>NC_083279.1:72575212-72905521 GCF_963506605.1 Zootoca vivipara | reverse complement strand
GGGTGGGTGGGAAATTCTATTCAGTCCACATTTAAAGGCAACCCTACCTAATTTTATTGTATTTTGATCTTTGCTGGAAGCTGCCCAGAGTGACTGGGGAGACCCAGCCGGATGGGCAGGCTACAAATAATTGTAGCCTGATGCAACTCAATTGTAGCCTGATGCAACTCAAATAATTGTACTGGTTTTCCCAGTAGTGATGTATGGAAGTGAGAGCTGGACCATAAAGAAGGCTGATCGCCGAAGAATTGATGCTTTTGAATTGTGGTGCTGGAGGAGACTCTTGAGAGTCCCATGGACTGCAAGAAGATCAAACCTATCCATTCTTAAGGAAATCAGCCCTGAGTGCTCCCTGGAAGGACAGATCGTGAAGCTGAGGCTCCAATACTTTGGCCACCTCATGAGAAGAGAAGAATCCTTGGAAAAGACCTTGATGTTGGGAAAGATTGAGGGCACTAGGAGAAGGGGATGTCAGAGGACAAGATGGTTGGACAGTGTTCTCGAAGCTACGAACATGAGTTTGACCAAACTGCGGGAGGCAGTGCAAGACAGGAGTGCCTGGCGTGCTATGGTCCATGGGGTCACGAAGAGTCGGACACGACTAAACGACTAAACAAACAAAAATTATTATATTATATAATTCACACTTTCCAAAAGGCTGTGTGAACAAAAACATCACCATCTTTCAAAATACATACTTTCCCAATGTTTACAATGCAATTTCCTAGCCAGGCAATGCGTACAAGAATACATATACTAGGGTAATGTGCACAATAGTGCATGTTACAGGTAGGTTGCCGTGTTGGTCTGACGTAGTCGAAACAAAAAATAAAAAAAATCCTTCCAGTAGCACCTTAGAGACCAACTAAGTTTGTCATAGGTATGAGCTTTTGTGTGCATGCACACTTCTTCAGAAAGCAGCATACAAAACTGCATTGAATTGGGGAGAATTGCTCTGCAAAAATGTGCATCTTAGGCAAAATTGCATACAGATGTTACTATTATTATTTATTATTTATACCCCGCCCATCTTGCTGGGTTTCCCCCACCACTCTGGGAGGCTTCCAGCAAATACCAAAATACATTAAAATATCACAGATTAAAAAATTCCCTAAACAGGGCTGCCTTTAGGTGTTTTCTAAATGTCAGGTAGTTGTTTATCTCCTTGACCTCTGATGGGAGGGCGTTCCACATGGCAGGCACCACTACCGAAAAGGCCCTATGCCTGGTTCCCTGTAGCTTTGCTTCTCGCAGTGAGGGAACTGCCAGAAGGCCCTCAGAGCTGGATCTCAGTGTCCGGGCTAAATGATGGGGGTGGAGACGCTCCTTCAGGTATACAGGACCGAGGCCGTTTAGGGCTTTAAAGGTCAGCAGCAACACTTTGAATTGTGCTTGGAAACGTACTGGGAGCCAATGTAGGTCTCTTAGGACCGGTGTTATGTGGTCTTGGCGGCCGCTCCCAGTCACCAGTCTAGCTGCCGCATTCTGGATTAATTAGGAGAAATGTGCCCTGGTTAATTTTCATGAGACACTTTTTAAAAAAAAGAAAATAATAATCACAAACTGAAGTGGAAATTGGATAACTAAAAAAATAAGAGACCATGAAACTGACAGATTCATACATTCCTATACTTCAAGAAGACTTAAACTCTCTCCCCTAATTTAACAGGGCTTTTACAATTTCAACGTCAGTCATCCGCATTCCAATGTATAAACAGGGGACCCTGTTGACCCTTTCTGCTCATTTATCCCTTCATCAAGGAACAGGTGAAGTTCTCAGAAGGAAATGAATCCCCACCCTTCTTCATCTCCTTTTCTTTCCCTATTTCTTTTTGTTCCCTTTGGTTGTGCCTGAAGGCTGTTTGCTTTTTGACCCTGTTTCCTTTGCAGGACCTGTACCTTCAATTGTCCTATAATCTCACCATCCCGCTGAGTGCTCAGCTTGTGATGCCTCAATAATTCATCTCCTATATTCCAGCCTGCTTTGATGTGCAGCTTTAAAATGAGGGGGGAAAGAAAGAATAGAACCTCCTGATCACAGTCACTGTGCTAGGCCTTGCTGGATTAAGAAGGCACAATCAGTTGCATAATAGGGTTAAGAGGATTGCCTTACCTTCTCAAACATATGACTCAAATGAAATTCATTGTCTGCATAGGTGGACAGGTGGTGGTGATGTATAAGGGGGGGGGGTTGACTGAAAAATCCTCTGTCACAAGTCACCTTTTGTTGCTTAGCCTTCCAGAGGCACAATATGGGGATCGACTTCAGTAGGGGAAATAATCCTGCTGACCTGGACTACCCTACCCTACCCTTGCCTTGAACTTGGAATATATAAATTTAAAATCCAATTGTTTCTCCTACTGAAAGGTTGATACCTGAACAACCATGAGAATAGAGAACAAATTGGCAGGGGGTTGGACTGGATGGCCCTTGTGGTCTCTTCCAACTCTATGATTATATGATTCTATGTGGAGCACAGCTGGAGATCGGTGTTCCTAAGGCTATGCAGACAACAACCTGAGTCAGTTTCCATTCTGGAAACATAAGGATTTGGAATTGATGTCATTGGGAAGCTGTGGGTTGGGGAGTGGAGGTTGAGACAGAGATGGATTTGATAAGAGATAACAGGTACATCACAAACTGTGTCCCCATTTCTCCATTTCTTGTTCTAATAAATATACCCTTCAAACTCAAGAACTTCTCTGAAATACATCCCAGTGTTGTATAGAGAAACCTGTGCCTCTCCAGATATTGTGGGACTTAATGCCCATCAGCCCCTGCCAGCATAGCATAGCCAATGGTCAGGGATGATGGGAGCTGTGGTCCAGGAACATCTGAAGGGTCATATGTTCCCTATTCCTGATACTGTATAGAGAATTGTGTTCCCTAGTGCTCTAAATCCCATACTGTAACACTGAACCTTCATGCATCATATTTTAATCCGTGAATATAAGGCTGAGGGAAGCATCTTTGAAACATTGTTCTTCTCCAAATCTGAGCCTGGCTGGTCAAAGCAGGGAGGTGGAGCCCAGTGCCTTCAAATCCACTCCATTGTTTTATTTTCTAAATTCTGAGGTTACAAGCCAGAGATGCACAGAGATGTCAAATACAAATTCACTTTGGGATTTATCTGCTCATTTTCTGTTAAGACACACTCCCTACCAAACCCCAGCTGCTTCTTAACACCCCACCACACACATGCTAAATTATCTTATGGGATTGAAGCCTGTGATTCATGTTTCCATCCTGCTCCCACATCCATGGCCTCTGCAATAATTCACTCATGGTTGTGGCACTGGTGAGAGAGGCAGGCACACTGCAAAAGAAGGGAACTTGTAGGACACATGCACAGCCTTTGCCTCACTTCACAACTGCAGGCAATAGATTAATGAGGTCCTTCCTGAACGAGGCAAATGCATCTGGGCACTTTCTTTGATTTAGGGAAGTGTGCGCTTGCTACTTTCACTGGGTTAAGTAGGTTTGGAAGGTAGCTTAAAGGAGGGAGCCCCTTGTTAGAACGGGGCTATTTAAAGCTGATAAGCTAATGAGCCAGCAATGGCATGTAATCAATGTGTGAAAAATGGGTAATTCTCTCTAATACCCTGCTAATGTTCTCATAATGATCTGTCAGGGAAGTCCAGGTAATTATTGTCAGGGCAAATTGGCACAGCAATGCCTGGGATAGCACTAGTTTGGCAGGAGGTGGAGCATGGTCTGTGGAGACGGCCCCTCACAGCCCTCCCATTCCTTCTCTTCATTCACCCATGTAGGATGTTGCCCTCTCCTCTGTTTGTGTTAAATTAAGTTGATTGATTTGCAGCCTTCTCACACTCAACTTGTGAAGTGCTAATGATTCCTTCTTTTACTGTTTTCCCTCTCATTTCTTCTCAGGATTGGCTCAACGCTTGTTTTTGATGTGCCTTTGTGATAAGCGTTAGAGTGAAAAAGAACCCTTATGCAGATATGCCAAAACTATGTTGCGGTAGCAGAAGAATTTGGAATAGATTCTAACATTTAAACCCGTTTTTGGCAGTTTCGTTGTTGTTAAGTGTTTCTTCACCTTCTTTGGATTTTCTGCCTTCTCCCTTCGATTTTCATAACAAAGCTTTGTAACTCCATTTTGCGTTCCTCGAACACCAGGCTTCTCCTGACAGATTTTGAAATAATGTTTTGTAGCTATGGTACCCAGATTCTCAGAGCTTCAGAGATACTCAGGTACTCTTAGCCCCCTGGTTGTAAGGTGTGGGGGTTTTGGGAGGGTGGTTGGCTGCTACCTTGTGCTGGGTTTCACTGTGAACAATTGGTTGGCCAGATCTTATATGTGACTGTTAAGAGTTCAGGCTTGAGTGAACATCTGACAAGTGGGATCACTCAGAGCCCTCTCTGGAGTTGAAGCATTCACATTTCATTAAAGCTCAGGCACGTGTGAATTTGAGGTTCATTTGAGGTGTAGGGCAAAGCTATGATGCAATGGTAGATCCTGTAGGACATACTTATAAAGAAGTGTGTTTAGGACAGCAGCCAAGCTGCTGATGGAGCTCAAGTACAGGGATTGTTGCTTGAGTGACTCCGGTCTCCGATATTTTCTGCAACCCATTGCCATTTTCAGCACATAAATCTACCCAGCCTTCTGCATTAAGCCAAGATTTCTGGTGCATAATTTTAAATTGTCACATGCAACAGGGGACCTTACCTTTATTTCCATAAATCACACATGTGGGCCTATGCTCATCTTGAAATTCTCCTCAAAATTAATTGGCCTTGCTGTGAGATCATTGCAATTTTTAAAAATCTTACTGTATCGGGCTGCCTTTATGGGTTTGATTTAATTTTCGAGTGCAGTTTTTTGGAGAGTGTGCAGAGCGCAGAGGAAAGAAGTAATATGTGGTGCTCTTGTCAGTGCTGTGCCTTGGAAAGCTTGCCTGCGTTAAATCAAAAGCAGTGGGCCTGTGTTGCATTTTTAACTCCTTGACAGAGCTCCTTGAAGCTGGGAAGCTGCTGTTATCATAGGGAAAGCAGAGTAGGGAATGATGAATCTGTGTGTAAAACATTCTGAATGCCCAGCTGTACCATATAAGATTCTGTTTGTCGCACAGGTTTATACAGTGTCCCAAGCATTGATGTATCCATTCTGGAAAACCCCAAGATGAAAATATAGCTGTAGAGTTGGTTCGTTTAAAGGCCAAAATATTAATAACAACTGATATTTATGTAGTGCTTCTCCTCCAAGAGGATCCCAAACCACTTTATTCACCATTGAAATACAGCCTCTTCTGGATGGGAATATGGCAGACTCTCTGTCCCTTCTACACAATATTTTTGAAGCAAAATGATGAATAGCTGTAGTGAGGGGAGATTTAGCAATGCAGAAATGATCTAAACTTTAGGGCTAGGGCTACATCCTCACTGTAACTGCCCTCCCCCCAGCACACACCCACTCACCCACAAAAACAATTCAGATGCCCATAAATACACAAATCAAGACATAGTGATAACCTCCAAGTAAGATAGTTTTAAAGACAAATATCTTGGGAAAAGGGAGCATTCCGGAAGGCTTGTGAGGAAGACATGAAAGAGGAATGTGTCAAATAGTAGTTATGTTCCAGGGCACAATAATACTTTCATCTGGTACTGACAGAGGAATGCAAGAGTGGTGTTCTGCCCTCACCTCCACCCTGCCAGCTCAAGTCCAACAAGGTGTTGGATGTGGTAGTTGTGCCTTTGTAGTTCATCTCCCCTCTCCTTTAGGATTGCAACCTAAGTGTATCTAAGTGGACTAAAATCAATACAATAACCATTGTGTATGACCATAAGTGTGTACACATTTAAAATATCATTTTAATAGTTTGTGAATCTTGGATGTAGTATCCAACTAATGAACGGTCCTTTTTGCAATACAGAAATATAATAAATACAGAAATATAATAAAGAAAAAGATATTGGGGGCGTAAAATTTCCTTTCTTTTTCTCATCATCTAATTAGGCCCCAACTTATGCCTTAGCCTGATCCTCAACAGAAGAGAGCGCTGCCAAAAATTCAACGTTTCTCTGTTGCAGTGTAGTGTCAAAATTCAAATATTTCCTTGTCTGTCATTCTCCTTCTCTTTAAGTAAAAGGGTGCTTCCTTTATTCTTCGGAGTTCACTTCCCATTACATTTCTCACAAGAGAAGATACCAATACAGTGACTATTAACAACTGTACTGTAATTGTTTTCTGTGCTGACTCAGCCCAGCTTATGAAAACTACCTTCTTCCTTCAGGCTGCTATGTACTTTTTATTTGACTTTGTGCAGCTTTTTTTTTTTTTTTTAAAAAAGACTGCTGGCATCTGGAATGAAGTACAGATTTTAAGCATACTGCACGCTGGGTAAATTCATCTTAAATACAACTTGGCAATGACCAAAATGTCTGTTCCAGTTGCTGTTTCTTCAGTGAACAAACCAGAATGACAAAGATTCAAACGCATACATCTGTTCTCACTCAAATACATCTTCTCCCTGGACTCACTATGTGGAAATCGCTGGATTTGGGCCAGTGATCCACTTGGCCTCATTTCTTGGGGAAATGTTTTGTTGCAGAAGAAGATACGGTGTCAATCTCACCACTCTAAATGGCTTCCTTGTTATGTTCTGACCCTTTTAGATGTTGTTAGTTCAGTGAGCTGTGTTTGTTTGCTGCTTCCAAAGCACAGGAGAAGACATTATCAACCTCCTTATGGTATGACTAGGCTGAATGCTGGAACAGAAGAAGGGTGAGGAGGAGGCTACATACAACCCTCACATGGTAAACACTTTAAACTACATGTCCACTGTAGTATAATGACCCACAATGACACCTTCCACATTTCTGGACCTCCTTACCATAAAAGGAAGCTTGCTTTGCCCATGCTGCTGAAAATCCACATTCAGGTGCTTTGGGTGACACAATACCTTGAGCTGCCTCTCTTGCAATGAACTGCTAACTGCTCTTTTGCTCCACGCTATTAGCACTTCATTGCAGAGAGGCAGCCTGCCCACTATGTGATCTATAGCATTGTTTTGTTCAAAGCATCACACACACACACACACACACACACACACACACACACACACACAATTTTACAGTGGACAGGCTAAAATTATTCTTGTTACTGATGGGAGATGAAATGGAGGAGGTGAGTCACTTGTCTAACTAGTGGGTTAGTGGCTGAGCTGATATTGGAATGTGGGACTTGCCTGCCCTATGACAAAGTCTCTGCAAGCCCTGGTTATCCCCTGGGTGTTCCCAGATTACTAGTTCTGCAGTTTTTTTAAAATCTTAAGAACACATCCTCCCAGCCTTGACCTTAGCATTTCTTTCTTGATACGCAAAGGTTAAACCACCACCACTGTGATTCTTCCCTACCTTCTATCCCCATCTCAGCACACAATTTAGCCTCCCGTTCCTTCCCATTAACAGCTGGGAAGTGTCTTCAGTATGGTGACAGGCATGTACATTCTGTTTGTTTAGAAGACCCACCTTGTCCAATATGATGCCACTCTGGGCTTCTTTAGGAAATCTATGCACTATGTGTCTTTCTGATGCCGCTCTGGATCTGCTTCAGCCACCACCACTTGAAGAGGCTGCCTCTCATGAAGTGAGGGCCCAGTGACATTTTGCTGCTCCTAAATTGCAATGTTAATTTGTCACCTGATAAGGTCAACTTTGTTCCTGATTACCTTCCTCTATCCGTTTCTTTCTTCATATACCATACGACTGCCATTCTTTGTTCACCTTTCAGGTCAGGGAGCTCTTCTTGTTTCATTTATTGCACAAGTTTCTTGAAAGGTTAGAAAGAAAACATAGCATGCCCATTGGGCAGCTTGGGTAATGCTAGGTTGTGTACTATTGTGGCAAACGTTGTGAACATGCGTGACAAAAGGTAGTGTGATACAGCTCAGCTCAGTCCAGTGTCCAGCTTTGCTCAGTCTAAACCAGCAGGCAAGCTATTTAAACAGTTGTGTGTATCATGGCAATCAGCTGGTGTCAAACTAAAAGATCAGAGAACAAGCATAGTATTTCTGGTCAGCCAGAAACTCAGCTAAGTCACACATAGACAATATTAGGGCAGGGGACGCATGACAAACCGAATTGGAGGTGGAGTGAGGTCCAGAACATCAGTGATCCACATAATTGACAAAATTGCTCAGGACATTAACCTAATTGCAGTCTTGAGTTATGGGAGGCAGAATGTATAGATGGGCGCTGAACAAAAACAAAGTTTTAACAGGTGATCCACCCCCCTTTCTTCCCTCTACCAGCTGCTTAAACATCCGAGAACCACTAACCTGTGAATATGGATTATGTAATGGAATTTTAAAGGAATGGTTTGAATGTCCTTTGCAATTAGGCTTGCAATTACCCTTTTTATGTATCTTTAAGGACTATAGGAAACAAAACCAACAACTTGGACAGCTTTAAAAAAGGGTTATACAAATTAATATTGATGGCTACTAGGCTTGATGGCTATGCATCACCTCCACAGTTGGTAGGCAGCAGTGCTTCTGAATACCAGTTGCTGGAAATGAAAGGAGGAGAGAGTGTTCTTGTGCTGGAATCCTGCTTGCTAGTTTCCCACAGGCAACGGGTTTGGCCACTGTGAAAACAGGATGCTGGACTAGATGGGCCATTGCCCTGTTAACAGCTGTCTTTTATTGTGTTCTCAACCTGATAAAGATTCTTTGGATACGCAGCTGC
This sequence comes from Zootoca vivipara, assembly GCF_963506605.1. Lineage (NCBI taxonomy): Eukaryota > Metazoa > Chordata > Lepidosauria > Squamata > Lacertidae > Zootoca > Zootoca vivipara. The sequence continues at coordinate 72,896,805 of NC_083279.1, read as the reverse complement.
TAACATATTGCTTCTTAAAAAGTGACATATTTTCCATCCTTTTCTGTACCATCCAGGCAGTATCAAATTCACAGCAGTATATTTTAACTCACCCCCCCCGCCCCCCAGAACTGTTTGGTTTCATTATTATAGTTTTGTAATCGATTTTGTCAGAGATACATTTGGAAAAGATAAAGCAGTCTATTTTTTTAAAAAAATGAATACCTGCAGTTACCAAGTACATGCCCTGTGCAGCAGTTTCACAAATTAAAAGCACATGTATATCCATGTGCACGCATGAGTGTAATGCACACATCCATTCATTAATTTAAAAAGGCCCACCCACCAGTGTACTACTAAATCAGAAATCTTATCCCTTCCAATAAGTTGGTATAAACTGTCTAGTTTTCCAGCCTTTTCCTTTCCTGCCCTCCTTTCAATGCCCGGTTCAGTGAAATTAGACCGAAAGTGCTGCAGAGATGGATTTATAACTGAATGCTCAAATCAAATAGAGGCACTCAAATTAATATTTTTATTATGTCTATCATTGCTGTATTGAAATGATTTTCTATCTCACAATAAAGTTCAAACAGCCTGTAATTTGCTGCTAATACTTCTCCACCAGACGGCATGTTGGATTTGTAAAATGTCTGGTGAAAATCTGGGCTCCCTTCTTTCATCTTCTGCTCATTTCCCCTTCATTGTTGGAGTGAAGCTGATTGATGCTGCTGTTCATTTGGGGAGAATGAAGAAGGAAGTGGCAGGCTTCTTCCATTGTGAGATGAAGGAGAATCTCAAAACAGCCAACACTGGGATGCTCTCGAAGGACAGCAGTTCACTCTGGCCAAAAAGCTTTCCTCCTATCCTATTTCCTATCGCCCTTGAAAGCTCTACAAGAACAAACTCTTTGCCAGAAGCACATTGGAGCCCAACGGCTTTGAGAAGTCTGTTGCCAAATCCTGCACAATCAATTGCTTCCTTTTCAGAATATAGAACACACAGAAATAGTCATTTTAAGGAATCCCCTATTTGTTTTTAATTCCCTTCTTATTTTTTTCCTGTGTTGGAGGTTCTTTTTTGTGCTTTCCACAGGAACTTCAGCTACCTTTTCAAAACACTGGTTCTAAAACATAAATGTCAGGCAGTTTTGAATGTTTAAATATTGGTGTATTTTGCCATAGGACTCATAAGGCAAATCACAATCTTGATCGGATCATGGGTCCTCTTCTTAATCCTGAGACTTGCAGATTTCTTTCAAGCATTGTCTGAGGCTTGTAGCACTGCCTCTGCTCAGCTAAAAGAGATGTCCTTTAAACTTGTAAAAAAAATGTTAAATCTAGCCACCTGCAGCCTGGAACAACCAGTGCATGGGACCCCATACCACCTGTTTAAAATACAGTAAAATAATTATCCCTGGGAGCAACAGGACTTGAGGACTCTAGCCATGCTTCTTCCCTACAGTTCCCCCTGAGAGCAATGAAAAGCTATAAAGTCCCATTGTCCCCAGTGGGGACTTGTTCTATTAAATTCAATAGAACACCCAGGCTGTGGGTGGCTGGGTTAACTATTTTTACAAGTTTAAAGGACAGAAACGTATTTCACAAGAACAATGGCAGAGAACCATTGACGACTTTTAAAAAAAAGTTGCTTCCACTTGGTTTTTAAATAATTGTTTCTTAAAAACCCACTTAGAAATATGACAGACTTACTCCCATTCCCCATGCAGAACTGGGATTCACTGGACTTTAATGGGTCCATCTGTCCTTAAATGTGACCTCTCAAGTGAAGTCTGGATTGGCAGAGCCTAGACGCAAATTTTGCTAGCTCAGTGAAAACCAGACTATAGTCATTCTTCACCACTAGGAACCTCCAGTAGCTTTTTAATTATGTTAACATTTGTCTTAAACAAGAGCCAATTAAATGTGTTCCATTTTAAAATTCCCTCGGTTTAAGCAACAACAAAACAAATGGTTATTGGTTTGGTTTGTGATGCCCTACTGCTCAGATCTTTATAATGTAGTCCCATAACTGGATGGAATGTTTGACCTGTGGTCTATGCAGTTTAATTTCCCTGAATGGCAATAGGAAATGTTTAAGAAAGGTGGAAAAACCTAACAGTAAGCAGATAGGTGCTTTGTTTTAATCTGCAAGAGTCTCATTAGAAACAAGTCCACTGAAATTGTGATACTGAAGAACAGTGTTGAGCTCTTTCATAACTGTATTTATACATTGAGTCTTACAGAGGTGACGGTCCTGGTGGATTGACCCTAAAGCTTAAGAGGGAAGCTTTATATTTCTCCCCAATAGATGTAGTAGTAGTAGTAGTCATACAAATCTGTGGAGTTCTTTGCATGGTTTCTCTGTCTCTGTCTCTGTCTGTCTGTCTGTCTGTCTGTCTGTCTGTCTCTCTTTCTTCTGCTCCTGCGTGGCTCTCATGAGGTTTCGGGTTCACAATGATTTCCATTTAACAGGCAGAGAATTGAGACTGTCATGATTTGAGCCTAGGTTTTGCAGTTCATCGTTTTGTGCCATACAGACGGCAACCATACATTTCACAAGGCACCAATTTTCCCATCACATCCTACAAAGCTGTCTTAATGGTGTTAAGACTATTAGTCCATCTAACCGGGTTTGGGTTATTTGGGGTGGCAGCACCCAGAAGCACCATACCTACACTTTGTTATATTTTTTCCAATTATTACTACATGAAAAAGAGAGAACAGCATATATAGAATTTCCTCTTCCTCTTCTACATCCATTTCCCTTTAAGTCAGATTTCTTTCTTTAGATGTTTCCCAGCACTACGGAAAACAAACTTGTCTGTGTAGAATACGTTTAAAAGACAACAGTGAGTAAGAGTGAGAATGACAGAGAGAAGGCTGTCTTGTTACATAAAATCGAATCCCTCAACACCCCTAAGTGACACCTCTCTCACCCACGCATACAAAAAAAATATTCTGTTAAGGTTGATCTAAACTACATTGGTGCTTGTAACCAGCAATGGAATGTTTTTTTATTTATTTAAGAAATAATTTCCCTTGGAATAGAGAAAGGTCAAACTCTCTCACCCTTACTGAACCATGGTAGTGGGAGCACAAATGGAAACCCCGAATGTCCAGTCTCACAGTCAAGCTCTTTATTATATCTGCTTGACGCTTAGTAATTATGTTTGGCTTCTTTGTTTTATTATTGTGTTATTGTGTTTACACCTCAAACCACTTAACACTCTCAAGATGGCTCCATCCCAGGGGTCTTTCTGGATTATGATAGCACAAATTTGCAGTTCCTGCTCATTTCCAGTACTGGATTCAGACAGAAACCCAAAAGGAAGTCCTCCTTTTGTGTATGGGGGTGGGGAAGGGGGAAATCTAAGGTGCTATAAGCTTAGTTCCACTCACAGGAGACCATAGCTGTCAAGTCTCCCATTTTTCGCGGGAAACCCCTGTATTTAAATCCGTTTCCCGCTGTTATCCCAAATTGCAAAATATCCCCTAAATCCCCCATTCTAAATTGGAAAAATCCAAATTCTAAATTGGAAAAATTGTATAGGCAAGTGTTAAACTCAACCCAATTCAGGGAAGTGTGATGCTGTATTGTACTTTTACTATTTTTTGGGGGGGGGAGCTACTCAGAATGGCTGGGGCAACCCAATCAGATAGGCAGCATATAAATAAATTATTATTATTATTATTATTATTATTAGCAGTAGTAGTAGAAGAAGTAGTAGTAGGGCTACAACCCCAATGCACTTCATAACACTCCCTCACAAACAGTGCTTTTTCAGGGCTAAAAGAGACATCAGCAAGGCTAGTCATGGATCTCCAATGGCAAATACAGTTTGAAGCTTAATTGAGGCATGAATTTATTTCTCTAGTAGTGCACCTTTTAGAGGTATTTCTATGATTCTGGGTTTTTGTAAAGAACCAAACAAACAAAATTGTGTAATATGTCAGGATCTTGTAGAGAAAGGACAGGATACAAATCCAGGTTATAAGTACATTTATTATGTGTATATGTTCAATATATGTTTACTCAGATCTGACTTGTGAGCTTACTGGGGGTGGGGGAAGAAGCCCTAAGGGATATTTAATGATAAGCTGACAAGTGGCTGTGCCCATGTGTTTAGAATTCGTCTGTAAGATGGATCACCGTGTTTCCAGCTCTGTTAAGGAAGGTATTGATCTGGATAGATCCAACCCCAAGGTTAATCCATCAGGTTTCCAGATAACAGTGTCAAGAAAGACAAGTCCTAGATTCTTCAAACACTAACTGAAAGAAGCAGATAGTTAGCGACTTGTCAGTGGCACCACTACAACATCTGGTGCTGTACAAACTAACTTACTGGTGGGATACTGTGGCCGTTATTGCTTTCTGATACAGCACAGCATGACAACATTGGAGGGAGTGTTCCCCAAGTCACACCACATCTGCTGCTAGTAGTAAATACTTAACACTGAAGAGGAATTCACAGGGATTACACAACTCAGTAATAGAAGAAAGCATTTGATAACCCAAAGCTGAAGGAGAAAGTTACAATCAGTTGAGAGTTTGCAGGTTCACAACAGAAAGTTATTTCTGATTGCTTCTGGTTGATTCAGGCAAATACCTCCAAGTGTGGGCTGTCACTGTTACCAGAATTCACTCTTCCAACTGCAGAAAGGTGAACTCACAGGAGGTGATGGACTCTCCTTCATTGGAGGTTTTTAAGCAGAGGTTGGATTGCCATCTGTCATGCATGATGTAGTTGAGTTTCCTGCATTGCAGGGGACTGGAATAAATGATCCCCAGGGTCACTTCCAGCTTTACAATTATGTCTCTGTGTAATCAACTGGCATGCTGCTTGTTTGTAACACATTCTCAAGTTATTATTAGGACTTTTCCAGTTGCTTGTCACCAACTCCTAAACAGGTGCTATTATAAAATTCACTCAACCACTTGGTAGAACTTTACGAATGACAAGCTTACGTAGTGGTTGTGTGCACAGTTTGGTAAAATGCCACTTTCTGTGCCTGTGGGCTTTCCCTTGATCAGACCATATTATGTCTGCAGTTTCCTTAAATTGAAAAACATTCAAAATGCATATATCCAAATGTGTGCGATGAGAAGAGAGAGGTTATAAATTTATAGGGTGAAATTCCCTTTAGAACAACAACACAAAAAAGGAGCATGGGCACGGCAAGGTAAAGCTGTGGAAGCTGAAACTTCATCCAATGGCAGGATGAATAGACTGGTGAAGCAATTGATATATAGTGGCAGATCAACTCACCCCCACTGTGGCACATGAACCCAAGCCTAAGGGAAAGTGGTAGGCAATGAAATAACATTCTTCACCTCGCTTAATACCTTGAGCTCCATCAGCATTGGCAAAGCTGAAAAGGTGCACAGAAAGGCAACAAATGGGTTGGAAGATGCTGTGAGTCTTCAGCAAAGAGAGCATGCTAAAAATAAAACACAAGCCTTGGTAGCCTATCGAGAGGGAGGAGATGGAAAGGCCATTAGGAGGGGATTTAATTGAGTGTAAAATCCTAAATGGTATAGATAATGCCAGGGCAAGCTGCTACTCATGGGTCAACTCGAAGGAGGACAGGTTAGCAACAAGAAAGGAAACAGGTTCAACTTGGTTTAGCTTCCAAAGCTCGTTCACACACAAATTGCAGGTGTGTGAGACTAGCTGGAAGGAAGGGAATAGAACAAAATATGCAGAAGGGCATCTAGTGGAAGGAGAGAGTTCTACTGGCTGCAGGTTTTGGAAAGCTTTAAATTAATACTCTGATTCAGTGCCAGTGTGATGCCCTGTCAGGTTTGTGAACACATTGACTCAGAATGCTACAAAGAGCTGTCTCAACCACTACAGAAAGAATAATAAGTTGTCACAGTGCTATGACTCTAATAAGAATCCTCTTAACACTTCTTGCATTGTTGGAAGAGGAGACTCTCAAATATGTATAGATACAGAAAGATAGATAGATAGATGATAGATAGATAGATAGATAGATAGATAGATAGATAGATAGATAGATAGATAGATGCTGGGTGGTGTAGTTTTTGTAAATTTGTAGGCGATTGCATTCTGAAAATTCTATGGATGCTCACAAATGGATGGGAAACCTGAGGTTGCTTCAAAGCTTATACTGCCTATGTGTTGGAAGTGGTGAGCCCCCTAAAATACAAAGCAATGGTGTACATTTATAAAGTTGCAGAGGAATCAGGACCTGGTATCAAATTGCAGCTCCCAAGATGTGTTATACTATGACGCCCCCATCAAAGTCACATTTGCAAACCTATTTTTATTGCATATTCTGATATTTCTTGTTCCAAAGAATGACATGCTTCAAATGTGGGGGAACCTTTGGCCCTCCAGATATTGAGAAATGTGCCTGTGCTGTTTTATTTTTGAATTGAGTCACCAAGCATAGGCACCAACTCTAGATGACTGGGGTCCCTCCCCCCCCAATAATTTTTTCTGGGGGTTCAGTTTCCTCAGTATTCTTTCTCCCCCCCCCAGCGCTACCCTCTGTTTCTGGCTTGCCTTCAGGAGGAGCAAGGGGGCTCAGCAGTGGTGATGGGTGCTTGTGAGTGAATGGCTCATGCATGTCTGTTCCTCACCTTTCCCCACTTGTTCGCTTGCTCCCTCCATGCCACCCCCCTCCAAACTACTGCAGTGGCAGCCCAAGTGCCAGCGAGCAAGCCTGGCATAGGAGAGGCCTAAGAGAGATGAGTGCCTGGCTGGGAGGAGGCAGCTGACTGAGGGAGGCAGAGCAAGCACCCTGGCCATGCTGCCGACTCCAATGCTGCCGCCAACTGCCTGTGCTCGCTGCACCTTCCTGGGCACGCACTAGCCCAAACCCTAGTTCAGAAGGAGCATGGTGTGGTGGTGGGGGGCCAGGCAAGGAGGCCTTGACCCACCCCAGTGTTTTGTTCAAATTGGTGCCACTGTCACCAAGGAAAGAACATGGCTTAGTGGCAGAGTGCATTAGTGTATAACAGGGGTCAGCAACCTAAGGCCCATGGGCCACAAGCAGCCCATGGGGGTCATTTAACTGACCCCCAAACCGAGCTACTCTCTCGGTGAGTCCCCGCTTGCTGTGCTAAACCGCCGCAGAGCGGCGCGGGGACTCACTTCTGTGGTGCTGGAAATCGCATCTGCGCAGACATCCGAAAATCGTGGGCGTGCTCACACACACGCACAATCTAGCCCACAGAGGGATCTCTGGCCCAGGCGAGGTAAACCTTGCTGACCCCTGGTGTATAATGCGATATCTGCACCAAGCTCAACCACTCCTTGCTAAGAACTAACTCCTTAAATGAATCACATTCATTGAGCCCTCTCTGTTTGGCATCTCACACAAAGGGGACTACCGTGTTTCCCACATTTTAAGACACCGTCTTATATTTATTTTACCCAAGAAAACAAGCCTATGGCTTATTTTCGGGGGGTGTCTTTTTTTAAAAAAAATACTGTACACGTTGCTGCTGCTGGGTCCCACGGACTCAGGGCTCAGGACGTGCAGCAAGCCTCCTTCTCCTTCTGCCACGTTGCTGCTGCTGGATCCTGGAGGCGGCCTGCCGGGTTGGCGCCCAGCTTCGCTGGCACTGGGCATGGGAGAGAGCAGGAGACTGATCAGCCACTGCGGCATCGCGCTGCCAGAGACTCGCAGCCACTGAGGAGCTCACGGCACTGGGGCTTGAGGGCGGCTCTCGCCTTGCCGCCCTTTCTCCCGCTCCAGGGGGAGACCCGGCGCTGGCAGGCGGCGGCATGGCTTATTTTCGGGGTATGGCTTAAATTTTACAAAAGCTTTCAAATCCTGCCATGGCTTATATTATGACTACGTCTTAAAAAGGGGGAAACACGGTAGGTGAACAAGAATTGTAAAACACTTGGCATCGTAGCTCCTCAGGTTTTTTTCTTTTTCTTTTTTAACTTAGGCAGACTAGAGCTGCTGATCTCTGATTCTGGGTCCCTTATGTTTTGTCTGATAGTTCTGCTTCTTCACTAATCTGCTCCTCTGTGGACTGGGCTGCTTGGTCATTAGGCAACATGGGTCCTCTCAGTTCACAACTTCAAGGTCATCATCAGAGTCTGCTGAAATCTATAAACAGTATTGTCTTGGTCTCTGAAACAATGTCTGTTTCAATGGAGGAGGCCAGGACAGTCTATAATAGCAGTTAATGTTGTTGTTTTATTTTTAGCTCTCCCCCCCAAGTTTTAAACTAAATCTATTTGTTCAATTCATATACTATATATGATATTAATATCAAAATATCATAGGAGAAAAAAATCCTTTAAAATTTATAGTAAACAGAGTGGATAATCCACATGATGTCTCACTCAATATTTTTCTTCATTGGAACTCATTCCAACTGTTTATCCGAGAGAGTATATATTGTACGCAATATGTTTAGCAAATTGCTTGGAGTTTTGCTTTCATGAAAAAAAGCTGAATTATAAATATAACAATGCAATCAATTCCCTGCCCTGAGATTCCCAACTGCCCTGAGATTCCCAACTCTTTCTTTACATATCAGATTCCACTTTTTAAAAACATCTCTGAATCCCTTACTCTAAATCATAACATAGGATAGTCGACCATTTAAATGAAACTTTCTCCAGTAAGACACAGATAATTTGAACTATCTAAATGAAACAAATATTGGATAGCAACTTATGAAGAGGAGGTGATTCGAAAATGCTGAAAAGACACAAATATAAATATACAATGGTCTCTAGGTAAGAGAGCAACTGATGAGGCAGTGCCCTGCTTTGTAGTGCTATGCAAGGAAGTTGCATTGCCTCATTACAGCTCCCTCTTAACCTGGAAGCAAGCCTCATTGAACACAGTGGGACTTACTTCTGAGTAAACATGGATAAGACTTGGCTGCATAATGCATCTATGGCCCTTCTTCTGCATAATAGACCCCTTCCACGCTGCTTGTTTTGCATCCTGTTACGTTTGTCTTCTGCTCTGGCACTGCCAAACTATTTCCATCTGAACACTCTGTCTCCCTCCTAGGCTCCAAACATCTGATTTGGCATTCTTTCTGCTCTTGTGAGAGTTTCTTCCACTTCAGAGCAGTCAGTAGCTTATTTTATTGATTTATCTGAGTGAAGCAGAAGGCTGGGGTTGTTGTTTGTAATGCTTTACCTGCATGCAATGCTGTTGTAATGCAATAACTGCATATAAATTAATGAAAAAATAATAATAAGAGTTCCTTTCAGTTCCTTCCATTTGATTTGTACTACCTTTGCAACCTGATAAGAGAAGACTAACTCCATATTTTGAGAGGTGTTCTCCTATGTTGATTTCAAGGGTGGAATGTATCTGACAGGCTGGGCTGTAGTCCAAGAGGTTTTCTTTCTGCCATTTTGAATGGATCTGTACATTTATTCCTTATAGTTCTGATCTTTCTTCCTTTTTAACAAGTTGTTAAATCCTCACTGGAATAAAAAAATGAGCTGGTTCTTAATGCAAACTCATCAGCCTCCCTATATAGTTTCACACACACACACACACACACACACACAACCCAGCAAAGAAAAGGAATACGACATAAGAGTTAAAACTCTCACACACTCTTTCTCTCACACAAACACATGCAATTATTCCACTTCCTCTAGGAATCAGAGGCTGATTTCTCTCTCATTTTAGCAAGTATTGCTCTGAACTAAGCTTTCAATTTATATTAGAAGTCCAGAGTCAGGAGGATTACAAGCACCTCTTCTTTTGATCTTTAATAAAAAGCGAACATTTACTTCTGAACAGTAGCAGCAAGAAAGGAATTAAACCTGGAGAGAGCCAGCTGACCTTTGCAAAGTGTGGATCCAGAGGGAGCTGCATACTTCAGCACACACAAGAAACCTGTAGTTGTCAGTCATAGCTTCCATTATATAAATATTCTAAATGAAAATATACAAATCAGATTGAATTTATATATATATATATATTTAGAATACGCTATAAAGATTCAATGCAGTATGTTCTGTATCAAGGCTGCAAGCATAAGCCAAAGTACACTCAGGGTTGGCCCGAGACATTTTGCTGTCTGAGTTGGGCAATATGGTGCACACTCGCAGTTCCACATGCAGATTGTTGACTGGACTGGCAGCTGAATCTTACTTCAACTCTGATGATGGGACAGCGTGCTCCTACCGGTATATGCTTGAAACAGGAGGTCTGATTAGAGGACCCAGAAAAGCCCATGAAAAGTCCACAAGGAAATAGCTGAGGACTCAGAAGGAATAGCCAGGGGCTGCTACTGCTGCCCCCGAGTATCTGTGCACCTTCATACACTTGTCTCGCCCTGCCTAATGGTAGGACTGGCCATAAATTCATATTTGAAGAGTGACTGTTTCAGTCTAAGTAAAAGTAGAGAATATGATGAGATGCCTACTAACTAGACATCTAGTTAACTAACTAACTAACTAGATTTTGATAACAACCACACATACAATTACATGCAAGTCAAATAGAGGAGGAGAGGGAGGGAGGGAGACCCTGTCGAAGAAGAAAAGCTGTCCTTCCTGTCTATGCTTTTATTTGTCTCTTTTTATTTGTCTGTTTTTTTTTCATCCCTTAAGTTAAGATCATTACCACCCCATATTCAATCTATCTTTTTGTTCTAAGATCATCCTTCGTCCCTCTCTCTTTCTATTGCTCCCTCCCTCTTCTGAAGACAGACAGAAGCAGTGTGGGGTTGTGATCATCTTAATGCAATTTTAGAGTGAGAGACAATTTGGAGTGCCTCTGGCCTCATGCATAGCCAACTCTTGCCATACCCCCCCACTGACATACATACACTGAATTTCTCCAAGAGAATGTGGCTCTCAACCCTTCTAGGTTTCACCTTGTTCAGAATCCTGTTTTTAATAGTGTCCCTCTTGTGCAGGCATCCCCAAACTTTGGCCCTCCAGATGTTTTGGACTACAATTCCCATCTTCCCTGACCACTGGTCCTGTTAGCTAGGGATCATGGGAGTTGTAGGCCAAAACATCTGGAGGGCTGCAGTTTGGGGATGCCTGCTCTTGTGCTTCTTGGAAGCCTACAAGCAGAGTAGGCAAACAACAGTCCTTCCCTCACCAAGCATCTGATACTCAGAGGCAGACTACCCTCCAGAGCCTTACTTACTCCTGAGTAATCCCATGGAGTCATGGTGTCCATTGCTCGGGGTTTATTTATTTATTTATTTTTGAAGAACCTATACATAGGACAAAAAAATCCCACCCTTCAAGTGTTCTTAGAACTGGCTAAACATGTTGAAAGACCTCAAGTGACTTGAATATCATGTCCATCAATTCTGTCCATAGCATTTTTTTATATTATATGGCAGCCAGAAATGACCAGTAACCAGCCTAGGGCAGTGCCCATATGGCGGATACTTCCAGGTAAGTGGGGTAGACTTATTTGTAGAAATTTCACATACAGTATGTACGCTTTTCATAACCTTCATAGTATAATTCAAACTGTTTTGTTTTGACATGCAAAGACATCAAAATCTATGTACAGTATCTAAGAAAGGCACACTCTCCCCATAAATCCTGTATGCCCTAGCCTGTATGGTGTTCTTGTTTGCTACTTTTTACTATACCATGCCCACTGCAAAAGCAGTTTTACTGAGATGTGCAGTATTTTATAGGACATTCATCCTGGAAGTTTTCAGTGGGTTCATACTACCTCAGTGATTATTTTCTATTATTGCACTCTACTTAAACGTACGTCTGAATCCTGGCAATGCAGCCGTTTCGCTTTGTATACATTGTATGGCCTTTAGTGCAACCTTGGTCAAATCCTCATGTGCAGCAGGTAGACACAGATATCAATGATCTGACGCTTTCTGAATTTCGAAAAACAACACCCCACACTGAAGTGAGACGGACATTATGTGAAATAGGTTCCTGTAACAAATATGCAAGTGCCGTAATCTAAGCCCCCACCTCCTGTTCTAGATAATGGACCTTGAAATGGGTTCTGTGTGTTTGCATTTGAAACCTCCACACCAGTTTTACTTCAGCAAAATTTTATTCTCTTAAGTTTACATACAAGTTTGGATGTGCAGGGCCAGCCTGCCAGTTAGCTAACACTGAGACCTTTGTGTCAGATGGCAAATCAGGAAAGGTGGTGAATTTTCATGTCTCCCTTGCCTGCTAGGAGTGCTGTGCACTGGAGTAAAGTGGTCAGCAGCATTTCCACAGTGATGTCAGGCATTCAGAGCTGGGTGGCAGTGGAGAACCCCTGCAATGCTGCTGCTTTACTGCAGCTGCTGTTTGGGACCACCTCACTCACAATGCCCCACTCTGAAGAATGACCCTACATTCCCTAGAATCCTTTGCCAGAGTGTGGCATTGCCACAGCAGTAAAAACAAGAGGGGGATGGAGGAATTGGGTGTTAGTGGGTGGCATGTGTGGGCAGTGCAGGTGGAAGAAAATCTTGCACCAGCTCAGGGACAAAATAATGCCCGTAATCAGTGAATTCCATAGTTCTTTGAGGTTTAAAATCTATTCATTATTGGAGTCCACCACTGAATACAAACAGTGAAGAAAACTTGTTGAAAAGATTTATTTTGTTGATCCCTCTCCCCAGAATCTAGGGCATATAACTCAGGTATATGTGCACATGCTTGGTTAACCTGACAAGGGGGGAAATTTGAAAAGAGGCATAATTTATGTTGGACAAATGCATTTCTGAAAGTCTGTGTGATTTGATTCACAGTGGCATTTTGGGGAGTTGCAGAAACAAGTCCTTCCGTGTATGACATAAGTCACATTGTCTCCTTCTCCGCAGGGCTAGCTTCATGGGGACCCAAGGCAATAGCTGAGCGCACTGACCATATGGAGCACTGGAGACATTATTTGGAGTGTGCTTGTACAGACCTACTCAGTTTAATCATGTCCGGCATTCAGATTATTCCAGCATTGCTCATGAAGAAGTGGCTGTCTGGAAAGCCAGAAGCCTCCTTGCCCATTCTATTTTCACATTTTTTATTGATGAAAAAGAGTGGGGGGGGGGATCTCACACAGAAGAAATAAGAGTGTGGGCAATGGAATTAAGCATGCACTGTAGATCTTGGAACAAATAAGAGAACAGGTTTTGGAACGTTACAACACGTACATTCATTTTTATAAAAATTATTTATTTTCTCAGAGAGCATCCAAGAAACAATATATTTCTTTTGCTTTTAGAGAACAACAACTGGGAGACCCAGTGTGTGCAGCCAATATCACAGTTATAAACTCCAGCAATGGAGAGCGAATCCAAAGTATTTGCCTAGTGAACAGAAGGCTTTGCTTAGACTGCAAAGATAGGCAGTGAGTTCAAGTCCCAGTGGGGGTTCTGCTTTTATTAGAAATACTTCATATCTTTTATTCACTGTGTCAAATGGATCACCACACTTTCAGCACTTAATTATCTTTATCATCCCAAAAAATGCACTGCCTTTAATGAAAATAGTTAAATAACTCTCATTGTTCAAGGCAAAGCCATAATAAGAGGAGGCAATCCTGTCAAGAGCTGAGTGCCCTGCACTCCCAGTCAGATGCAAGGCAGTTTAAAACCATCAGCATCCCAGTGGAAGGGTCCAGGATATCCTAGCTATGTTGCAGTGCTGGACTTGGACACTGACAGTCGGCACTACAACCTCTATTTCCCATAGTATTTGCTGCAACTGTAGGCTGGCTGAAAAGGGGAGAGAAACCAGAGTGTGACCAAAGAATCCTTCCCCCTTCCAGATCCAGATGTGAAAATATTTATTGCCTTGCACCTAAAGATATGTAACCATGGGACCATATGAGCCTCCCTGTTAACTCCACTGGAGGAAGGTCAGATTTCCATGAGAATCTGTTCCCTCTTGTACAGATGAAGTGAAGCTTTATCCCTGTGTAACCTTAAGTGATTCAGCACAGAGAAAAAGAGCAGCTTCCTCACAATTTGCTACATTAAGCTGTATCCTTGTGCATCAGCTGCTTGGGAAACATGAGATTGACAGTGCTGCTGACCTCATGTCTTGCTTGTGGACTTCCCACAAGTGTCTAATTGGCCACTGTGATAACAGAATGGTGAACCAGATGGGCCTTTGTTCTCATTTAGCAGAGGTCCTTCTATGTCCTTAAGATAGTGCTGTTGTTGTTGTTCAGTTGTTTAGTCATCTCCAACTCTCTGTGGCCCCATGGACCAGAGCATGCCAGGAACTCCTGTCTTCCACTGCCTCCCGCAGTTTGGTCAGACTCATGTTGGTGGCTTTGAGAACACTGTCCCACCATCTCGTCCTCTGTCGTCCCCTTCTCCTTGTGCCCTCCATCTTTCCCAACATCAGGGTCTTTTCCAGGGAGTCTTCTCTTCTCATGAGGTGGCCAAAGTATTGGAGCCTCAGCTTCACGATCTGTCCTTCCAGTGGGCACTCAGGGCTGATTTCCTTCAGAATTGATAGGTTTGATCTTCTTGCAGTCCATGGGACTCTCAAGAGTCTCCTCCAGCACCATAATTCAAAAGCATCAATTCTTCGGCAATCAGCCTTCTTTATGGTCCAACTCTCACTTCCATACATCACTACTGGAAAAACCATAGCATTAACTATACAAACCTTTGTCGGCAAGGTGATGTCTCTGCTTTTTAAGATGCTGTCTAGGTTTGTCATTGCTTTTCTCCCAAGAAGCAGGCGTCTTTTAATTTCGTGGCTGCTGTCACCATCTGCAGTGATCATGGAACCCAAGAAAGTAAAATCTCTCACTGCCTCCATTTCTTCCCCTTCTATTTGCCAGGAGGTGATGGGACCGGTGGCCATGATCTTAGTTTTTTTTGATGTTGAGCTTCAGACCATATTTTGCGCTCTCCTCTTTCACCCTCATTAAAGGGTTCTTTAATTCCTCCTCACTTTCTACCATCAAGGCTGTGTCATCAGCATATCTGAGGTTGTTCATATGCTGTTAGTTGGCCTTAAATAGCATAAAGTCAAATAAGTGAGGACATTTTATCTGAGGTTGGTTGTGTGTTCAAACCTTCACATCATAGCAATGCACAGTCATGGAACTTAGCCTCCTTCATCAACTTCCTCTCATTCTAGGATGAAAAATATGGGATTCCCAGCAGTCAAAACCCTACATATCTATTTGTTTCTACAAGTTAATGCCACTGTATTAAGGAAGGATTAATATACAGTTAGGTATAAATGGGTGAGGATTCTATGGACTCTATGGAATATTCTATTCTGTTGCAAAGTGGGCATGAATGGAGGAATAACCCAGTAATGAAAGGGTTTATTGGGTAAATAAAAGAAGAATTATACCTTTTACACTCCATCTTAAGGATTTTTTATTCAGTCCTGCAATTTTTAGTGTTTCTCTTGCAATGATGGAACAATGGGGGAACCCTCCTGTGACTAATCTAACACCTGTAATTTATCCTAGACAGGAAGCAAAGATTGCATAGCCTAATGGGTGAAGCGTGTGTGCCCTAATCGGTAAGCACAATGAATTCAAATTCTGTTGGCGATCCTTGTCTTTCGCTGCAGTTTCTGCTAATTTGTTTCCATCTGTGAGGTGATAAATTAATTTCTACCAATTTTCTACAGCTAAGGTAGAGGTAAAGAAACTGTATAATTGAAATATTTCATGTCATCTCTAAACTATTACAGATCCAGAGGGGTTCTAGGAAGCTAGATAAGAGAGGCAGTATCCCAAAAAACTGTTAAAAATGGCCCCATGTAGATTTCTGTAATGCATGTTCTTAAGAATCCTGTAGATTAATTTCATTATTACGGTGACAGAACTTGAGGTTTGGCGCTGTTAGTCATCCACAATTTTTCATTCCACTCTCCATAAAGGCAACTGGGAGAGGCACAACTCTTGAAATTGCTTCACAAGTGCCAATTCTAAGGACAAGGGGAGTGTTCTGACAGTCATGGGATAATAATCCCTAATGTTAGCCAATCCAAATATTTGGATGCAATTAACATTTATTTCTGCTAATGCTGTTGGAAGAATTACCATTCATATAAGGTTGATATGGGTGGAAATTAGTGTGGAATGTAACATGTATGACTTCACACACAGACACACACACACACACACGTGCGCACGCGCACACACACACAACAGTGTTGCAAACATTTTCTAAAAAGAGTTCTTAATTAAGGCAGAATTTTTAATTTTAAAAAATCATGTGACTTCACAAGTGGATGCTTATTGCAAGAGACAGAACATGTAACATGGAAGCAAAAGAATTGGTGGCTAATTTGAATGTCTAACGTAGCAAGAAATACCTGTTAGTAGTTTGTTTCCATACTTGCATGAGGCAACAAATTGAACTTTGTCTGTAATGATTGTCGCTGTATTCATAATGTTCGTGACTTTCATCTGTAATTTGGATAAAAACTACTTGGATCTCAGGTTTTCAAATGCCAGAAGGCTGGGAAAGAATATTGACATTTCAGAAGGGGGAAGACTGGAATTCATAAATATCTTGATAAGTTGGAGTTAAGTGGGGTAAATTTTCACCCGAGACAAATGGAGTGTGCTGCATATAGTTCGGGAAAGCCAAATTTACAAATATATAGCATAAGAGCATAGCTGCTAAGAAAGATCAGTCAGTCAGTAGATACGTACAAAGGATCATAAGAAAATACAAGTCAATAGAGTATCTGGTTCAATACTGGAAGTCAGTTTAGAGAAGGAAAGACCGTGAACAGCATTTGAGTATATTAATTAATCAAATGCTCTAGAAATAGCGTATGCCATTTGGGTCTCTCAGTCAAGGACAGTATACTTAGGAAGTTATGATATTGTCTTTTGTGCTCCTTAAGGAGTTGTATAAAGGATTTAAAATATAGAAGAAAAGAATAACTGGAACTTCAGGAATCATTATTTAAAAGTTGGGCAGTGGAGGATGAAAACTATAGTATTGTAACTCTACCTTTGTAGCCATTTTGAAAACAAACCTGTACCAGTTATGATTCAAAGTAAGGTGGAATAAATGTGTTAGTCTAACTCTTGCAGTTTTGGAGGACCTTAAAGATTAGTGTCCATTCTATTAGATGCATGTGTTTTCCTCAGTTGACAGGAATATACAGATGTAAAGAAAAACTAAGGAGAAAGGAGTCGGGTGGCAATGAAATGCAAATGCACAGACTGTGAAAATTCAATTAAATCTGGATCTGAAAAGCATGGGAGGGTGTCTCAGGGCCATAGGAAACATTGACATTCCCTGTACATCACTGGAGAGAGGGTTCTGATGTCAGGAAGTAAGCTCCTTCTTGCCACTGTGGAAACACCCTGGCCCTAGCGATGTCAGTTCTGCAACAGTAGTGAGGTCAAGATTAGGGGGAGGGGGTGTTACTGGGGATGTGTCAATGGAGGACCAGGAAACAGCTTGGATCTGAAATATACAAAGCCATCTCAGCCACCTGACATGCTCCAAAACTGGGGAGAGATTTTGACTAGCTCAGGAGGCAATCTAAGATTCTCCCTCTAATTTCCCTTTTGTTGTTTGCCTTTAGTCTACCCTCCGTCCCTTGAGATTGCAAGCCTAAATGCATGCATGTAAAAGAAGTCCAATGACCATTCATAATAGCACCAATTGTTGGTAAAACAATCACCCTCTTATTGCTAAGTTAGTTGACACATTTTGGCTCATAATTTTCTTTCTAGAAAGCATGTCAGAAGAATGTTTTCAACCTGACATAAAATGTCATAAAGCATGAAGACATGCTAGTCCTCTGAGACAGGGAATTCCATAACCAGGGCATAGTTGAGGAATATATCCTATTCTAAGCTCCTTCACAGTCAACAGGATTGGGGAACCTATAAAAAGGGTCTATAAATGCATGGAAGTCTGAAGTGGGCACAGTGGGCACAATTGCCTAACCAATGTGTTCACTGAATGTCTCAACAGGAGGAGGCTCAGTGTTTGCCACACAATGAGACTGTGGCTGGATCCAGGGATAAATGCCTTGCCTTGGATAGATGGGAGAGGGGATGACCATTTGATGTTGCCCTCCCCTGGCCATGCTGAACCCATTGTTTGGGTGGGCTTTGCCTGCAAGCCTACTGGGGCATGGGCATGGGGGCTGTGCCCTGCCCACCCATGGGGTATTGGCTGACCAATGCAGAATTTACCTCCCATTCACCCAGACAGTTGGGGCCCCCTCAATGGGGGAGTGGGCAAGTTGACGTAAGGACCTTGCTGTGTTTAATCGGTTGCTGTATTTTGGGCTAGAGAGGAATTTTCTCCTGCAAGCAAATTGACTGGTGTGCAGGTTTTTACCTACCTCATAGCAACTGTCAAAATTTTGATGGCTAAACCATTGGACTGGATCCTTTGTCATGCAGGTAACTGGTTAAAGGAATCCAAGAGGGGTGACTCGGTCTGGAAGTCCACACTCCCATTTGGCCAATGGGCCAAAACATCTCTGAATGGCAGGTTTATGCGGGGTCGTGGCACCTAATCCATTTTTTGGGTGACTCCCCAGCACACAGTTGATCCACATATAAGCATCCTGATGCCAGATACAATGTGGCCAATGACTTAGCCAAACCTACTCTTACCTGTAATCAGTAAAGGTGTGGCCTAATTTAACCCAATACTGATTCTTGTGTTCATTTCCTCAGTCTTCCTCACATCAGCTGCAGACTTCTTGCCTCTGAGGTGGCAAGGAATCACCTGCATGATGTTCTAAATCATTATGAACCAAAAATTCATGTCGCTATGCTGGTGAAATGAAATAGCTTTCAGAAATCTGCAGGAAAATCCTGGTATTATTTTGATGAGTGAGTGTTTTAGTGAATGAAAGTGAGTGAAAGTGTAGCCAGGATTTGTTTAACCAATACCTTTGAGGGTCCTGTATGTGACTCCCAACGTTCCATTTTCCAAGACATGTAAACTTTTTCTTTCGCCTCTTAATTTTGCATTACAGGAAGGAACAAATCATTGCATCCCACTGGAGGTGGGTGCTGTGTTCCAAAGCTGGAATGACTTAATGAGAACCTCATTAAAGAGAGCCAGTGATGACAGGGGCAGCAGGTTTATATGCACACTTAATAAGTTATCTGGATTTATTATTTCTAAAATGAAGACTATCAGGTGTGTCTGAGAGTCATGCTTAGTGACCTGTAAGCCCTTCCCCTTATTCTACATGTGATTGCACTTAAGCTACTTCTGTGCTCTGTTCAGCACTTTGTACAAGATGGGCCCTGGATAAATGCTTTTGCACAAATGCAAACGTAATGAAGGACATTCTGTTATTTTTATTCCTGCTGTTAAATATGAGTGTTTGAAATGAAACCAAGGTGTGCATTGGATCAGCATATACAGTATGGAGGACAGAGACATCAGGCCAGCCAGTATTATGGGGGGAAAAGGAAGCAGAAGACATTGAAGGGTGGAAGCCTATGAAAAAAGCAACAACCAAGAGCAGTCGTGTGGTGGCTTTTTGCCTTATGAATACAGCTCTAGTATTATACTCTTAAGATATGCTGGGTGACTGTGCTTGTCTGCACAGACAGTCATTTCAGACAACTAATCTGTAGGTAGGGATCTGGCACTTGGATGCTTGGCTTGATTCACAATATGTCCTTGCTGCTGTTACGCTCCTGTCTTTCTTGGCCAAGTGTAAGAGAGGCCAAAAGCCATCCCCACTCATAAAACAGAGTTTCTGCTGTGTCTTCATTTCTCCCAGATAGATCAATCCACTCTGTCCTGACCAATTTGCTCTGCTGTCGGATTGCTGCCGCCCATGTCCTTGTTGCTGCTTTGCAGGATTAAAAATTAAACTGTGTTAGATGAGAGCAGCCAGGATTCTTGCTTTGGTTTATTGACAGAGTCTATTGACATCCCTCCTGTCCTTCTGCCTCCTCATCTGAGCCAAGGACAGAATGTAAAAGTAGGTCAGTTCAACGAGAGTCCTGGGCTGTCTTGTCCTTCAGTGACACAGATGTTCTTGGAAGGCTTATTTGTCTCCTTGAAATGCACACAAAGTTTGTGTGCATTCGTGAATATGTGTCACAAATCCATGCATGACTTTATACATGCAGTAAATGAAGATTTGCAGCCCTTTATGGTTTCCAAGATGCTGAGGACACATCAGCCCAACTAAGAAATACTTTCTATTTGCGTTTGAACAGTTTGAACCACTGAACTAACCACAACCAACACAGCAAAGAAATATTGCCAGCAATTAAGAGTGCTTTAGAAGCTGAATGGGATGGGGGTGGTATGCTTAGCATAATCCATTGCACAGCCTTGGTGGCCATATATGTGCATGATGTTGCAATGGAATGTGTGTGGTTTGACAAAATATGGACATGCATCATAAAACCAAATTGAGCACATCCAGATGTGTCATTAGCATGTGTCAAGTGACAGAGTGAAATGATCCTGTGATCATTTCATTATTATAAAGCTATCATGCTAAAAGTTGCAGCTGAACAGGATATGATGATATAAAATATAAAGCAAAGCTCTGGCACTTTTTACAGTCACACCATGAAACCTTTTTAAAAAGTTGTTGGCTTCAAGCTGCTTCAGCAGATGTGAAGATCTATCACTGTGTATCTGCTACAATATCTTTCCATATGTGGCTGGACACAAAGAGGCTGCAGCTTAAGTAAAATCCACACAACAAATTTTCTAATTCTTGTGAAGACATTTCCCTACTTCCTTTTTCAACATTTGGTAGTTTGAGGTGAAATAGTGTCTTGGAAAGGGCTTTGGGTGGGCAGCTAAAGCTAAAGCTAAAGGGACCCCTGACCATTAGGTCCAGTCGTGACTGACTCTGAGGTTGCGGCACTCATCTCGCGTTATTGGCCGAGGGAGCCGGCATACAGCTTCCAGGTCATGACATAGCCGCTTCTGGCAAACCAGAGCAGCACACGGAAACGCCGTTTACCTTCCCGCTGTAGCGGTACCTATTTATCTACTTCCACTTTGACGTGCTATTGAACTGCTAGGTTGGCAGGAGCTGGGACCGAACAACGGGAGCTCACCCCGTCTTGGGGATTTGAACCGCCGATCTTCTGATCGGCAAGGCCTAGGCTCTGTGGTTTAACCCACAGTGCCACCCGCAGCTACTATGCTTTTAAACAAGCCTTGGGAAAACAATTCATGTGCATTTTGAGTGGGGAACTTAAAGCATAATGGTCCCTTTATACTTTTTATTTTTAAAATTTGTATACTGCCCTATACCCGTAGATCTCAGGGTGGTTCACATCATAAAATTACAATATTAAAAAAAACACACACATCATGTGACCATGTTCCATGTAATCAGTGAATTATAGGAAAGTTAGACATGTAACCTACCCCATGGTAAGGAGTTGTTGAACAGAAGCCTAGTGGTGTTATAACAAGGAACATAGCAATGTTCTTATGCCTCAGCTGAGCGATGGGAGAATAGCTGCAATAACAATTGGCTTGGATTGAGCAGCTCGGTGCTTTGAATTATACACACAAACTCACCCTCACTTCCATGGGCAGTTATTGTCTAATTCAGTGTTTCTCAACCTTTTTTGGGCCACAGCACACTTGTTCCGTGAAAAAAATCACGAGGCACACCACCATTAAAAAAGTTAAAAAATTTAACTCTGTGCCGCCCTATATTATAATTATGACTGTAAGAAACACTTGCCAAATATTGCTTTCCGGCGGGTCAGTGTTGTGTATTGGCGGCCGCCAGGCTCGTTTGCACTGAGCTTTGGGAAAAAGGAGGAGAAATATTGCTTTCCGGTGGGTGAGTGTGGACTATTGGCGGCCGCCAGGCACGTGACTATGCAAATCGCCCTTCTCGTCGCGGCACACTAGTGTGCCGCAGAACAGCGGTTGAGAAACGCTGGTCTAATTCTCCCATCTGCAATGTGGTTGTTATCAAGCTTAACCAGCCAGTGAACCTCAAATCTGAGTCAAACCACCTGTGTTCTTGTTTTTACTTCATTTGCCTGCTGTTTTGGCAGAGGTGACAGCAAGTCAGCAAAATGGAATATCAAAATATGCTTACAGGCAATGATGGATACAAATCAATAGAAGTAGGGAAATGAAGGTCACATGCCACTAGCACACATGGTGCTTCTTTGGGGCCTGTGCCCCAACCTTTTAATGCATATGAGATGTGCAAGAGATCCAGAGGCATGAGTTTTGGCACAGTTTCTAGTTTTGCAACAATTCGGTCCTTTGGCTGTCTTGCTTGTAGATCACCTAATCTGAATGTGTTGTGATGCGACTATTAAAATACCCGCCTCCCTACCTTCCGTGAGTGTTGGATTTTGATGATCTCAAAAAGTCCTTGGTGTGTGTGTGTGCATGTGTGGTGTGTGTAGGAATAAAGGAGCAGAACAGTTTTGAGTAGATAAAGATGTTTTACATGATTTACAGCCTGACCTTAAGATGTTCTTGGCTGTGCATGTGAAAGAAAGAGAAGCAGAAACTTCCAGATGGGCTGAGGTTTTCTTTTTCTTATCAGAAGGGTTAAAATAAATGCTATTTTCCTGCTGCCCTTTTTTCCCTCAGCTTCATTGCTGATAAAAGGAAGAAATATTTTTTTCCTATCAGATTGCGCAATAGGGAAGCCTGCAGAGACCAAGCATTCTCTCCTCCAATGCATGCCGTGGAGCACATGACAGGGAGGGAAATAGATTGGGGAGCAGGGTAGGGTCTGAGTGACCTCCATTGCTTTATTGTCCAAATTGCATTGTAATTGCCCTGGTCCAGCCATTTGGCAGGGTAAATAGGGGCTTTTGGGGGGGTGAAAGCTACAGATTTGACTTCCTTGTCCATAAATTAGCTCAGGGACAGCCAACATAGCATCCTTCAGTTGTTACTGGACTTCAACTCCCATCAATACTATTATTCACAATTCTATCTGGGTCTGATAGGAGCTCAAGAACAACAATATCTGGGTGACATCCCTGGGTTAGCTGGTGTGGACAAACTAAGTGGGAAAGAAGATTTACTAGGCTGTATGGCCAGTGGTACGTCAGCGCAGCCTATGCAATGTTGCCCAGGCACTCACACACAGAATAGATGACCGCGTGCTTACTCATTCTTTCTTTAATGGAGATGTGAATGCACATCCACCCCTGATATCTGTGGTGCTATGTGTGGTTGCCCAGCCCACACATTTACTAGGGGTGTGTGTGTGTTCACTGATCTTGGGACCCAGGCCATATATTTCATTCCTACTTCTGCTGCTCCTTCTTTGTTTTTCAGTAAAGGCATTTTCCCACCCGGGTGACATATCCCTATATAATGTTTAAATATGGAGGCACATGTCAGACCTGCCTGGTGAGTTTCTAAGTCAGGGCACAGAGACTCTGGGCAATAGCAAAAGAAATAAGAAACACAAAAGCTGACTACTTTCTTAGTTTTACCTCTAGAGCAGGGGTCAGCAAACATTTTCAGCAGTGGTCCACTGTCCCTCAGACCTTGTGCGGGGCCAGACTATATTCTGAAGGGGAAAAAATGAATGAATTCCTACAGCCCACAAATAACCCAGAGATGCATTTTAAATAAAAACACACACACTCTACTCATGTAAAAACACGCTGATTCCTGGCCTGTCCACGCATAAGAAGAAATTACTCTGCACATATGCATAGGCAACTTCACATGGGCAAGGTTGCATACAAATATATGCATATTAGGAGAAATTCACACTAAAATCCTGCTGAATTTTCATGAATTATTATTATTATTATTATTATTATTATTATTATTATTATTATTTTAATCGCAAAAGGATTTGGAAATGTGGAGAACTGATGGAAGAGTAGGAAAATGAGAAACTGCAATTGACAGATTCACCCATCCCTACTCCCAAACTGCTGTTTGGCCAGGCCGGCGACACATGCAAAGGTGCATCAACTTCAGCTTCACAAAGAGCTACTATAAGCTTCAAGTGATGGCTAAGCACTCCTCTCTACCCTACTGTCATTGCCTCGGTCATATTTTGAGTCCCCTGCCTTGTTTCAAAGTAAAAGAGAGAGAGAGAGAGAGAGATCCCAAAACAGTGGGAGATCCAAGAAGAGATCTCTTGCATTATGTATACCTTGGCCCTAAGAGTCAAGCTGGGTTCCTCCCTGCTTCTTGATCAATAACTAAAATTTAATTAACAATTCTGTAGTTAATTAATCAGGCAGTACAGGCTCCAAATCCCTTTCTAGAGAACTGCTGATATATATTTTTTCAGGGCTAACAAGAACAAAGGATTATGAAAACCAAATTTAGCTGGAAAAATGAGCCAGCTATAACTGGTGTACACAGTGGGGACAGATTGGATGGAGGGGAAAAACATTGTACGCATACACACTTCAACAGTTTGTAATAAAACTGCACTGCAAAGCTGTCAGTCTCTGTCATTCTATTATCTAAAGGGGAAATCAAGCTGAATTCTGCTGTTTGCGAGGCAAAAAAACCCCAAACCCTGCAGGACAGCTGCCTGGGTGCAAGAGGCAACACAGAAATATTGGAACAGCTTTTGGGTACCAGCACCCAGATGGAGATTGCACACTATGGAAGGATGGTGGTGAAAGTGCCAGGGGCTGTTTGAAGCAGTAAGCTGAGATAGCCTCCGAGTTCCATTTCACGCATTTCTGCCTAGCATTGCTTTCGACCAGTTTTGTGAGGCATTTGTTTCTCTTTGAATTATTTAGGAAGCTCCACCAGCATTTTGATCTTTTGTCTTCCCTACTTCAGTCATGTCCTCTGGGTTGATAACACATGGCCACAGTTCTCCGTCTCTGTCTTTCCCTGTCACCAGAGAATTTCAAATGTCGCCCTTGGGTTTGACACTGAGGAGAATGGCCAGACTTTTAAAATCCTCCACCTCCACACGCTAGTGCAGCCGATAAAAGGGATTTATCAGTCTGCACTTTCCCCGGCTTAGCTCACGTTGATATGTGAGGTAAATTTTTCCCCATCCTTCATGAGCACTGGTTCAATGCTTCCCTGGAGCATTGCGCCACACAACTTTATTTGACTTATAATCTTGGAAAATGTCTCTCAAATGCTTATACACCAAGTGTATAATTCAATAAGAGTTGAAAAGTGAATAAATTAATTTCCAGTCACTGCCAAAAGCAAAGAGGAAACAAATAAAATGGTTGTGAGAAAGAAAGTGGGGAGTAATGAGACTCAAAAGCAGGGTGGGGAACTTCTGGCCCTCAGGCTGGATGTGGGACTTCCTCATCCCCCCTCCCCTGTTCCTATCCTCTGCTCAGAAATTAGGCTTTAAAAATAATAATATTTCATTGGTACTAATGGAAGCATGTTTCCAAGTCTAACTGTGGCACAGGGATGATTTGGGGAGGGGGTGTTGCAGCTTCCTGCACACTCTGCTTACCCTGAAAATCACAGTCACACAAAAATTTGGCTTAAAAAGCAGTACCATTGTATCAAGAACTTGTTGTTGTTAGAAAGCCTAATTGCAACACAGAGGGTCATTTTTGATTGGAGGAATTGCAATTGGGAAGGTAAGGGTTAAGCCTCCTCTCCTCACACATTGTAAGCTTTTATACACCTGCCTGCTCTCCTCTTTAATGTAGCAAGTCTTTAAAAGAAAAAAAATAGGTTAGATTGCTGCCAATTGTATACCTTGAAGCAAAGACAATATTGGATAGTACATTTTAAGGTGAGTTTGTGCATGCTAGGTTGATCTCTGGGGCAGCCTCTAAAATAGCTGAAATTCTGCCCTTCCACTCACCATGCTGCTGTTAGGCTACAAAGCTGGAGAAGAATTTCAGCACTTGGGGGTGAGGATGCAAACAGGCATGAACTAATTGTGCTTCTGCTTGCTCCTGGGTGCCATATTTTTTGTTTGTTTTCCCCCAAAATATATGAAGACAAAGCCAGAGTGAAGGCAGGAAGCATCCGTTTGACTTGCTTACATGAACTTGGCATGTAACACCTGAAGCTAAATCAGACATAGGAATAGAGGAAGCTGCCTTATACTGACTCAGATCATTGGTCCATGTAGTTCAGTATTGCCTAAATTGACATCCAGCTCTCCACAGGGTTTCTGGCGGGTTCTTACACAGTCCCACCTGGAGATGCCAGAGGTTGAACTGCATGCAAAGCAGATGCTCTACCACTGAGCTACAGTCCCTTTCTTTATGCCTGAAGCTAAATGAGACCGAGACCAGTCCTTCCTGCCCTAATCCTTTTGATGTCTTTATCAGAATACTTGTTCTAGGTGGACTCATCATCTGAGGTATGGTGGGTCTACTCAGTGGTGGTGCACTGGTGGTGCAATGCTCTCTCCAGGGAGTGTTGGAAGCTGGAACCAGGAAGATGGTTGTGATGGTGGGCTACAGCAGCACAGTCCTGCTTCCCTTTAGTCATATGGAACTGCTTCATGCAAGGGTTTTCTCTTACTGTTCTGGGAGATGTGAACAAAAACAGGCTCTGTGAATTGTAGACCTGAAAGCCAGGGTGCTTCAGTATCAGCAGGAGCCAAGGAAGAGAAGGAGGACATCTTCCCCCTGACCTTACCTGATGGACCTTAGGAAAGAATTGAGCTCTGAGAGAAAGAGTTGGCTTCACCCAACCTCTTCCCAGTTTCTGATACATAGCTGCCAAGTACCCCGTTTCCCCCGGGAAACCCCCGAATTTTCTTACCATTTCCCGCAGGTGTCCCGAATGGCAAAATACCCCGTATTCCCCCGGATTACGGAGCTCCTGCCGGCGGCCATGTTCTTCTGGTGCCGCACCGGAAGTTGCTTCTATGCACTTCCGGACATGCGTAGAAGCAACTTCCGATACTGCTGTGCCCATTTCCAAAATATTCGCAGCACCAGAAGTCGCTTCTACGCATGTCCGGAAGTGCGTAGAAGCAACTTCTGGTGCTGTGGGCATTTTGGAAATGGGCACAGCGGCATCGGAAGTCGCTTCTACACATGTCTGGAAGTGCGTAGAAGCGACTTCTGGTGCCGCAGTGCTGCTGATCCCAGATTTTTCAATCCGGAACTTGGCACCTATGTTCTGATATGAAAAAGTGGGGTTCACCCAGCCTTCTACAGTTTTCTACCTTCCAGCTGTTTTAGCAACCCAGCTTACATGGTGAGGGGCCAGGGATGATAGATGTAGTCCAAAACATATAGAGAGCACTGAGAAGGCTTATCTAAATAACATATGTTCTGCTTCTCTAGAATGGGCATAAAGCTTTCTCCCATATTGTTTACTTTATTTTTTTTTAAAAACGGGCTCTCAAATCAATAAGAGGACAATAACACAGTACAAACAAAACATGTAAATACTGCAAGATAATTAACAACAAAACATGACAAAGTATTACCTAAATAAGAAAGCCTTTCTGAAAGGACCAGCCATGCAAAATGAGTAAGTATCTATACAGAGGGAATTCAAAGGAGTACCACAGAGAGAAGCAGCCCTATTTTTGTTATAAATCAGTCTTTGGTCAGGCTGTGTGTCAGAGCTGGGCTGTGGGCCCAGAGCACAGAAGGGAAATCCAGACGGCAGGCCAGTCAAACAAGCCAGGAGCCAGAAATGACAACACAAGTGGTCAGGTAGGTTTTTAGTTGGGTGTGGGAATCAGTTAAATTTTAGTGAATTTGTAATTTTTATTGTTTTTGGTTTTATTGTTTTATTGTGTTTGGGGTGGTAGGTGGGAGGGATTTTTAGTTGGGTGTGGGAATCTGTTAAATTTTAGTGTATTTGTAATTTTTATTGTTTTTGGTTTTATTGTTTTATTGTCTTTTTTGTACTCTTCTTTTGTTGAGTTATTTGCTGTTTTTTACAGAGGTTTTATTTTGTTTTTAAGGGGAGGGGTCAGGGCTGCCCGGGAGGGGGTCCCAGCAAGCAAAATGGCTGGGGCAGATTCCACAGGGGTGTGTGCACTGGAACAACCGATCTCAGTGGTCACGGGTAGGAGGAGGAGTTACGCTAAGACCAGACCATGTCATTACCGAGGAGGCAGACTTAGTCGTTGTCTGAGGACTATCCCTGCCTCCAGGTCTGGTCCTGACCGGACGGATATTGGAATAGGCAAGGGATACCCACATGACCTGAAGGTGCTGCTGTGCAATGCCAGGTCGATGATGAATAAGACCACCGCCATTCACGACCTGATTGTGGATGGAGGATTTGACCTGGCATGTGTGACAGAGACCTGGTTGGAGGAAGCCGATGGGCCCGTTCTTGGCGCTGCTTGCCCACCAGGTTTCTCTTATGCACAGCAACCCAGGCCATCTGGGCGGGGAGGGGGGGTTGCAGTGATTTTTAGGAAGTCATTAGTTTGCACCAGGCGTCCTATTGGGAAGACCCAGTTCTCTGAGTGCATGTTCTGGAAGTTGGGCAATAGAGGCAGTACAGGATTCCTTTTGGTGTACCGACCTCCCCGCTGCACCAAGGATTCCCTGCCCGAGCTGCTTCAGGTCGTGTCGGATGTGCTCCTGGAGACACCTAGCTTGGTTGTCTTAGGGGATTTTAACATCCATGCCGACACGACCTTACAAGGAGCCGCTCGGGACTTCGTGGAAAGCATGGCCACCATGGGGCTGTCCCTGAATAAGTCTGGCCCAACTCATAGCCGCGGACATGCCTTGGACTTGGTGTTTACCTCTATGGATGTTGGTGATCTGACATTAAGTAAAAGCGAAACAAAAGAAGTGCCATGGTCAGATCACTTTCTGGTGCAACTGGACTTCTCCGCAACCCTTCCCCTCTGCAGGGAGGTGGGACCGATTCGGATGGTCCGCCCCCGCTACTTAATGGATCCAATTGGCTTCCAAAGAGTGGTAGGGGATGTTTTATCCCATGTCGATGGCCTTTCAGCTGATTCCCTGGTGGCCCGCTGGAATGCGGAGTTAACCAGCGCTATTGACTGTCTGGCTCCGAAGCGCCCTCTCAGATTGCATGGAGCCCGGACAGCCCCGTGGTTTTCCCCGGCGCTGAGGGCAATGAAACAGTCGTTGAGACGGCTAGAGCGCCGGTGGCGGAAAACTCATTTTGAATCAGACCGGACACGGGCTAGAGCTCAACTTCGAGCCTACCAAGTGGCAATGGCGACGGCGAAGAGGACCTTCTTCACCGTCTCCATCGCATCTGCAGAAAACAGCAGCAGGAGACTCTTCCAGGTGGTTCGCAATTTAGCGGAACCACCTGCTCCATCCGGGCCCAGTACGGGCCACATGATCTCCTGCAATGATTTTGCAAAGTTTTTTGCAGATAAAGTCGCTCAGATTCGGGAAGAGGTAGACTCCACCGTGGGAGCAGGGCCGGGGCGGGGGAGTGCTAGAGTCCTGTCTAGTCAAGTTTTGTGGGATCAATTTCAATCTGTTACCTCCGAGGATGTGGACAGGCTGCTTAGACGAATGAAACCAACCACCTGTCTCCTTGATCCTTGCCCATCCTGGCTTATAAAAGCTAGCCAGGAAGGGCTGGGCGATGGGCTTCGCGGGTTGGTAAATGCTTCTCTCCATGAGGGAGCCTTCCCAGACCCGCTGAAAGAGGCGGTTATTAAACCGCTTCTTAAAAAACCATCTTTAGATCCGGCCAATATGGCCAACTATCGCCCAGTCTCAAATCTTCCATTCTTGGGCAAGGTGATTGAGCGAGTGGTTGCGGAACAACTCCAGGCACGCCTGGAAGAAGCGGACCATTTGGATCCCTTCCAGTCAGGATTCAGGCCTCATCATGGGACTGAAACTGCCTTGGTCGCACTGGTCGATGATCTCCGGCGGGCTAGGGACAAAGGTAAGAGCTGTTTCCTTGTTCTGCTGGATCTCTCAGCGGCTTTTGACACCATCGACCATAACATCCTTCTGGACCGTCTAGAGGGCTTGGGAGCTGGGGGCACTGTCATGCAGTGGTTCCGCTCCTTCCTCCTGGGCCGTGTTCAGAAAGTGGTGGTGGGGGATGAGTGTTCAGACCCCTGGGCGCTCACTTGTGGGGTGCCTCAGGGTTCTGTCCTCTCCCCCATGCTTTTTAACATCTATATGCAGCCACTGGGAGAGATCATCAGGGGGTTTGGGCTGGGTGTCCATCAGTATGCTGATGATACCCAGCTCTACCTCTCTTTTAAATCAGAACCAGTGAAGGCTTTGAAGGTCCTGTGTGAGTGCTTGGAGGCGGTTGGAGGATGGATGGCGGCTAACAGATTGAGATTGAATCCTGACAAGACAGAAGTACTGTTTGTGGGGGACAGGAGGCGGGCGGGTGTGGAGGACTCCCTGGTCCTGAATGGGGTAACTGTGCCCCTGAAAGACCAGGTGCGCAGCCTGGGAGTCATTTTAGACTCACAGCTGTCCATGGAGGCACAGGTCAACTCCGTGTCCAGGGCAGCTGTTTATCAGCTCCATCTGGTACGCAGGCTGAGTCCTTACCTGCCCAGTGACTGTCTCTCCAGAGTGGTGCATGCTCTAGTTATCTCTCGCTTGGACTACTGCAATGCGCTCTACGTGGGGCTACCTTTGAAGGTGACCCGGAAACTACAACTAATCCAGAATGCGGCAGCTAGACTGGTGACTGGGAGCGGCCGCCGAGATCACATAACACCGGTCCTAAAAGACCTACATTGGCTCCCAGTACGTTTCCGAGCACAATTCAAAGTGTTGGTGTTGACCTTTAAAGCCCTAAATGGCCTCGGTCCGGTATACCTGAAGGAGCGTCTCCACCCCCATCGTTCTGCCCGTACACTGAGGTCCAGCTCCGAGGGCCTTCTGGCGGTTCCCTCATTATGAGAAGCCAAGTTACAGGGAACCAGGCAGAGGGCCTTCTCGGTAGTGGCACCCACCCTGTGGAATGCCCTCCCACTAGAGGTCAAAGAGAACAATTACCAGACCTTTAGAAGGCATCTCAAGGCAGCCCTGTTTAGGGAAGCTTTTAATGTTTGATGGATTTCTGTATTTTAGAATTTCTGTTTTTTTGGAAGCCGCCCAGAGTGGCTGGGGGAACCCGGCCAGATGGGCGGGGTATAAATAATAAATTATTATTATTATTATTATTATTATTATTATTATTTGCTGTCTAATCAAAGCACCACTGAGACAGGAATCCCCCTAATGCTCTTTACTGTTCAGGAAGGAGGACATTCCCTGAGTAGTTTCAGTGACCATGCTCACCACATGGGACAATGGTCCCCAGTCCTTAACACTTTACTGAGAAGCTACAACGGCAAGGCTCATATCAGTAGACAGAGACCAGCAGTCCTTGACACAGTGGAAGCATCTGCCAGAAGTCCTAGTTTCTTGATCTCAGAACCCAGGGAGTTCATATGAAAGAAGCCCCTCCCATGAAACGTAGGCCTTTAATGGTTTAAACAGCACTTTGCTTTGAGCCCCCAAACTATTATTATTGAAATTGTTTTAGCTCAGGGTCCCCAAACTCCGGCCCGCTGCGCGCACACTCCCCTGCCCTCCGGCCCGCCGTGCGGTTGGCGCGGCGGGCACCGGCACGAAGCCCGGTAAGTCTGGGGACCCCTGTTTTAGCTAGAAGTCATACAATTACATTTTGGTCAGAGCACCTTCAAAGATAATTGTCCTGTCATGACATCCCATGGGGGGGCGTGCTCTTGCACAGGTAATGTGACCCACATGGGAGTGCATCCTGGAAAAGGTGTGTCCCCGTTTTCTCCTTGACATGTTGGAGAGTATGCAGTGGCACATACAACAGTCAAACTGAGAAGTTACCAGAGCAAGCAAACAGTAGTTTTGTCCTTATTTTCCAAGAAGGGGTGCAGCTGGAGCAACTGATGAAGCTGGTAAAAGGCACTCCCGAAGCGAGAGCGTGCACACACATGTATTCCAGCTACCAAGCCATTAGACAGCTCTTCCTGCTGGACTGGTGTGATCAAAACACACTGGGGACTTGGGTGTCTAAATAATGGTCTTATACACACTACGCAGAGCTCAGTAATATATACTGAACCCAACGGCTTCATTTTCCTCTGTTCCTGCTGCATTAATGACTAGCTTGAGGGAGGGAGAGAAGGAATGAAGGATAGCTGAGAGGGGCCCAGCCGACACAACTAACGAATTGCCTTATTAGAGACACTTTCCTAGGGCCTAAGCGGAGCCTTTCTGTCTGAGTCTGCAAGAAGTGGGTCATTTTGTTGGACTGTCAGGCCTTAACATTCACTTGAGATGTGGCTGCAACAAACGCAAAATGCTAGCTTCTCTCTTGCATTTCTTTCAGTAGGAAATTAGACCCCAAAAGAATTTAGGACACATCATAACAGGGAAAGGACTTTAAATGAAGCAATTCTGCAAAGGATAGGTCTGCCTCCCAAGCTACTCTATACCCATTTAGGATTTGTGGTCACTGGCCAGTTCTGTAAAAAGGATTCCTGCACTCATGCCCTGGGCCAGAAACATCCCATGTGTCTGCTTATGAGAGTGTGCATGGGCACTACAGAATTGTGTGGATACTGTAAACACAGCTGCTGCAATTTGCATAAATGTCTCAAGCCTTTTACGCACACCCGCTGCCATATTGCAAATGGCACTAACCATTTGCAGCCTCATATTGAAGCCTTGTATTGAAGTCCTGGCTCAAATAAACTCAGTCTCCGCCTGATCTTTGTTGCACTATGAACATAGTGCACACAAACTCAGAAGGGGTTACCGTATGCAGGGGCCACTGGCTGCTAAAGATGGCTTCATCTGTTCAGTCTGCACTGTTTGCATAGAAGTGAAGAATTAAAATGGCTAAAGAGGGCTCACCTAAAACTGCTGTCTTTCTGACACGTAATCTAGATTCAGAGGCAATGTTAGGGTTGGTGTCTCAAGGTGAAAGCTCTTGTCTACAGAACCATGAATTCTAGGAGCATTGACTGTGGCCTTTCTATCATAGGTAGCTTACAGAAGACTGAGTTATACAGAGTATTAATAATACAGCCCCACAGTGATTAGCTTCTTCTTGTCTATGGTTTTAATATAGTATAGAATACAACCAATGTTTGAAATTGTGGCACTGAAAGAGTTTCCAGCACATTTAACTTGTGGCTACTGATGCAAGCTAAAACCATAGAAGCAAGGTGCAGCCAGAATTTACTCATTGGTGCTTCAAATAGTTATAGTGAAAGAAAGCAGGCTCATTAAAATTTTTGTTGGGTTTCTCCATTGATTTTTTTTAAAAAAGCAAAGCCCTAATGTTCAAATCTGAAATGCAATGAATGAAAGAAGGGGATGACAGAGGGCAAGATGGTTGGACAGTGTTCTTGAAGCTACCAGCATGAGTCTGACCAAACTGCGGGAGGCAGTGGAAGACAGGAGTGCCTGGCGTGCTCTGGTCCATGGGGTCACGAAGAGCCGGACATGACTAAACGACTAAACAACAAGAAGAAGTTAAAATTAACTCTGTGTGTTTCATATTAGAACACAATCATTTTTATGCAATGCCTCCTATTTTACAAATACTTTACAGCATTCAGGAGTTGGACCATCTGAACCCAGGGCTTCATTTTCTTTTAGTATCTGTGTTGCTTCATATTTCTCCCAAATCTAACCACGTCCCCTAATTATTATTATTATTTATTTATAATTTATACCCCGCCCATCTGGCTGGGTTTCCCCAGCCACTCTGGGTGGCTTCCAACAGAAAAATGAAATAAAATAATCTATTAAACATTAAAAGCCTATATAATCTATTAAACATTAAAAGGGCATTTCACAGGGCGGGCGCCACCACCGAGAAGGCCCTCTGCCTGGTTCCCTAATTGCTAATAATGTCTCATAACCAGTTATTCATTAAAATTCTAGTCATGTCCTAGTGTGTGTGTGTGTGTGTGTGTGTGTGTGTGTGTGTGTGTGTAATGTTTCTCAAATCCTACCAGAGGGTCCTGCAAGACTGCCTCAACCCACTACTCAGTTTATGAGATCTCGTATTAGAGATAGAGGCGAGTACGCTGAAAGCCAATCTTTACTTCAGAGCAGCCAGCAAAGTGACATAATATAAACCTTGTGGAAGATTGTGTGCCATAATCTGTCTGTGCTGCGAAACTGATGGAAATTAATTCAACCTTCTCCCCCATCCTGAAAGAGCCATTAAGTAGATTGTGGTCACTGGTATCAGCCCGCTTGTGGTTTTAAAGTCAAGCAGCCAATTGATGAAAATCACATTTAGAGACTTCATTCAGTTTTGCACAATCAGTTTCACTTGGGAGGGGAAGACTACTAAGGATTGTCTGGGGCCTTCACATACTACACCAGGGATGCCTACCCACTGCCCGCCCCCCAATGAGTCATGGGAGCAGCTGGAAGAGTCTGGACATCCAGTTCAAGGCAGTGTCACTTATTAGGCTTCAACTTTCATGCTTGATGGCAGAGAAAGCTATATCTTCTTTACTTTTCGTGGGCACACAATGTCCTAAAACCATTACTTCCAGAAAGACTGCCACTTGTAGATGCATGTTACAGTGCTCACCTATTATTTGATCTGCTCATTGGTGGGTGAAGCATCTGAAGACAAGATCGGCATGCTAGCCTGCTGTTTGGGGACAAATCCAGCCTTGAGGGAGTCCTAGGCAAAGTGACCCCTGAGTGACACAAGATGGGGGCTTTGTAGGAAACTAAAAAGAAGCCAGATTCAGCTGCCTCAAGTTGCTGTGAGTGCTAGGCTGGAAAAAGTTAAAGGGGGCACAGCCAGGGTGCCAGGGACTGACAAAGGCCCTGTTGCTGTTACAGACCTGGAACACAAGCATATCATCAAACGTTTCTACTTGGTTTTTCTCATTCAGGTTCTGCATTGTCCAGATGTGCCTCAAAGTGAAACTTTAGCACTATTTTTGGATCTGTGCGTACCCTGAAAAGGAAATGAGGTATTGAATTATGGTGTAATGACCTTAGGAAGATGCAGAGAGTGAGCTAAGGCATGCATACATGAGAGCACGGGGTGGTTACTGGTAGGCTGTTTTACAGTAATGGGAACTTTGCCAGTAACATTCATGCCTTAGTCAAGGACTTTCATTTCCCAAAGAAGGCCTGGGGATTAATACAGTATCTGAAGTCCAACCTGCAGAGAGACGTGTGTGCCAAGCGGCTGTGTTCTTTTGTTAGGTGCCCTGGAGTTGCACATCCTTGTACTGTCTGTGAAGATCAATGGAAGTGTGTGTGGTTGCATCCAAAATCTTGAGCAGAAGGCTGGGCACTGACATACCTATCAATATTCTGTAAACCTATGTGATTTGTAAACGGATAAAGAGCCAGTTTGCAAGGAAGTTAAAATTTGGAGACTCGTATATGCTTATAAAAGACTGCACAGAATCATCTGCTGTTGTCTCATAAGCAACAGTTCAAAACTTGGTGCTAGGCTGGCATCTCCGTTTAAAACGTTTTTATGTAACAGAGCTGAAAGAGACTTTTGTGTGAGACTTTGGAGAGCTGCTGCTTGCTGAACTAGATAGTATAGGCGTACATGGTCCAGTGGTCTGATTCAGTTTAAGGCTGTTCAATATGTAATATGCTTAATAAAGCTGTCACTTCTTTTTATTGTGTTGATTCGTGGGTGAAAATCCACAGAGTATTTTCACTGCTTAAGTCACAGGGTTGCAAGGAAATTCTGACAAAAGTAGGAAAGATGATAGTATATACAAATGCTGAATTTACAAAACAGCATATGAAGCATAGGGACCCAGGTGGCGCTGTGGGTTAAACCACTGAGCCTAGGGCTTGCTGATCAGAAGGTCGGCGGTTCGAATCCCTGTGACGGGGTGAGCTCCCGTTGCTTGGTCCCAGCTCCTGCCAACCTAGCAGTTCGAAAGCACGTCAAAATGCAAGTAGATAAATAGGAACCGCTACAGCGGGAAGGTAAACGGTGTTTCCATGTGCTGCTTTGGTTTGCCAGAAGCGGCTTTGTCATGCTGGCCACATGACCTGGAAGCTATACGCCGGCTCCCTCGGCCAATAATGCGAGATGAGTGCGCAACCCCAGAGTCGGTCACGACTGGACCTAATGGTCAGGGGTCCCTTTACCTTTACCTATATGAAGAACAGCACAATCATGTAAGAGGTCACACAGTTGTTCCCAACTGCTCTGGCCAGCATGATACAAGAAAATGGGTCAGTTCACATAGAACATTAGCAGAACTATGGCTTAACATGAACAAATGAGTGTGTAGGTTCCTGAAGAGAGGTCATCATCATCATCATCATTATATTTTTATTTATAGTCCGCCTTTATTAAGGTTGCTTATGTATAAAAACAAGAACTTCTTAAAACAGAAAAAAACTTTAAATTGTTAAAACAATTAAACATTAATGGAATTAAAATCTCATATGTATACGAAATATGTTTAAAAACTACAAATAATTGCAATAAAACAGTATAGCACTAGCCCTTTCTTTAAAAGCAGTCAATTCTCAAAAGCCTGTTGCAACAAGAAAGTCTTATCCTAACAGAGGAAGAACAATAAGTAGGGAGCCTGTCTGGCTTCTCCGGGGAGTTTGAGAGCAGCCACTGAGAAGGCCCTCTCCTCATGTCCCCACCAAGTGTGCCTTTGAAGGTGGAAGGACTGAGAGAAGGACCTCCCCTGAAGATGTCAAAACTTGGCCAGGTCCATATGTTGCTCCGATGACATTTGCACACTTGAAGGTGCAATTTGCATTGGTACCAGTGAGGGGTTTTCTTCCAAGGCAGCAACCTGATTCAGACATTTGTCAGCATGTTAGAAAGGGAGAAAAGTGTTAAATCTCCCTCCCTGCCTGCTGGGATCCCAAATAGTTATGAGTACCCTCCCTTTAGTGGGGTTAAAAAAAATAAGGATGTTACATGCTAATCATGTGACACCACATCTAATTTGACCTTAAATCTTTTGTCAATGTCCTTCCATTTCCACTAGCCATTAAACAAGTCTGTTTCTTTCTGAAGCATGCAGTTCCCACAGCCACAGCTGCTCCATATAACTGTGCCATTGCTCATTGCAAAACAGCAGCTTTGAGAAACCACCTGGGTTTAACCTAATAACCTTCCATCATTAAGTCCCATGTCTTCCGAGTGACCCCAATGTGTTAATTTCTGGATAATTCAGTTAGTTTTATAGCCTTGTGGGCCTTTGGCCTTTGTACCTCTTGGCATCATGACCTCATTGCATTTATTTCCCATTTTAAGCGTTCTCTGGTTTGATTTAGTGGTGTGTTTGCTGCTCTTTTTTCAGGATGTTTGAGAAGTAACCCAGCACTTTGAGCTATTATTAGGAGTCGACCAAAGCCCTTGGAACATCCATATAGCTTTTTGTCTTTTTTAACCCAGAGATCAATAGATAGTGCTGTCCCCAAGAGAACAACAGCTAAATGGCCATTGGACTACCACTCTCACTGATATTCCTATGTATGTCTGCTGCTTTCAGGACTCCTTAAGGCACAAACAGAGTATGACTTGAGAGTCAGCTTACCTTAGGGGAGCTCCATTATAGGACCCCTGATCAGAACTACTGCTTTGTTGGCAATGTGCTGTCTATGATTTTCAGCATGGATTCATTGGGTCCAAAAGTGGCCATGTAAAAATTCCACCAACAATTCAAATTGCAGCAGGGTGTGCCACCACAAATGTCCTGAAATGGGATTTAATGACATTGCATAATAGGAACCTGATGCTACAGACAATATATGCACCATTATAAATAAGGCGATTACTACATTCAGAGTTACAGGTAGGTAGCCGTGTTGGTCTGAGTCGAAGCAAAATAAAAAAATTCCTTCAGTAGCACCTTAAAGACCAACTAAGTTTATATTTTGGTATGAGCTTTCGTGTGCATGCACACTTCTTCAGATACATTCAGAGTGAATGCTCTTTAAATAGCTGGTGGACGTTGTCCAAACTTCTTGCAAACAAATCAGGACAAATGCTCAATAAACAGGTAATCTGGAAGCTCTCTTTGTTGCCATGGTTAAACAGTTGGGAGTTAAAAATCCTTGCTGACCTTCTTTAAATCACCCAAATAGCTACCAGTAGATAACTATCTACCTTTTGCCCACCCAAATCTACAGTTTCTAAAGACAGTCTGTCCATATTACAATGTTTATTATACCAGATTTCCCTTCCATTCTATAGAGTTTCTAGTGGTTTTCTATTTCCACCACAGATAATAATTAGTAGGACATTTCTTACATTAATTCTTTCTCCCTCTCCCTCTCCCTCTCCTTTTAGACTCAAATGATTCACTGTATGATTTTGGTATCTACTACTTGCTCCTCCGATTGCTGAAAAGTGCAGCAGTTCAGATTCAACCTTGTGGGCAGAGTGGACACATAAATCCCATAGCAATTTTTATTTCACTGCATGTTGCCCAATTGGACATTTCTTCCAGCCATGCCTAAATGCTTGTGCTTTTCAGCTTCCCAAGGCCCTTTGATGCAAATGTTACCTTAAAATTCACTCCAACAGTCAATCTCCCTTTAAAACCACATTGATAGACTTGGCATGCACACAAGACCACCAGTAGAACAAGTGGTGGGAAAATCAGCTCTTATTAATTTCAGTGGTGGCTACACAGGAGGCTGTCTATAAGATAATATACTGACCCATAAATGTTGCACTGTAGACTATACTTGCTGCACAGTAGCAGGACTAAGTGAGTATCCTAGAAAAGCAGATGCCTACTTTGTAATTTCAAGTCACATCCAATCACAGCAGTCTACAGTAGGAGTAGCCTGACCAGGCAGAAATGGTGATGGCCAATGAAAATGTGATTTAGTTGTTAGAGTGTCAGCTTAGGACCAGAAAGAACTGGGTTCAGATCCTCAGTTAGATATGAAACTTGTTAGGGCTGGTCACCATCTCTCAACATAACCTACTTGATAGAGTTTTTGTGAAGATAAAATGGGAAAAGACCTTGGTATGCTGCCTTGAACTCCTTGGATGAAATTGAATATAAACAAATTATGCTGATGACAATACCAACAACAACTAGGCTAGCTGATACCTATGCTGACTACAAAGGCTGACTGTCTACTAATATATGTTGTTGTTGTTGTTTAGTCGTTTAGTCGTGTCCGACTCATTGTGACCCTATGGACCATAGCACGCCAGGCACTCCTGTTTTCCACAGCCTCCCGCAGTTTGGTCAAACTCATGTTCGTAGCTTCAAGAAAACTGTCCAACACTAATATATATATATACATCCCTCTTAATTTCCACCACTCATTCATTCTAATTTATAAATCTTATTTTCCTTCGTTTACCCTATTCCAGTGTGCCGAACTTAGGGAGAAGATTCCTCATTTGGGGAGAGAGTGTGCTTAAAAAAAAACTCTTAACATTCTTACCTTAGCTCCAGTCATATCCACAGTCACTATGTACCATTCCAGGCAACAGGATTTAATAAGGAACACTCCTAATAATCAATGATAGGCATTAAACTTTTGGACTTCATGTTGTATGGAAACCCCAGCTTTTCTTTAGGATTGGCACATAATAACACCCGCAGAAGCCATGTCAAAGAGTTAATGCTGTACGAAATTTGCTATAATTTCACAGCTTTATTCTAAAGGGAACCAAGATGATCCCAAGCACTTGTTCTCTTCAGAGGACACACAAGGAGGCATTATCTTCATTTATATCAGTCAGTATGCCTTGTTCAAACCAAAGAAGGATCCCAATTCTCAGAGCGTG
Organism: Zootoca vivipara; assembly: GCF_963506605.1. NCBI lineage: Eukaryota > Metazoa > Chordata > Lepidosauria > Squamata > Lacertidae > Zootoca > Zootoca vivipara. The sequence goes on along the minus strand of NC_083279.1, from coordinate 72,857,292 downwards.
TAAATAGACATTACTCTAGAACTGGGGCTGCTACAGAAAATGGCAGGCCCATAACTGGTTCTCCTACCCACAGCAAATTCTTAAGACCACTTACCCATGTGATTTCTTTGGCCTCCTCCTCAAGTGGCAGCCAATTACTTGCAGTGAACGAGAAGCCCATGTGGTGACATCATTGCTATATACAGGAGGTTAGTCCTAATTTTGAACAAAACTGCAGCCATTTTTTTAAAAAAAAACCTTGCTTGGTTTTGTGTGGACAATCACATGTTTGGGAGGGGTTTGTCAAATGTAAATGAAAATTTGGTCCAAATAAAAGCAAAACTCACCAACCCCTTTACAGGGGCAGCAGAGGTACTTGATTTTTTGTAGTGAACTATCAGTCTCCCATTTATCTTGATGGTTTGTCCATTTGTTACCTTGTTAGACTTTACCAGCATTTCTGTTCCTGATGAAATTAGACAGTCTGAAGAAGGTTCACTATGGTTCAGGCAAATGCACAGGTTGTAAGGTCACCTCTTCCAAAGATTAACAATCTTTTGGTGACTTTGATTAGGAAAACCTAGCAGGAAGGAGGGTGAGAAGGAAGGTAATTATTCCAGCATTTTATTTTGCGCTTTTTGTTATATGGTTGTTTTCTACTTTGCAGACTTGTTCTGATCAGAACATTCAAAAGTTTACAGAAGGGTAAAAAGTTCAGCCAAGAACTGAAGAACTGCCAAGTATTGGCTTGAGTAGGAAAACAGTCCAGTTTATTTTAGCAGGATGATTCCCCCCCCCTATGTTACTTCTATTTGGTTCTTAATGGCTGACTTTTCAAACTGTTCAAGAATTTTCTAAAACTAAAATAAAAAATAATTGCAATAACTTTAAGTGGCTGCCTTTCAAATGCCTTTAGTAAAAGCTAAAGTTGTTTTTTGGAGGGAAAAAATCTTTAAGGCCTTGTTCTTCACCCCATGCTTAATTATCTGATCACCTTGCCCAGCACAGAGAGTCATCTGGGCCAAATTCCAGAGGTTAAAGGCTCCTTCAGTGGAGGCAACCAGGGAATAAAAATATCCACTTAGTGGTAGTGAGGAATATCAAAGGAGAAGCTGGGTTAGCCACTTCACTTGTCTCCACTCCTTCTCACAGTGCGGTCTGCAGCCTGTGCTGTCACAGAGGGTGCCAGTGAAAGTTTGGTGTTGTTGCTCTTTCAGCTGTGTTTTTTTGGTTTGTTGTCTTAGCTTTCTCTGTTGAAACAGAGAATGTTTTTCCCCCCTTTAACTCCTGCAGGCAAGCTGGTGCCAAATATATTGCTCTTCTTTTCTTTGGACCATATCAGTGAGGCCAGGGAAGGGGGGGGTCCTATTGTAGCAAGGGTCCAAAGGGCCACAATTAAGGTGATAATGTAAATCCGAATAAATCTTGGAATATGCTTATATTAGAAGAGTTATGGTAACCTGATGCTTTAAAGAAACTGATGATTTAGCAAGAAGCCATCCCTACTGGGAGAGAAGGTTAGCTAATACGTTAATCACAAAGATGCAATTCATAAGCTAGAACATAAGTTGTTACATGGTACAAGTAACACAGGTTCCCAACACCCATACTAACTCACAATGTAACAGATACTGAGAATCAAGGTTCAATAAGCAATGCTTATTGCACATCTTATTGCACATCCCTATTAAATTCGAATTAGGTAATAATGGACATGTGTACTAAACTAGAATGAGATAATGTTAAACATGATTGGTTAAATTGAAATCCTTTGTTTGAAATGTTATAAATAGGCCTACTCCTGTCCGAGCTTTGGGTGGGGTTGCAGTTTTGCGAAAATATTCGACTGTAGCCTATTACTTTGCAGTAAACAATATGGACTCCTAACTCCTCTTGTCTCTGAGTTTTATTGGCCTAACTCAGAAGATAAGCCATTTTGGGCTGTGCAACACTATCATCTGGGCAGTCCAGGACCTCCATATACACTGCCAGACTTGTGCCCCAGGCAGGTCACTTCGGTGCTGCTAACACAGCAGTGCACCCCCGGAGGGGCACTCCATTTTCTCCCAAGACAGACAAATGCCAACAACAACATAATGCTTGAGATAGAAAGCTGCATGCTATATGACCTAAAACCTGAAGCTATAGAATACACAACATCTGTTTATAAAGTGAGAAGTTTGGTGAAGGCCTAAGAATCAATGAGATGATGTGTATGGACTTTCTTTTTGTTTATTTTTTGTGCTTGTCAAACTATGATTTATTCTTTATTGGATAAGATTGCTGCACCTGTTATGGATATAATTCTCCATTCTCGGAAAGATGCTGTAGAAATCTTGCTTACTAAGTGTTCATGTGCATACTATAGTGAACTCCTACATGGTAAATAGTTCACTGTGTTCACATTCATTGTGGGAGAAGATAATTTTGTGAAGTTTACTTCCTTTCTTAATAAAGTGCCATCACGTACGTACTGTACTTTCAGAGGCTTGGCTGTGCTCTGATTGTTTATAGTAGTGGCAGCCTTTGATGATTATGTATACTCTTTACATGGCTGTCTTGCCTTAAGGAAAATAATAAGAAATGCTACACTGCTGATGGAGCCGAATATATTGCAAAAATACACATTCATACAGAGATTCATAGACTTTATGGCCAGTGTAAGCTGTACTCCTATTTACGCTTGGGTACAGTACAGAGAATTGACAGGGGTGTGAAACTGAACTCTTGCTGGGATCTCTAGAGGCTGGGCTATTGTTTAACAAGGTATTTGTGAGCAAACTAAACTAAGATGCATACTGTACTCTAGAATCAGAGGAGAGTCATTTTGGTTCACAGAGGTAGGAGAACGCATCATGAGCAAAATACTAAGCAGGTCCATCCCTCATAAATGCACGGAAGACCAACACTCTCATCTGATAAGCCAGCCTCTAGATTGATTATCCTCCCTGGCTCTCCTCTAAATGTATTGCTTCATTCTAAGTATATTGCTACCTACAGAGCCACATCTACCACGAGTCCATCAAAAGTTTTCTAATGGAAACAGTTTTCTTTTTTTCAAACCATCATTCCTCCAAATAAAAAATTATGAAAGATTTTCCACCCTGATAAAATTCTTTCTATTTTCTAAAAAAAAAGAAAAGCAAGTTTTGATGAATGAAACCAGGGTTTGTTGGTAGTGGTGTGTATATCTATTTCTATAGGGAATCTAAAAATTTTGATTATCATTTTTTTCTTAACCATTAAAAAGAAGAAAAATGAAACATTGAGAATGCAGGCACATTTGATAGGGAAGGAAAGGAAAACATTTATTGTATTTCTAAAAATGTGCTTTCAAAACCCACTCCCATTTTCAGTTCGCACACTACCTGTTTTTATTAATACTAGGCCTAGATCACAGATTTCAACATACAGTGCATGTGACAGGGAGGGAAACTTCTCAGGATCACAGCCCCAGGGAAAGCATGCAGAGAGAGCACACGTGATGCACACGAAATACACAGTACACATGAAAGGAAGTTGGGTGCATTGTAGAACTAAACTGCTTCCCCAAAGGTTCTTTGCAGTCATGGAAAATGATTGTATCCACAAAACAATTTGGTTCCAATCCTGACATTAGAAGAAGAGGAGTGGGCGATACTGAAATTTCTCCAGTTGAAACTGTTTAGTTTAGCTGACGGATCCCTGCTTTTTCAAAGCAAAAGACAGGGGAAAGAGTCAAAGTCAATACAAAATAATAATAATAATAATAATAATAATAATAATAATAATAATAATAGTAATAGTAATAATAGTAATAATAATAATCTTTCCAGTATCACCTTAGAGGCCAACTAAGTTTGTCATTGGTATGAGCTTTTGTGTGCATGCACACTTCACACACGAAAGCTCATACCAATGACAAACTGGGTTAAACCACAGATCAGAAGGTCAGCGGTTCGAATCCCCGTGACGGGGTGAGCTCCCATGCTCGGTCCCAGTTCCTGCCAACCTAGCAGTTCAAAAGCATGAAGTGCAAATTGATAAATAGGTAAGGTTTAACTCTGGTGGGAAGGTAAACTGTTTCTATGCGCTGCTCTGGTTTGCCAGAAGCAGCATAGTCATGCTGGCCACATGACCCAGAAGCTGTACGCTGGCTCCCTCGGCCAGTAAAGCGAGATGAGCGCCGCAACCCCAGAGTTGTCCGTGACTGGAACTAATGGTCAGGGGTCCCTTTATCTTTATCTTTTAAGGTGCTACTGGAAAGAATTTTTTTTATTTTGTTTCGACTACGGCAGACCAACACGGCTACCTACCTGTAATGTCAATACAACAAGAGTCTTAATGTGGGTACTTTCTTAGCAACTGTGCTATAGTTAAGAATTGAAGGGGGAACTCCCTTCAGCTCAATGGAATCAGTTTGATATTTATGAATTTCTAGGCATGTGTTTGAACAATGCTTTTTTGTTTACTAAGGATTATCTCCCAGCTTGTAGTGTTGAAGCACACACACTCATATGCTTTTCATTTTGCCACCACCCTGCCCCTGAAATTTTAGTTTTAGAACCAGTGATGTTGGAGAGCTGCTTGGAAATTCAACCACCCCTGAGGCTGAACCCTCAGAAACACCAGAGGGTTTCAGTGCCTTGGGAAAACAGCATCCTTGGTTTGCAGGGGGGAGGGAAATGGAACTGACCCAAATGGTATCACTGATTCATCGCAGCCATAGTAGTTTTGTTTTGCCTGTTATTATTTTCAAAGTTTCTCCATTTTCACAGTGGTGGAGCAAATGCTTTGTATTCAGAAGGTCCAACATATAGTCTCTGGTGTCTTCAGGTAGGGAAAGTTCCTGCCTCAAATTCTGGAGAGTCACTGCCAGTCAGTCAGGCCAATAGCAAATTAGATGGACCAATGCTACAAGGATCCATGTTTCACACATGCATCACAACTAAGTCCTGCACACTTAGCTGGAAGTAAGTCCTATTGACTCAATGAAGCTTACTTATGGGCCCAGGCATAATGGATCTGTGGATGGGATGGGGCAGCCATGATGTTAGTTGTAACAAAAGACAACCGGATTGGGATTTCAAACGCCACAACTTTTATTGATTATAGAAGTTAGCAGGTTTTGGCCCTGCATTGGGTGTGTATCCTGACATCAACCAGCTCGATCGCTGGTGGATGCTAGACATGGTTAGCCAAGGTTGAGGGTCACCCTATGGAGAACATCAAATTAGGGCAACCCCCTCAAGGTCACCACTTGGTGTCCTATGGCCTGTCAGCCCCTGTCTGGGCATCAGGATAAAAGCACTTCCCCCAGGAAGGGGCAAGGGGCACCCCCTGTCTGGTTCAATTAAAGATCTAGCCCAAAGCCTTATTCACCATAAAGTTGTGACACTTGCTGTGAGGTAGGAGAAACCCCCCAGAAAGGCCCAATTAGTCTGAAGGCAAATTTCTGCCTGGCCCTGAATACACTGGCTTGGCACCTTCCATAGCAAGGTCTGCCCCTGTGGCCTGCCCACATGCTATTGGGTAGCCCACAAGCATAGAAGTATCTGGCTATTAGCAGCTCAACAAATTCGTATTTCAAATCAGATAATTAAAACTCCAATGGCATTGCTACAATTTGTCCAAAGTATGATATAGCACCACTGCAGTGTGTGCTACAATGCATAGGTGCCCCCCTGACAACTGAGCAAATAAAAATAAAATAAAAAAGCACCAGTCCATGCCTGGTTCAATTCCATAGCTAACCTATGAACAGTACTGATCCTGTTCCCACTCTGCTGCCTATTCCACTTGTGGCACCCATGTTTCAGGTTTGTCATCTACAATTTATAGTTTTTTCTGCACCTACCTTTTCAGTCATTTACTACCCTGCATAATGCATGTCTTTTAAAAGAAACCAGGGGGGAAGAAGGGTATTGGGGAGGGTGAGATAAGCAACTGTTATAAAACGAATAAGAAATGTGTTTTCGTATACTATGCTCAAAGATGCTACACACACCCTTTCTCCAAAAGGATAGACAGTAAAAATAGAAAGAACTAAGAGAAGGGCAACGGGGATGATTAGAGTCTTTAACAGGCTTCCTTATAAAGAGAGATTAAGAAGATTAGTCGTATTTACTTCAGCAGAGACAAATAAGAGGAGACGTGATAGAGGTGTGAAAATAATGAACAGAATCGTGAAGGTCAATCAGCAGCTTCTATTTACCTTCCGAGCAGAACACAAAAGAGGAACATCAATTAAATTTAAATATTAAAAATGCAGCTTTGTAAAGGAAGTGTACTTGTACACAGTGCGTAAACGTGCATCGGTGGAACTCACTGTCAAGAGATGTAATTGAGGCTAAGTGATTAATGAGATTCAAACAGGATTGGATATTTATTTAGACAGTGATATATCCACCGGCACACCGGGTGAGATGAAAATAGGTATGAGTACTAAAGTTGGCATAAGCCAGGCACAAAATGCCCAAGGTACAAAGGAAGTCTTAACCAATGGACATGTTATTAAATCAGATTGTTATTGGGTGATAATCCATGTCGGGAGCCAGCTCCGCAGCTGCCAGCAGGATTGATGAGCCTTCCGGAAGGGAGGCATCCTCCCGGCACCACAGTCAGAACTGAGGAATGTGCACATGGCTGAGGAATAAAAAGGCAGCTGGCTGCACTTCCCAGGAGAGTCCCAAACTGAGAGAGACAAAGCAGGTAGGGTGATAGCTCTGGGGAGGCCGGAGCCAGAAAGGTGGAGGGTGGAGAAAGGAGATTTTGCGAGAGAAAGAGCCTGGAGGAGCACAGGGACAGAGGGATGAGCTGGAGAGAAGCTTTGCCTCAGAAGGGAAGGAACAGAAGTAGCAGGAGTTGGAAAGGAAGGCCACAGGGCCAAAGAAAACCCCAGTAGTGGGTTTCAGGGAGTGGAGAAGAAATTCCATAAGGCAGGGAACCTATGCTAAAGGAAGGCTGTGGAACAAGAAGTGCTTACCTGAGAAAATAAAACATGCAGAGGAGCTCAATGATGATAGGAGCACCCACTCCTCAACCCAGAAAGATGCCAAGCTTGATGGTGTCAAAAGCACCTAAGAGAGCTAGGAGAATTAACAAGATCATACTCTCCCTGTCTTTATCCCACCATCAGGGCAACCAAAGTGGTTTTAGTGCTGAACCCATATTTCAAAGCAGATTGGAATGGATATAGATCATCAGTCTTATCCAAAAAGCATATGATGCTGAATGGCAAATTCCAGATGGAGCATTCAGTAAGGGGATATCTGTGATCAGACAATTATTGCCCTGGTCACTTTTGTCATGTATCAGAGGTAGAAAAACTCAGATCCTCCAGATGTTGCTAGACTATCTTCATAATTATTTATTTGTTTGCCACCTAGCATGAACAGTAAATAAAAAAACATCGCAATAAGTATGCAATGAAACTAAACAATCCCCACATAATAAGGTCTATCAAGAAAGGTATAAACATACAATACCAATAACAGCAAAATTTAAATATTTCCAAAATTAAATCTTCACACCAGCAAAAACTCCCAAACAATACCCCATCCCGATGGTCTCTAGACAGCTTGAGCAGCAGGTCTTGCAGTTGTCAAAGCAAGGGTAGTCTCTGATTCCTTTGGCAGAAGCAGAAGTTTTGCAGCCAGTGTACCAGGCCAGATAGGAAAAGGCCAGCAAAGCAGGGAGCAGGTCTGGCAGCAAAGACTATATCTCCCATCACCCCTAACATTTGCCCCATGCTTGCTGAGGCCGATGGGACCTGGAGTCCAATAGCATCTGGAGCGCCACAGTTTCCCCACCCCTGTCACATATGGATCTTAGTTTGTTTTTGCTTCCATAGGGAAGGAATCCGATGTTGTGTTGGCATCGCCTGGTAGGTTAGATCATAAGGGATATGCATTTTCTGACACCTGTCAACATGGAAGTTTCCATTGCAGCACCTGACATCTAAAACAAGACACCCATTTCCATAAACCAGATCAATGCTGATAGCTCCTCATTCCATCACTACTCTATGAGGCTACCTGTCTACTGTTTGATGTGAAGATGACATTATATGTATTTGTAAATAGTTTTCTTTTCATGTGTAAAAGATAACAGATGGGATGCAGAAATGTATCAGAAGTCTCTTCTTCCCCGCAGGAGTAGCAAGTTATTACCATTGCTAATTTTTCCTCTACTGCCTTTTTACCAGTGACCTCTTAAGACCCCTGCCTTCCCTTCTGTTTTTCCTTCAAACTGCCCTATCCTCCACCTATGCCAGGGACTCTTCTCATGCCTCACTCCTGGGCTCATATTTCATGTGTTACTGGACCCTGGTGAACTTGTCTAGCTGCCTTCTTTCCATGAGTTCTTTGAAGTCCTCGTATTCCTAAACTATCAGGGTCTGCACAGAATTAATAATTCAACTGCTTTCCCCACCCTCTTTTGTCTCCTCAAGTGTGTTGAAATCATGGAAGAGCAGCATTAAAGGAATAAAGTGCTTTTGGACAATTATAGACATGCTTCCTCTCTTTGCAACTGCAGCCGATCTCCTGATGTGATTTCCGTACATGATGACACACATGTTCACTTCTCTTTCAGTGCCCCATCTGGCAGGCTTTGTGGCTATTCTTGAGCGAGCTAATTTACAGTTCCCATTAGCCATGCTTCAGCTAAAACCAATTCATTTGTTTGAATAAATGGCTGTGGTTTAAAAGTGCCTCCAGTGATGGATTGGTATCTAGTCATCTTGGGAAATAAAAATAGTTAACCTTTGGGTGACACGTTATATATTTATGGTTTATATTTGGGTGGCTTAGGGCAATGTAGTGTAGAAATTTTGTTTTAAGTTGAAGAATTAGGTTAAATCACAATGTTCCACTTCCTTTTTCAATGGCTGGTTGTAACTAACTAGTCTCTTACATCCCTCTCTAACCATCCCTTACACCTAAACCTTAAAACAGTATATTAAGATCAGTTTGTTTCCATTCTGTGTCACTCTTGCATTTTTCTCTCTCATTTCCACATTAATCTGCTGATTTTTTTTAAAAAAAAACCTGCATGAAAATTTGCATCTCAATATGTATTTAAATATGAAATTTTGAATCCATTTTCTTAATATGTATTTATCAACATGTTTTTCTTTCAAAACACACATTTTCTAAATGCACTTAATGTCAACATACTCATTTTAAAACACATTTTGATATATAGTGGCAGGAGTTGCATAATGACATTCAGATAAATGCAAAATTTGATAGGCAGACATATTCTGATTTGCCCATTAGCCCAGAAGGCATGGATCAGATAAATTCATATCAGAATTTGATGGAATTCCTCAAGCATCCAAAAGCAAGTGAGGAAATAGAGAAGGATTCCTCCTTAAGGTGTGAAAAATAATTTGCCTGGATGTGTCTTTTCCTTATGCCTCTGGAACAGATGACCTTTGTAGAAATAGGTAACCATAGGTGATGGCTATGTTTGCACATAATGCTAAGTCACAAACCGTTGTTTATTGATCCATACTGTGCACAAGCTGAGTGCTAGTCCATGCAACTCAAGCACCACCACTTCACTCCCTTCTTTGTACAAGTGGGTGAGCAAACCACAAAGGGACTAGCTAAGCATTATATCCAAACCTGGGATTGTGGATTGTTTTGCCAAAATGATCACTATTAGTTTGTTGTGGTTTGTTGAGGTAGAAATAAACCACAATCCTAGATTTGGGCATAGCACTAAACTAGTTCCGTTGTGGTTTGTTTACACACTTGTGCAAAGTGAAAAAGTGGGAGTATCCAGGGTGGCTGTACTACCAAACAATTCACAAACTGTATGGTTTAATAAACCAATCTTAGTATGCATGTGAATGCAGCCGAATTAAAATTTTCCACAATCAGTTAGATGTTTTCAGTAATAAAAGTAACTTGTGTGTCTTTTGAGTCTCTTGCCAATAGAAACGTATTCATGCTTATTGAAAGAAAAGTGTATTTGCTAATGCAGGTAAATTTATCCTGCCCACAAAGGGAGCCCATTCAGTCATTCTCAATGAAGTTTAATTAATGGGAGAAATGGAAGTTCGGGGGGGGGGGAACCATTTTCCTCCTTTAAGTTATTTTTTATTTATCAGCAAACTTTTCTGACACTAACAGATAATGCACTTACAGCAGGATTATCCGCTAGAAATTGTAAGAAGGTGCAAATTTAAGTTAAATTTTGTTAAATATCCCCCCCCACACACACAACCAACCCTGTCTCAAGGCCTTCTACAATTGATTCTGAAGAAAGGTTGCCCGTTTAGGAATATTAAAGTTCAGAGCTACCCAAGTAGTCATGTAGGCATACATTTTATTTACAGAAAAAGAAAAGATAATTGTCAAATCAGGATCCTGTTCTGGAAACAATAGTGTGTGAACTTTGTGAAGCTGTGGCACTGCTGTTAATTTTTGACCTTTTGCATCTGAAGCAAGTTCTGTAATCCTATGAGATCATCACAATCTAATGAAAAGCTTCAATTGAACTTGAAGGAATCCAGAACAATATCAATGAACGACGTTTCACTTGGAAAATTCTGAAGACATTTGTGTAGAAAACACTTGATATTTTGGGCTTTTGTGGGATTTCAGAAGCAGGACATCATGAAAGGGACAAAGGGGAGGAACTATCTGCCCCCTTTCAATCAGAATCTAGTGGAGCTCTACTGACTTACCAGAGAGAATGAACACTGGTGTATGTGTAAAGCTCATACCTGTTGACCCCACCCAAATCACTGAAAATTTATCTCGTTGTCTGTGCAGAAGCTGAATGCAGATCTGCCTGTGTGATTTGTACGCTGCAGTGAACAGATTCTGATTACAAAGCCTATGCACATACAGCTTGCAAACACAACACTGTACAGACCTCACCTGGAGTACTGTGTCCAGTTCTGGGCACCACAGTTCAAGAAGGATACTGACAAGCTGGAACGTGTCCAGAAGAGGGCAACCAAAATGGTCAAAGGCCTGGAAACGATGCCTTATGAGGAATGCCTTAGGGAGCTGGGTATGTTTAGCCTGGAGAAGAGAAGGTTAAGGGGTGATATGATAGCCATGTTCAAATATATAAAAGGATGTCATATAGAGGAGGGAGAAAGGTTGTTTTCTGCTGCTCCAGAGAAGTGGACACGGAGCAATGGATTCAAACTACAAGAAAGAAGATTCCACCTAAACATTAGGAAGAACTTCCTGACAGTAAGAGCTGTTCGGCAGTGGAATTTGCTACCAAGGAGTGTGGTGGAGTCTCCTTCTTTGGAGGTCTTTAAGCAGAGGCTTGACAGGCATATGTCAAGAACATAGCTGCCAAGTTATCCCTTTTTTTAAGGGATTTTCCCTTATGCTGAATAGGCTTCCTCGCGAGAAAAGGGAAAACTTGGCAGCTATGGTCAAGAATGCTTTGATGGTGTTTCCTGCTCGGCAGGGGGTTGGACTGGATGGCCATTGTGGTCTCTTCCAACTCTACGATTCTATGAAAAGGTAGGTGAATACTCAGAAGTTGGAGTAGGGACACCAGGCATGAATTTCCCAGGCATCTATTCTCACTGATCTTCTTCTTCTTCTTCTTCTTCTTCTTCTTCTTCTTCTTCTTCTTCTTCTTCTTCTTCTTCTTCGATCACTCGTAGCCGAGTAAGATTGTCTTCCATAAACATGGTTTTTGGGTTGGGTTTTTGGAAGACGCCTCTGCGTGAATTTGTTTTATGTATGTAGGTCAGTGCACGCTGACCAACGCACAGTCTTCGCAGAAGGGCTCTGTTCTGAAGGCATGAAGTAGTCATGACAAACTGGTAGATTCCTATCTGCTGCAGCCTTCATCCACCTTCACAGCCATTGTAACATACGGCTTGTTACCATCCGCCTGTTTTGCCATTGAGGACTTCTTAGATCATTCTTTGTCTAGCTCCTTCCCTTTGACCTTACTGCCTTGGGTGACCCTGCTGTGTGTACGTGATTCCCGACGGCTTTGCTTCATTCACAAGGGTCATAGGAACATGCAAGCCCACTCACCACGACCTTCACTACCAGTTATGTTTAATTTGTGCTATCACATCTCATACAAGCTGTTCCACTATATGAAAAGCCTGTGTGTTTGAACATAGACATTTTAGTTCTCTATTATACCCCACCCCCCAAAAAAAATTCCTCTATGGAAACAAGCTTTTTTTAAAAAAAAATATGCTATTCGTGGGGATTAGATTTTTGCTTATTGCTTTCTGTTCTCTGAGGTCCTTTACATCTGTTTTTTTGTTGAAATTCAAACCTCACCTCTCTCTTGACCTCCCCATTTTTTAATGCTTTGGTAATAGGAACCGTATCAGAGCTTGGTCTTGGTTAGAGACTTGTTGGTTTGGTTTTTGCAAGGAGGAGAGATGACTGTTCATCACAAGCATGCATTAAAATGTGTGGTGGTCCCCCCCCCCCTCGTTGGCAATTGCTTTGAGCGTCTTTCTTTTGCTGTAGCTCTCACCATTCACTGTTTGCTGCAGGGGATAGAAAAAGCAGGGAGCACACAGAAAATGTCACAGCTGAAAGGTTTTCTGTAATCCTCCAACATATGTTAAACATTAAAGCTCCTTCAGCAAGTCTGATGTGCTCACCGTCATCGTGGGACCAGCAGTTAAAGCGCCCCAGCGCTGCCAGGAAAACGTTATCCCGGCCCTAATTGAGAGCGACTTAACTAATGTTTCATTTCCTAATTAGTCCTTGTCAGCCGCTGGAAGGCCATGGATGCTGCTGGTGGCACGGGGCCCATCGCTGCTGCAGCTGAAGTTGTTCTGACAGTCGGCAGCTCTGGGAAGACCTGCAAAGTAGGTCTGATGGTTTGGGGATTGAATAGACAGTGCAGAGGGAGGGGGAGAAAAGGCTGTTCCATAAACAGTCATGTCCTTAAGTGAGCAAAACTGAATGTGAATGTCCAGCATCCATGAAACTGTGGATGTGTAACAATATCCTTGGTATGTGTGTTATTATGGGATTGTGTTGAAGTTCTCCATTGGCTACCCATCTCTGGAACTGAATGGAAAAAGCCAGCCCAGTGTGACAAAATATATGACTATGACAAGCTCCATTCCCCAAGATTATTGGGGTGCTGGCACAGCACTTTAATGAAGTCTTAGATATGGATTGAATAAGAAGTCCAATCCCAACATTTAGAAAGCAGGAAACCAAAGTTGAGGAATACAGGCAGATGAAGTTCAGACTTATCATGCCTCTTCTTACCAATGTGTATCATTTCAGGGGAGATTCGGCAGCCAGGTTACTCACTGGGGCAAGATGGTTTGAGCATATTACACCGATCCTGGCCTACACGACACTGGCTACCAGTTAATTCTCAGGCCAAATTCAAAGTGCTGGTTTTGACCTATAAAGCCTTAAATGGCTCCGGACTGCAATACCTCAAGGACTGTTTCTCCCCATATGAGCCTACCAGAATCTGCCAGTGAGGAATATGCTCTGCCCTTGTTTAGAGGAGCCTCTTTTGCACACAGGGAACCTTGCGAGTTGTCAGAAAAGGAGGGGGCAGGAAGAGGCATGGGAATTGGGGTGAAAGTGAAAACTAGTCACTTTTTACCTAAGTACTGTACTATGTGCTAAGGGAAATGACTGTTCCTCCAATTTATTTTCTGCACATTCAATTTCAGGCAAGGTGGCAAATTAAAAGTGGGTCCCATGTTGCAGGTTGGGTGTCTGAGATGGGCGCTAAGACCAGTTGAAGACTGAGGAATTGTGTTTACCTTTTGTTCTTAGTTTCCACGATATGGTGTGGCACAAATGCCACATTATACTCACCAGTCTTCATGTGTTTCTGTATGCAGACCTCGCTAACTGACCTCACACTTTGTATCATTATCCTCGTCCTCACTGCAAGCATGGTAGCAGTCCTTCAAGGAGCAGATTAATAGGGAAAACCCCAGATTTTACACACACACACACACACACACACACACACACACACACACTCAGTCTATGTAGCCAACTGCTGCCTTTTTTATATATATTTCAAGGCTCTTATATGTGATTTTCTCTTTTATGGTTTTACTTGTAAAATGCCTAATAAAGGTTTGATAAGTAAGTAAGTAGTAGCAAGCATGGTGATATGAATGGAACCAAAAGGCCACATTCTTTATGTACTCCTTCTTATTCATATAATTAATAAGACTTTATGTGTACAGCCTAAACATTGTGAAGGTTGCCAGTATGTCACTGTCTTCTCTTGTACAAGTGGGGTAGCATTTGACACTGTATTCAGATACAAAACCCATAATTAGACAAAAAAAAAAAACTTCCACTGCTGCCATCACCATCTTCCTCACCATCTCACATTTGTATCTCAGAGGGTTTCTAAGTGCTTTGCAAAACTACCTCCACGTACACAGATGGTTATATTAATTACACAAATGCCTCCACCTCTGGGGTGAAATCCTGTTTAATTAATCTGTGCAGCAAGGTTGGAATATTCATTTACCTTCCTTAATTGTGCAGCTAGCTACCCATCTCAGGTGGGTGCTAGCTATGCCACCTTAGTTGCTGCCTAAATTATCACTAGAGTTTTGCAGATACTCCAAAGTGTGTGTTAAGCCTCTCCATAATGTTTAAAGGATTGGGTTTAGAAAGAGAAAAACCTGGGTGCTCAGAGTGTACCTCTTCATGCAATATGTAGTGTGTTTTCTCCTTCCTCGGAAAGCTTGAAACTGAAGTTCTGTTTCTTGTACAGTATCTGGCAATATCCTTGCCCAGAGCAAAATACAATAGTAAATCAGCTACCTTATTTCAGGGTGCCCTGAGGTGTGCAGCCTTCTCTTTAATGACTACAGTACGCTCAAGCCCACATGCACAGTGGATTATTTTGAATGAATGCCCCTTACATTCTATCCCTGCAACCCCACCTTGAAGGGAAGGGCTGATGGAAAGTAATAATGAAGATATATATTCACTTAAATAATGCAGCAGGAAGAGTAACGAAAGAGGAGTTGACATAGAGCCATACATGGGCGTAGAAAAAGATTGGGCCAATGAGCAAAGCTGTTTGGTTTGCCTGTGGTTCCGTAGGGGCATAAGACACAGCAGGGCAGCTTCAGACCCTGGTGCATTACCCGCTGATGAGAAATCAGTTTAGCAACTGGCTGCATGCAATTAATGTATGCCAGTTACAAAAGACTGCCCCATTACTAAGAATAATGCAGGGCTCCTCCAGATGTCCTATTTATTGAGCATCCTGATTTGCTTACACAAAGCATATGTGCAGGTTGGTCTATATCAGGTCTTTACTGAACATTGGTTCTGATGTTTGCAAAGAGGTTATAGAACAATGAACATCCATCTGGATTTGCTTGCATGGTGTTTGCAGATCTTGTCAGCAATCAGTCATTCATACTTCACTTTTCAGTGCATTTCCCAAGCACCTACCTAACTGCAAATAGTCCTTTTTTTTTAATTTGAAAAAAGTGGACCTGGTGCACCACAGCGACAGAGCAATTTAATCAACTTTAATTATGCAAACCTACATTTCCTGGTACCTGCTTGAATGCCTCCTGCAAAATACCAACAGTCTGGAGATGGCCTCTGCAGAAGCAGGGATGGGAGGGTGATGATGTATTTCTTTTTTAGCAGCCCCATGCTATCAGCTCTGTGTGGTTCTGCTATGGCAGGCTGAAAAGAAAGAGCCCCAAACTGTATCTTATTCTTCCGGGCTCCCACTCACACCTGAGAAAATCCCAATAGTGCCAGTCCTTTCCCCTTCTGTGTCCGCCTGTCATGCCAGCGGTTCCGTAGCTTGTCATGTTGATAATTGTTCACTGAATTAAACTGAATTACTCTCACCCAGAGGGTTCTCCTAAGCAAACATCAGCCTGATTTGGAAGGATGTGGCCCTTATAGTTTGCAGCGCTGTTTGGCTTTGTTTAAAATTTATATTTATATATAAGCAGATCTGTAACAAAATGTTGCAAATGTCTGCTTCTGCTCAAGGTTTCAGCCACACCAACACCCTGTTTTTCATTCTCTGCAACGGTTTTGGAAGCATGTAGAGAATTAAGACCACTGCTACGTGGGCACACAGGCAGACTTGGATTAGCTAATGGTTGTTAGATACACTTCTAGTGTTATATTTCCCTTCATGTGCTCTGATACAAATTTGCACTGAGTATGCATGCAGGCAGGGATGTGGGTGGCACTGTGGGTTAAACCACAGAGCCTAGGGCTTGCTGATCAGAAGGTCGGCAGTTTGAATCCCCGCGACGGGGTGAGCTCCTGTTGCTCGGTCCCTGCTCCTGCCAACCTAGCAGTTCGAAAGCACGTCAAAGTGCAAGTAGATAAACAGGTACCGCTACAGCGGGAAGGTAAATGTTGTTTCCGTGTGCTGCTCTGGTTCGCCAGAAGCGGCTTTGTCATGCTGGCCACATGACCTGGAAGCTGTACGCCGGCTCCCTTGGCCAATAATGTGAGATGAGCACCGCAATCCCAGAGTTGGTCACGACTGGACCTAATGGTCAGGGGTCCCTTTACCTTTACCTATGCATGCAGGCTAGTTCAGTCATTACAACAGCTTAGGCTATTATCCCAGCAGAAATCATTTTTACTGGTGTGTTTCTATAAGCCATTTTCAAACACATATATCGGATGGCTTTCTAAGTCATCTCCACTTTACCTAAAAGTCGTCATTTTCAGAGCGAGGAAGAGGGGACTGGCAGGGTCTAAATCTGTGATTTACTTACTGATTCAGAAACAAATCTACCAAGAAGCGGGAAGAGGGGTTACTGCTGTACTGGTCTCAGAGCATCCAGATTCTGGGTTTTCATTTATTTTGTTTTGTTTTTGTTTTTTAAAAAAGTCTGTATCCAGCTCTTTCAAAAAGTGGGTTCTGAAGCAAAATGAAGAGGCAAAACAAAATATGCAGGTAGTAAGCAATTGCTTGGTGAGAAATGAGCTTGTCTATACATTTCAATGTTCTTAGCTAATGGGTAAAGTCAGAGCTGTGATTGACGAGTGCTATAGAAAAATATTAGTCATACAGGCACCCAAGGAAGAATGCAAAAGTGGCTTCATAAAGTCTTCAGGAAGTCTCTTTCCCAGATAATGGAGGACTTCCTGATTCATTTTGAAGCTGTTTTTAGCTCTTCCTCAGTGTGTAGGTGTGTGCCTCTGGGTGTTTTTCTCTAGATTAAAGCAAAGAAGAAGGAAGAACTTGGTTCCGTCTGAGACAATTAAGAAATCCAGGGTTTTAATGTAGCTGTGACTGGAAAAGTAGCATGTCTACACCAAAACAAAAGATAGCCACAGAGACAGGATTTTATGTTCTTTCTAGTTTAGGTTTAATTGAATGCCCCATCTCTGTGTGAAACACACATTTAACAATGCAGATTCAAATGAAGATCCTCATCAATATGGGTTTTATTCTGAAAACCTACTCAGAGTAGACCAGTTGGACATAAATTAGTCATGCCCACTGACTTCAATGGATCTATTTTGAGTAGGACTAGTATTGAATCTCCTATAGCCACTCTATATTATGTGGGGTATGTACTGTTGTTGAGAGAACATGGGCCACATCAGCTCTTCCAAGTAGCTGAGTGTGGTTATACTGCTGGGGGGGGTGGGGTGTCTGTGACAAATACCTAGTGTAGTCCAGTGAGCTATTACCCATTCTCTTGGCATCTTGGGATTCTTTATGGGAAATGCAGGGAAGGCTATTAAGCTGGTATTAGGAGCAACACAGGGGGAGTGGTGATTCATTTTTTCCTCACCCATGGTGTGAAATAGGCAGATTTGTGAGAGTTGCTGCTGCCGATATAAACACTTAAAAGAGTATATATTCATGTCAAAGACTCAAATCACTCTCTTTTGCCAAAGCTGCTCCCTCCCCAAAGGGTGACTTCTTGACCTGTGCTGATAACATTGCTATAATTATTATGAGGTATAAATAAATGTCCACAAGAAATGCTTTTAGAATGCACGGCTTGCTGTTTAAAAATTCAGTCTTGAATTTATCCAAGCGTGGGCATCTGAACCTTGGTTGCTGTAAATCTTAAATC
The DNA here is from genome assembly GCF_963506605.1 of Zootoca vivipara. NCBI lineage: Eukaryota > Metazoa > Chordata > Lepidosauria > Squamata > Lacertidae > Zootoca > Zootoca vivipara. The sequence goes on along the minus strand of NC_083279.1, from coordinate 72,839,282 downwards.
TCTTTTAACACACACAACCTTCTGAAACACTTTGCCTTGTTTTGTACAGAATGTTGTATTGCTTCCTAAGAGCAATTATTGAAAGTTTAATTAGTTTACAACTGATAAAAACCTGAGCTCTTTGCAGGATTTAGGATTGGCAATGGAAAAGAGCAAGACACACTTGCATTTAACAGCTATGTACCAGACAGACGTTCAACAAGTTAGTCTTCTCTAGTATGGAAACATGGAAGAAGAAGAAAGCTTTACCTGCTCACATACTATTGGTGAACCCCCATTTGTGTCTTAGTTTCCAAATGCATGGATGTTGGGGTAGTCTCCTGGTATAAAAGAGAAGACCAACATAACCCTCTCTAAAACTTTGTGGTCTCTCACAAGTAAGGGAGCATCTTAAGTATTATCACACAGTACTCTAAACTGAAAAGAGAAGGAATCAAGGTAATGTTCATTGCTTTCAATTCCCCCATGTGCTTGTTTCTGTATTTTTTTTAATTCTGTTTCCCCCTCTAAGAAATATTGTACAGACCTTTTATCTGAATCCACAGCGTTAAAGACCTTGTTATCTGAATCCAAATTGCTTCCCCTTTGTATCTATGAGTAAATATTATTGCTGTTTATTCTGGTGTCTGATTAAGTTTAAAACGTCTCCCAAGGCGCTGGATTCAATGAGGCTATTCTGCACTATGTCTAAATATTAAGTCACTTAGACCGTCAACTATTAGCTAAGTGCTAACAAGGCAGCAGTGGGAAGCTTCCTGCCTGCAGTCCTAATCAGGCCTAGCATTTGATGTGCAAGGCTGTTTTGCCAGGCTGTTACATCCATCTGTCCTACACCTGGTGACGTCTATGTCAGATGTGGGGCAGGTAAAGAAAGTGGGACCAGCTGATTAGCAGCACACCCACCTGTGAATGGGTGGTGATTTCAAGGCTTAAGGACCAGCTGCGCAACAGTTACTCCATGGGGAATTGGGTTGCGTAGCCAACTGCTGCAGAAAGCAGGCTTGAAGTCTCTGTCCATCAGCTGACCTCAAGCCTGGTGATCTGCAACACTTCAGAGCACCATGCAGGGCTCTTTGCAAGCCCCCTGTGGTCCTTTGAAGTTCCAAGGTTCGTCACCTTTTCAGTGTGACATCAGGTGATTGAAAGCTAGACGACTTTTGCCCTCTTGACAAATTTGCCTATGAGGACTAGGAGAGAAGGATCTGGCCTACCAGTCAGATCAGGTTCCCCACTCCCCACCCCTGGTTTACACCAATAAAGTAAGCACTTAATAGCTGTCACTGTTAATAATGTCTTCTCTGTTGCAGCTTATTTTATATATTTGACTTTCTTTGACTGGGTGGAAAGCATGCCTTCACATCACTTGTTTGTCATAAAACACCAGCCTAGTTGTGGCCTATTGTAGTGTTTTATAACGCATGCTGCTGATTCTACAGTCTTCCATCCGTCCCCTGGGCAGACTTTCACAGTTGCCAGACTATGGGGTAATGACCTACATTTTTCCAAAAAATGCATTAAGGAGCTTGATAGATGAATAGGTGTGTTTGTCTGTGTTTGACACATACATATTTTGTTCTGACTAAATTGTGTGGATGGTACACCTAAAATGTGCACACTTCTACTGCACCATGTGTGGCATTAGAAGTAATGCAGGTATAACATACATAGGAGAAAGCAAGAGAGGTAGTAAGTCACTGTATTTTGTTTCAGTCACCAAACAGTGCATAATAATCTAGAAATATGTACAAAAGATTGTAAGTGGAACTAGGGATGGAGGAGAATATTGTTTGATCTGCATTTTTTAGCAAATCAGCCTAATTCACACCTCCCAAACCAACTACATGAATTGGAATAAAATTATCACTCAGATTTTGCACTTCCTTTGAATCTTGCAATATAGTTCTTGGCTTAAAAATGTACTAAAAATGCATAAAAGAATACATATTTTAGGGTAAAGTACATTTAGAAATGTGTACATTGCGATTGAACAGTATTTAAAATACTGTTTTTGGACATACTTTTAAAAGGGGGGGGGGAGAAGTTAATGCAAAAATGGGATTGAACACATATGAAACTGACAGAAACTAGAAATAGATTCATCGATTGCCACCTGGAACACACCAAAGCCATATGTCAAAATAAACATCTTTATGCCACATTACAGGCTGTTTATCTGAGACCAGGCTCACCAAGGCTTCAGGGTTCTACCCAATGCTGAACACATGGAATTACACTTGTGCAGCAGCACTGCCCTCTCTCTCATCATCCCCCAAAATCTCATCCAGTGTCCTCCAACCCTCTTGAACAAATCTGAGGATGAAGAGGAGAAGAGAGGATGGGGATATTCCATCATGCAATTGGACATCTACTGCCTAAGAGAAAGAGTAGCTTGGGATACAACCCTCAGTGTCAACCCTGAAATATAAATTAGCAATGCAGAAATTCTTTTAAATGTGTGCACAATGTTTTTAAAGTGCCATGTACACATGAGAGTATTGTTGTTAATGCTGCTATCTAGTCATATCTAGTCATGTGGTAAATTTACACTAGAAGTTCTGATACCAATTTAATCTTCCTAAGTCCAATTAATGAACTACAGAGAACCATTCCTGATTCAGCCACTCTCATATGTACTACCACACTTCATAGCTTTCTCAATTGTTTGATGTAATCTAGATCCAAAATGTCTCACAAAGAAAGAGAGGAAGCTGTCTTCAACCATTGTTCCATGTAGCTTGGTACCGTCTGACACAACTCTCCAGGGTTAAAGATGGGGCATTTCCCAGCCCCCCCTGGAGTTTCTGGAGAGGGAAGCTTGAAAAGTAGGCATTCTACCCATCATGGTTGGAGAAGATCATGGATTTTTGTAGTCTTAGACAGTTTGATCCCGCTCACACATAGTGCTCTGCCTTAAGATGCTAAACATTTGCAACCACTAAGTCATTCTCATGCACTGATATTTGGTAATACCACAAAAGGCCATATTGCAGGATTTGCAAAACAGTTGGTTGCAGACAGGTTTAGACATATTTCAGCCATTGAAATGGTTTTCTGAAAAACAGTTTAAACACTGTGGGAAAGCAGAAACTGCAAGAGGAGCTAATCCTCAATAGATACATATGGCAATAATGAACATTTCCTGATCAGGATGGTGTATCAAAGCACTGCAATGATCTGTGTGGATGAATGTAAGAATATTTGAAGCAGGATTCATTCCAAACTACAATATTTGACCTTCATTCTGCTCCCCTTCTGTTGTTTCAATGACGACTCTATACACATCTGGAATTAGAAAGGTGGGGGGGGGATCCAAGTCAGAGGGCATGGTGTGCAGGCAGTTCTGAGACCTAGCAATTCTCAATCTAGAAATGAATAGCTGACCTTTATCCAGAGAGTTATATATTTCCTATCAGATATTTAAGGAAGAAAAGAACTAACCTTCCTTTATAGAGCACTAGGAAATAGCTGCTGCTCGTAACTTTCTCCAGTAACGCATCCGTCCTCTTGGTTCCTGCCCAGGTGTTTTCTTCTCCCCCTGCGTCAATGAAGTTGCTTGACCTCCATGGCCTCTTGTAAAAGTTCTGAGCGGAAATGCAGCATAATAAATTCCCATCTCATCATGGTTGCCTGTCAGCTTGAAGCCCCTGCAGTGAGGTGAAGGGGAGACGAGGGGGCCTGTGTCTCCTTACCAGAGCATGCTGGATCTCTAATGCCCCATTAGCATACCACACACTAGTGTTCTGCTTTTAATTAGTTACGTGGTGTGATAATTAAGTAGTGTTTCTCTACAATTTTCCTCTTGTTGCTGAGAGGAGGGGTGGGAGTTGTTCCGGGAGGGGATGGTGGAAGTTGTTTTAACATTCTGAGTAATTGTGACCCTGGAGAGAACCAGCAAGCAAAATTTAAACTCTCTAAGGAAAGGGAGGAGAGCATTTTTGTTAGGCACTTTCCCCCCCACCAGCATGTATTTCAGATTTACCCCCTCCCCTTTGCCAATTCTCAAAGGGCAACAGAAGCCTCCTCTGAAATGGAATGCATACACATTCTTAAATCCTGGTGGGCCTCGGGTGAGGTTGAACTTTGCCTAGATTGACAGCTGACTGGAACAGGATAGAAGTGAGGAAAAGGCTGAATGAAAGGTGTGCTGCTAAACAGGCTTCAAGTCATCTCCTCAAAATGTGGTGATGTTAATGACAGAGAAGGAGATACAGCTAAGGAAGGAGAGATTTGGACAAAGCTGTGGGTGGCACCATTGACCGGAATAGTAGTGGCTGATGTACGTCGTGGTTCCAGGGTTATGTGTTGGAAGCCTGCACTGCCAAATTCAGGGTGGAGGTGTACTGTTGCAGGTACCAAACTTACGGTAAGAATACTGGAATGGTGAGAAAGCAGAAGAGGCTGTCGATGTGCTGACAGGAGTGTAGGCAGAGCCAGCATTAGTGATAGGAATAGCGGGACACCTTCCAAGACCCAGACCTCTTAAAGCTTGCCCTGCCATTAGTGAAAGGTTTTCTGTATGAGGAATTGGGGAGGGCATTTTGTCTCTTACGTCAAGCAGCAAAGCATCTTGGGCTGGCCTTGGCCCTTGATTCTCCCCACTGCTGTTCCCTGCTTACTTGCCACTTGCTTATTCAGCCATCCTTTCTTTCTGGCCCAGGGAAGGTGGAGAATGGTGACAAGAAGGAGAAGCAGCAGTAGTTGCTTCATGCACTCACCGGGAAGTGAGCAGGCAACAGCAGTGAGGAGGAGGAGGAGCAATGGCAGCATCTGGTGACAATGGAAGCAAGGAGGAGGGGGCCTATGGAGAGTGTCTTATCCAAGGACCCTTCAAAACTCAAGAGCAGGCAATGAGTGCAGAAGATGTATTGGAGAAAGGAAGGTACTTTCTCACTGAAGGCATGCATTACTTTCAATTCTCTGATTCTAAGGGTCATGGCTTAGTGGTGGAGCATTTGCTTTGCGTACATAAGGTTCCAGATTCAATCCCTGGCATCTCCAGCTACAGCAGGGAGAGAAATTCTGTCTGAAACCTTGAAGAGTTTTTTGCCAGACAAAGGAAGGCAATACTGAGCTATAGATGGACCAATGGTCTCACTCAGAATAAGGTAGCTTCCTATGTTTCTGTGTTCCAGATGGTGCACCCTGCATTTGTCCTGCAACTTGATCCCTAAAAGAAGAATAAGCTGGCAAAGTAGAGCACAGACCAATAACCTAGCCAGATGTTCAGCAAATATTATGTTCCATGGACAGTTGCATTTATTTAAAGCATTTCTTGCCCGATTTTCATTCTAAATGCAATTCCAAAGTTGGTTACAATTAAAAGAGATAAAACCATGTATAATGCAATGCATTAAACAAAAGAGATAATTACATCCAACTTCCTCTACCCCTACATTTTCAGGTGCAAGCTCCCTGTTATATTTTCCTATATTTATACCCTAATCAAACCCAGTTTATCAATCCAGCTAGGTGAAAAGCCAGGATATACATTACAAAAATAAATATCAATAAACTAAAAGCATGGTGGACTATTGTGCTTCAAAATGCAGACCAGGACTTGCATATTTGAAAATTTCTCCACATTAAAAACCACTCCCTGTGCAACATCTCTGGACTGCTGCAGCAGCTAGGGAGGCCACCCACAAAAGGTGAAAAGGTGAAAGCATTCCAAGCAAGGCAGTGGTGGTCACACAGTGTAAGCCTGCTATCAAATTATTGTGTTATGACTCTACAGTGTGCAGATCATTGAGACTGGGAAACAGATGGTGATTCTGTCAGCCCTGCACATCCTTGGCACATGTATGGATTTGAAGAGTTACAATATGGTGGAAGAGGCAGATGCAAGTTTGTTAGGATATAAAATCAAATGCAATTTCCTAATGAACTCGGCAACCACCACTTCCCTTAAATCTGTTCAAAACTGTTTCCATTTAATAGCTCTCCAATTACTGATCAGGAAATCAAGCCAAGAGGAGTCTTAAAATGCTGTGGGCAAATGCTCTGTTTTGGATATGAAGACACAGATGGCAGCCCTGGGAGACTCCTTTCAGAAAGCACCTTAAAGCCCAGGGGAAAATTGTCCATTTGCCAAGGATTTCTATAAATCATTAAATGTGTGCCTCAAACAAATCTGGCCCATTCCATTCTTTCATGTCAACATCAGATTTTCTAAGCTTTCCTACCTTTGTAAGTTTCATAATAGATAAAGTATAGAGAGAATAATTAATGGATGAATTCAATGATGCACTGAGCTGTGCTAATTATTCTGACCTCAAAATTAAGTTGAGTCTACAACACATTTCCCATCACCATCCTTGTTTTTCTAAGCAGGTGTGCCCATGACAAGTGTAAACAGTTTTATGTTTTGTATTGACAGTCTGTACTTGTTTTGGTTGGGATGCGGGTGGCGCTGTGGGTTAAACCACAGGGCCTAGGGCTTGCTGATCAGAAGGTTGGCAGTTCGAATCCCCATGACGGGGTGAGCTTGGTCCCTGCTCCTGCCAACCTAGCAGTTCGAAAGCACGTCAAAGTGCAAGTAGATAAATAGGTACCGCTCCGGCGAGAAGGTAAACGGTGTTTCCGTGTGCTGCTCTGGTTCGCCAGAAGCGGCTTAGTCATGCTGGCCACATGTACACCAGCTCCCTCGGCCAATAGAGCAAGATGAGCGCTGCAACCCCAGAGTCGGCCACGACTGGACCTAATTATCAGGGGTCCTTTTACCCATTACCTTTACTTGTTTTGGTTAGGGATGTCAGTGGTCAAAGTTTTATTCAACACAAAATCATGGAAACATATCAGATTAGCTGTAGAATCAAGAAATGAAGGATGTGAAGAGAAGAGAAAGAGATACTGGTGATTCTACTCTACCTCGAGCCTGGAAGCACTCAACAAAACTTCAACCCCTTTAATACTACCAAAGAAAGAGTTTTTCCATCAAGTCCTCAACCTGGTGATCTCCAGAGTTTCGGGATTACAATTCCCATCAGCCCCTTCCTCTACAAGGCGCAAGGTGACATGGGTCTTCACCATCACCACCACCATTTTATCTTCATTTGTACCCTGTCAGGGAGGTTAGACAAGAGACCATGACTGACCCACCTCAAAGTCTCAGAAGGGATTTTAATCTGGGTCTCCCTAGTCTTAATCCAACACTCTAACCACCATACAACTCTGAGTGGCTCCATATTCATGAATCTATAGCAGGAAGGAAAACTATTCTGCTATCCTATTTATCTTTCCTCACTGTATTCCCAGTTTTAGTGATTGGTACAAGCAGTACTGCAAAAGCATATATATATATATCTAAAGAGATCTGAAAGGACGCAATCCAGGTGGCTGCTTCTCACGACCTAGAACTCTTAAAATAATAGGAGTGGTCAAAAAATTAATCAGTTTATCTCATCAATATTATATTATATTCTCATTTCAATTAGAAATAACAGTAGTTTCAAAAAGGTTGCATACATTGCATATATGAATATCCATTTCATGGTGGAACTGTTCCCCTGTATAACCAATTTAATAAATCCTAATGACAGAAATACGCTGTCAGCTCCCTTGCTGGAGAATCTACTTACTATGCAAAGAGGTTCAGTAAATGTTATGCATGATCCATGAAATGGTGAACTGTGCATTGACATACATGACCAACTACAAAGGTGTAGGAATAAAAGGTTACCTGGGCTTTCAGTGCACAGTGTACAGGGGATGATGTTCTGTCAGCAAAGAAAGAGCATTAGGACTGAAATAAAAACCTGTGCAAGTTTCAAATGTGATGACATTTGAATGTCGGTGTCATATTTTTACATCAAAATTAATTCTTGGGTGAAAATTGTCACAATCCAGATTGAGGAAAAAGTCTCTTAATTGAACTCTGAATGCCAAGAGTTTCAAGGGATGATAATCATTGGGTAATTGCATGTGAAAGCATCATAAAGGTAATTGGCAGCATGTGCTTATCAGTCTTCTGGTCGTTTGGTAATTCAGAGGTTCATGAAATGGCATTGCCCAGACTACTGTTGCAACTCCATTCCTACAAACATGTGGCACTTAATTTCTGCTCCTCTGTGCTTACTTTTGCCTACTGGTGTGTATATGTATTACAAAATTTGTTTCATCATCAACCCAAAAATACATATCATCACCATGGCCCGAGTTGTTTATACAGTTCCTTCTGTTCTTACATACTACAACAGCTTGCAGTTCACTCAGAGATTAGCATTTGGGGGCTTGGGGGGGGTAACCTGTGATTACTTTGCTTTCAGATTTCAAGAGCATATGCTATAACTTGTCCCAAATGATCCTTTGTGAATCAGAACTCAAGAGCATTTCACTGATTCTTCAGGACAAAACCACAATATAGAAATTGTGAAGGAGATTTTGTAATTACAGAAAACACAAAAGCTAGTTTTCTATTACAGGAAAAACAAATAAAACCAGAAGGGCCTTCCAAACTCTCCTTGTCCTTGCTTTGTGTGACACCTATCATAGAGTCAGAAGGAACCCTGAGGGTCATCTGGTCCAACCCCCTGCAATGCAGGATTTGTTTTTTTCCTTTGTGGGGCTTGAACCCATGACCCTGAGATTAAGAGCCTCATGCTCTACCAACTGAGCTATCCCATTCCAGAGGTTTCACATTTTCAGAAGAAGGCCTTTAGAGACCCAGTAATACTGTCCTACATTCGTTTTTATAAAGTAACTTTCTCATTGTACACTTTGCACAGGTATTCCAACCTGAACAGAAAAGGAGGCAGAAAAGAAAGAGCTAGGTCATAAACATGTGTAACTCAGATGATGTTAACTACAGTGGTACCTCGATTTACGAAGGCGATCTGCTCTGCAGTGCTCTTCATAAGTCGAAACCTTCGGATGTCGAAGTGTCCATTTTGGGCATGCACGAAGCGCAATTTTGCGCTTTGCACATGCGCAGATCGCGCGCGACGCTTCTGCACAAGTGCAGAACGTGCGCACGACGAAAATACTTCTGGGTTTGCCGACTTTGTAAGTCGAAACCTATGGAAGTTGAGGCATTCGTATGTCGAGGTACCACTGTACATAGAAATTCATGGTGAAATATACACAACTATGTGGGAGGCAGAACTGGTCACTGGTCATTGTAGTGACTGACTGGGGATATTTAAGCACAACTTTCCTTCTCCATGCCATTGATTTATTACCCATCCTTCACCCAAATGGCGGGTAACAACAATTTAAAACCTAACATTAAAAACAGTTTTAAACAAATTATAATCACAGAAATAGGGTGGGCCTTAAAACTATGCATCTCAGGTGGCAAAGGCCAGGGTAAAGAGGTGTGTCTTTAGCATTTGCTGCAAACTGTAATGCGGAGGTGCACCTCTGTGAGGAGGAAGTTGTACAACTTGGGGGCTGTCACAGAGAATGTCCTCTTCCAGGCCACCTCCATCCCAAATTTCTGAGGCAGCATTATCAAATTGACTGACTGGATGCCTTAAATGGCTGTTCCAGCATTTAGTTGCAAGTGCCCAAGAGTTTCTTTACAACTGCCCACCTGAAGAACAATTCCACTGAGCATAGCATATTTGCTGTATGATAAAACTGTTGTAATGTGAGAATCACACAAGTTCACCAGTGGATTCCAGTAACAAGGTTGTCAGGTGGAGGCTCAACAAAGTCTCCTGTCAGCAAGGCATATATCACTAGGCAGCTTTAGCAAAACTAGAGTTATAATACTGTTTTTCCTTCTGGGTACCTTCACAGTGGACAGATGTAGATGAATTGGAGGGAATTCAGAGAACAGCAACAAGGATGATTAAAGGGCTCAAGGGATTGACTTAATAGGGAAGAAGATTAAAGGAACTAAATATGTCTAGGTTGGCTAAATGGTAACTTAAGACGGGACATGAATTATAACTACCTAGATGTGTTTGAAGGATGTAATCAGCAAGGAAAGAGAGATTTTCCAGGGTGGTTTCAAAGGAGAGGACATAGCATCTTTTGGAAGCATTTAGCCTGAGCATTAGACAAAAGTATGGTGGAAAAAAACTCTATGAGAAAAATAATGCAATTTTGTTGACTATATGCCGTACATATTAGTTATGTTTAGACAAAATATGTAATCATTTGTATATTTAGAGCATAGGTCAGCAAAGTCCGGCCCAGTCTCATTCGACCCAGTCAAATGAGAGGCATATAAATAATAAAATAATTATAATTTGGCTAGGCTACAGGGCAAATTATCCAAGCTACCCCTGGAGTGGGTAAGAACAAGCACAACAACATGAAGGCTATATCAGGAAGTTTTTAATGTTTGACATTTTATGATGTTTTTATATTTGTTGGAAGCCACCCAGAGTGGCTGGGGAAACTCAGCCAGATGTGTGTGGTATAGATATCATCATCACCACCACCATCATCATCATCCAAAAGGTACTGCGGTGCCAGGTGTGAGGCAGGGGTCGTTTTTATCTCCTGGGACTGGACCTGGGTAGAGTCCTCTGTGGACCCAGTCAGGCCCACTCTCCTGAGTGAGCCCAGAATGAGTCCTTGGCCCAATCTAGCAGGCAGGCTGAATTCAAAACTATCTAACCAGAGGGAGAACCAGAATCTGTGGTTGCTTAAAGTATGTGTTTAAATGCAACAAGCTATGCTTTGCTGTTGCTGGGCCATGAACAAATAATTAGACTTTAAAAGATGTTGGTACCTATTGGAAGTGTAATTATTAAATATTCTTCTTACTGTTGTTATTGCTAAAATGGTCTTACCTAGTATTAGGCTGCTGCAGTTAATATTGCTAGTGTAATCTTCAGAACTAAATAAACCACTGATTGCCCTACTAGATCTGTTCTGCTATCCTCCTTAGCATGGCAGTGCAGTGGAGTGGAGATGAAGCTTCAGGAAAGAGCCTCTATTAAGCAATCGATTCCCATGAGCAATTCTCATTAGCGTTTCTTCCTCCCGTAAAGAACAATGATCTAGAGCAACTTCCTCCAGGTATCCTGCTAATAAATGTATGATAACCTATGTAGTTTCATCTTGCTAATAGGATAAGCAGTCTTTGATTAAGGACTCCTGTACTTTCATCCTTTCTTTCCCTGCTTGTAGGATAGTCATTAACAACAGATGTGGGGTGCAATCAATATTCTGGAAATTCTTGGAGCAAGTCCACAAATTATTTTGAGCCATTTTTTTTATTTATGTGAGTGGTCGCCATGCATAAGCAGCATGATGTGTGTGAGTGAGGAGCTCACAGTTCTCAGTAATACTAACTTCCATTCTCTTTGAAGTTCAAAAATATAAGAGAGGAAATCGCAAAACTGTCATGGCTGATATCTGTGAAGTATAGGCTCATGTTACAGTGTTACGCTCATCAAATGGGTAAGGTAATGGTCAGAGGAAAAGAGAGGAATTTACCCACATTGCATCTCATTGGTTTGGCCAACACACACATGAATACAAATGGAGGCTCGCCAGGGATGCTATGGTAACACCCTGCACTGTGGAGTGATGGAGCAGACTGTTGGGATTGCCATTTCTTCTCTGGTTAGTGAAGGTGTTAGGTATTGAGCAAGAGCATTCAGTGATAGTGTAGTAGAACTGGGGGGGGGGAATTGACTAAGTGTACATGTTGCCTGGGTCTGATGTCCTCAAACAAATCTGGGAACCAGATAGGATAATGGAATCCACCTAATAACCGGGATGGACATCATTTGTCTAACCTTAAATTCAGTTCACCACATTTTTCCATCAGTTTGTGATTATTTTTAAACACACTAACAAACTTTTATCAGCACTTTAGTGTGTTTTTCTTCTAATATACATGTTTTTACATGCAATTTTGTGTATATACATATTTTTGCAAGCAATGTGCATTTTTGTATGTTATTTCCCCTAATATATGGATTTTAATGCACATTTTCTTCTAATAAACGTATTTGGTGTGAATGTGTAGAACTGCATTGCAAAATTCAGGAAATTGAAAATTTCCAAGGATAGCTGCACACATTGTTTTCGGAAGTAGTGAGTTAGATTAAAATGTGAACAAAACTGAATTTCTTCCACAGCCTTCCCTATTATGGAATAAGACGTTTAGCTATATAACCCAAACAAATTTTGTGAGCTTAGTGACACCTACCACTTCATTTTTGTGAAGTCTTTTGTATTAGGTTTAGTGAGCAGTACTGAAGTCTGTTGATGTTCAGTCTTGTCTCTGACACCAATGCCTTTATCCTGGCTTGTTTTTTTTTCCTTCTTGCCCCATTTCATAAGTACAAATATACTATCAATTTTGTCCAAAGTTCAGGTAATTTCCCAGTGAACCAGTATGACCCTTAAGTGTGACATCTGAAGTTATTTCTCTTTCGCATGAAAGCTGTTTCATCTTACGTAGACTAGGAGTTGCATTTTCAGCATCTAACTAGCATTTATCTTCCATTTTAAGTGTGGATCTTTCCTCACAGAAAAGCAATATACAACTGATGGCACAGCTATTTTCAAAATGGCCGAAATAGAAGATAGTCCATACATTTTAAATATAGGGAAATGGCTATGTTCCAGTTATGGTGCATTGTGGAAGAAGGCTGAGTTCAATTTGAACCAACTTGTACAAATGTTCAATTACTTATGCTACACCCATTGTGCGTGTGTACAAAGATAGTTTTGAGAAATTACTGGGGGGTTTTTTTGGGGGGGGAAGCGGATTTTGCTAAATGTTTTATAATGTGCCAAGGAACCTTTATCAAACATTTAATCCCAAACCTGGCTTTGAAGCAGGGAGGCATACAATTCTGTAATTAATTTTTTTACCTTCTTTTGCTAATCGCTGATAAAAAGCTTAATTCCATTACAACTCGACTTGACAAATTGCACTGCTCAACAGAAGCATTTAGAAATTAATTACGCATTTTATTGCATTAGATCGGATAAACAGGGGAGCGCCAAGTGAGCAGGCTGAACCAGCAAATGGCCCAGTGCAACCCGTTTGGGAGGGTGACCATTTATTTACACATATACCACATTTGCAATTTCTACGGCTGGAGATTGCTGACACAGCTGGGGGTTTTGTTTGCTGGTTGGTTTGTTCTGTTCTTTTTACTGATTGGAAACATTTCATGTAGGAGAGTTTAATTTTATAAGGGTGGATTGCAAAGCTACAGTGAAAACTAAGCTAAGCACAAATTTGTATGCCAAGCAGCCCTCATGAGGGATAACCAAGCTGTATTTGTGTGTGTGAAAGAGAAACTAATTAGGGTGTGGACTACATACATCACTTTCTGTATGCAAACACCCATTCCTGAGAACAAACTACACTTGAGCAGCACAATTTTTGAATTGAATGCATGTGAATAAATTGCATGTTTTCACAGCAAAATACACAAGAGAAGTAGTTTGTAATCAGTTTCTGTTGTTATAAATGTAACCTATCAGTACAGGTATTCTTTGGTTCAGAATGTTTCAGAGTTCGATCTGTGATGCTATTATTATTCTCCCCCCCTTCCTTATTTTTCCATTCTTCATTCTTTCTCTAAATCAAAGTGACATTTATGGTTTTTGTGCTGGAAAGATAGCCAGATTTTATTTAGAGATTTCTTCACTTTTTCTTAGATTATAGTTCGGTGTATTTCTTTTTCTCTGGTTTTCTTCAGTTATAGAATGAGTTTATTTTCTTTAAGTAAAGGAAATTGTAAATATTAGCTTAATTGGTTTGGTCAAACACTTAATAAAATTTCTGATGACACAAGTTGTGTGGCCTGGTAAGGTTTGGGTTTTTGTACTTGTATGTGAATTTATACATGTGTGCTGCATTCCTAGCCTTCACTGTTTACATGCATTTTATACTCTGGAATAGCTTCTGAAGTACAAATATTCTGGATTAGGTGTCATATCTACATTGCTTACTGTTCCACCTGAAAAATAAGCAGGGTGTGTGTAAGAGAAATGTGTAAAACAATAAATATACCATGGTTTCATATATACTCATCAGAGCCTTTGAGAAAAGAAAATAAATTTATATGGAGGTTGTGGGTTATATTGTAGGCTAGAAAGTTTGTATCGAGATAGCTGTTTGCAATGGAGAGTTGAAGTAATTGTTTTGCCTTCCTCCTCTAAAGTTTTATATCCATGAGTCAAAGCCTATTGATTCACTATGTTTAGGGGTTTCTGGTGCTTTTATCAGGACACTGATGAAGACTTTGTGTTGAAACGCATTGGGCTCATATTGAAATTTAGTGTAGGGGTTTCTACTTACTAAAGATTTACTATTTGAGTGTCATATGATAATTAATTTATTGAGAGAGAGAGAGAAATCTGAATTTTTTAGCACATGTTATCCCTTAATTCTGTTTTCCGTTGCAACGTGTTATTGTTAAGGATCGCTTGCGCCTTGATTGTTTGAATATCACCTCAGAAACAAACAGAGGAGTGGTGGCAGCATACCCCACATTTAAATAATGTGTTGAGACTCAGTTTTCCCTGACTCTTGGCCATTGTACTGTAAATGGGCACAATGAGATGGTCTGAGGTTAAGCAAAGGACAGCAAAAACTCTAGAGAATCTGCCTCACTTGCAAGTAGCAGCAGAAAGCTATATAAATTGTAGTTGACTAGAATGCCCCTTTCAAAAGCATTGTTCTCTATATCCCTCTGTGCTTGAAGTGTGGATTAATTCCACACCAGGAAATAAAGGAAACTAATGTTTGCTGATACCCTTCTGATATTTAAAAAGGTAGAAACTTGAAAGATGATTGTTCACTGAATCCTCTGAGGGCAGGGCAAGAAGCAATTGTTCTAATCCACATGAAAGTATATTAAAATAAATATTAGAAAACAGGCTTACCTCATTTTTTTCTGTGCTTCACTTTATTGCACTTCACAGATATTGCTCCTTACGAGGGCAGTTGCAGCAGCAGGCAGCCAGGCCACTTCCAGGGGAAGGAAGGCCCTCACCACTGCTGCCCCTCTTCTGGCCACATAAGCGGAGTTAGCTAGGGTTGGAGCCGTTTTTTCTTCTCCCACCCCTGCAGACAGGGAGGCCTGGTATAATATAATAAAATACAGTATAGTGGGAGCATAACTTTTATATGCAAAGGGAAACCAAAACAAAAATTGAGTGACTTGTTTTATTGCAATATTTGCTGTACTGTGGTGGTCTGAAACTGAACCCACAATATTTCTGAGGTGTGTCTGTAAATGAAACAATTTAAGAACAATTGATCCATGGAATAAGCTATTCAAGGAGACTATAAAGCAGGCATCTCCAAACTTTGGCCCTCCAGATGTTTTGGACTACACTTCCCATCATCCCTGACCACTGGTCCTGTTAGCTAGGGATCATGGGAGTTGTAGGCCAAAACATCTGGAGGTCCGCAGTTTGGAGATGCCTGCTATAAAGTCTCATTCCATGAGGTTTTCAAAAAATGGTACTGATTCACACATATATGTACTTCTCTATCCTTCATGTTTTGGTGTACATTTGATAGCTGTGTGAACAGTTGGCATTGAAAAGCATTTGTTTTGTGTGAAGTGAAAGCTATACCTCAGATGGCCCAGTCACACAGTAAAATCATCACTTGCTCCTTTCACGCATCTTCAAAACACATTCACTAAATGTAAAGTGGGAGGGAGATAGGATTGTGCATGCTCAACCTGCCTCTGACCTCCGTATGTTTAATAGAAGGTGTGAACAGAGCTCTGTGAACATACTTAGTGTGTGAGAGAGAGGGGGGGGAGAGAGAGAGAGAGATTGGGTTTCCTGATCATGAAGGGTTCCTGATTACACATACATTTCTATAGTGGTACCTCTACTTACAAATTTAATGCGTTCCGAACGCACATCCGTAAGTCGAAAAAAAATTGTAAGTCGAATCCCATAGGAATGCATTGGGAGAAAAAATTCATAAGTCGAAGCAACCCTATCTAAAAATCCATAAGTAGAAAAAATCCTATCTAAACCACACCCAAGATGGCAGACGGAGCTCCATTCGTAAGTAGAATTATTCGTAGGTAGAGGTACCACTGTATAATGATAGCATGTTTGTCTATAACGATGCATGCATACAGCTCCATGCACACTATTCATGGGACAGAAGAACAGAAGAAAAGACCTGCTGGATCAAACCAATTTAGGTCAGCATTCAGTTCTCATGGTGGCCATCCAGAGGCGTATGGCAACTATTTGGAGATCAAGGACAAGCCAGCTGGTATAATTCTGGCCTTCCCCTCCATGCATTAAGAGAACATGTTTCAAAAGTGTGGAAAGTCACCAAGTAATGAAGATATCAGATGAAGGTCACAGATCTGCTGTAGTAAACCTGTGGTTCATCAGCTGTTCTTAACCTCTAACTCCCATCAGCTCCAGTCACAATGGCCAATGGGGGCAATGGGAGTTGTAATCCAACAGTGTTCGAAGGGCCACAGATTCCCTATCCGTGCCACAGAGGGGTTTGGCAGGGATGCTTTAGGCATAGGACCATGTCTCAGGTTGGTGTGGGTGATCAGTTGGTTCCCTTTCCAGTCTATGGTCCTCTAACAAGGAAGGTGATTCAACAGAAAATACAATATACAGATGGAACAGAATAGCATAGTTATTATAGAAACGGCTATTGGAGTCATCTTAGAAGTCATTGCACTAGGGGAAATAGCAAATGAGAAAGCCGTACTTGTAAATGTGGTTGAAGATATACCATAATAAAAGCCCTGAAGAATTCTGGCCCCCTGATTCGAAACATATTATCTGGAAATAAATCCCATTGATTTCTTACAGAGGCTTAGCACATTTTGTGATTCTGGTAGTAATTTGCTTAAAGCCTCAGTTCCTGCTGTCATTCGATTATTTATTATCACTATCTGTGTGTTTTTAGAAAAGAAAAAGTGAGAGTTCATTTTAGCTCTCGTGTAGAGGATGAAATCAAAGGACTGTGGAATCATAAAGTTATGGAGGGGGTCTTGTAAACTGTGTAGGGAGTTCAGCCCCCTCCTCCTTGCAGGAAATCCAAAGCTAAGGCTCCAAGATCTTGAGCCAAGAAAAGGCCCCAACTCTCCAGGTCATTGGTTCCATGGTCAAACTGCTCTTGACATTAAGAGGGTTCTCCAAGTGTTCAGCTGAAAACTACCCTTCTAGTCCTGAGCTCAGGGGCAGCAGTGAACAAGTGCTTGATTCAGGAACCATCTCCCAGCTAGCCATGGTTCCCAAATCACTCTTGAACCTGGATGCTGCTGCCGCCGCCAAACAGAAAAAGTAGATACCAGGTTCTGATCAATCCCTTCCACGGTCTTCATTAAAAGCACTGAGATCGGAAGTAAAAAGGAGACCCCCTGGTAAGTCATTCCCCCAGACTGTTTCAGTGGGAGAGATAGGGAAGCAGAGTTCAATCAGCTTTGCCAAAAGACCAGCGCTATCAGGCACCTACTACCCCTGAACTATTCCACCTTATAAGAACAACTGCTTAAGAACTGGGACATGAGCTTGATTTTTTCCCCTCCTGTCCCCTCTTCTCTCCCTGTCCCTTTTGCTTGCGTATTGTGGTGTGTGTTTTTTTAGATGGTAGGCCTGCAGATAGGGACTGTCTTGTTTTTATTGATTGCATTTAAGGCACTCTGGGAGCCCTTTTCACTAAAGAGAGGGGCACAACATGCTTTAACTAACATACATACATACATACATACATACATACATACATACATACATACATAACTGTATTGCCCTTCCTGCATTTGAAGAGCACTATTATGCCTTTCCTCTATTCTAAACATGCATAGTTTCTTCAACCTTTCCTCCTTTTTCCACCCTTTGAACCTTGGATGAAGAGTGATATAGAAATAATAATAATAATAATAATAATAATAATAATAATAATAATAATAATTAATTGTCTGAATGCAGACATTTACATTTGTTTGCTGAATTTCATTTTGTTAGTTAAATCAGGGCATTGGAAACTGCCTTATAGCGAGTCAGACAAGAGCTCAGTAGTGACCAAACTGACAGCCTGTAGTTCTCCACGATTTCAGACTAGGTGTCATTCCCAGTTACCTGAAGGTGCCAAGGACTGACTATGGGACCACCTGTATGCAAGGCAGATGCTCTACCAATGAGTTATAGCCCTTCTTCCTAAAGTAAAATAGCACCATCAGAAGAGGGACTTATTTTCCTTAGGACCACAGCAGGTGGGTAAAGGGTTAAACACCCCCTCCATGCCTGCTCTGGTCCCATTATTTACAAACACACACACACACACACACACACACACACACACACACACACACGAGAGAGAGAGAGAGAGAGAGAGAGAGAGAGAGAGAGAGAGAGAGAGAGAGAGAGCACTGATGCTATTTACATTTTAATGCAAAGCCACATTTGATGTCACATATCGAAATAAAATCCTGCTGAATCCATACCAGAGAGGAGTAGAGAGATCAGGTCCATTTATCTCCATTCAAGAGTATTGGGGGGAAAGAATCTCAAGAGATAAAAAGGAAGTGAATAATCATCTCCAAACTGGGCAGAGCTATGTTGGCTTCCCAAGGAGTGGTCAAGAAAAATGTCCCCAGCAGTGCAGTCAGCTATTGTCCTTCCTGCATGCTTCCTTTGCTATGCTCTGATGAGGTTGTCACATTCTCTCATTGTCCGCAATCCTCCACCACTTACCACTAGCCGGTGGTCATGATATTGTGCACATAAATAATCAAATTGCTCCGAGTTTCCTTGGTATCTTAAAAAGAAATTGCTAGCATTATCCAGGATACTCAGGACATTGTGACAAATGTAAACTGACATGGGTCTCCTGTGCACAACCATTTTTGACAGGATTTATTAAAAACAAAAACAAAAAAACAGAGGTATGCCATCAGTATTTTAAAGTTCTGTGGAGAGTTTCTAAATAACCAACTATAATAAGAATTAGCAAATCTCTTAAGGAGATGCATGGGAAGCATTATATCCCTGGAAATAGATCCTTACATATAAACGAAAAGCACTGGCTTTATACCCAATAAGTAAGGGTGATGATGGTACAATCACAAGTGCCAACCTCCAGGAACTCTATATACAGTAATGTCTAAATGAGTCTGTACTTGTACATCTGTATTCACCAAATGATGACATGGTCACACTTGGTGAGACACAGCAGCCAATGGGAGATTGTAGGTAGCCTCACTCACTCCCACCCCTAGAATGTGCCTACTTGGGATTAGCCTGTTGCCAATATAGAGTCACAGTAGGAGTTTTGGGGGGTATATTTCACAATTGACAACTGGGAGTGCCCTTCCCTCTGCCTACTTCATGCTGTGGTATTTCTTGGGAGACACTGCAGTAATTTGGCTGATTCAGCAAACTAATGAACTTGACACAGCTGTCTGCTTCAGTGGGGATTGTTGTTGTTTAGTCGTTTAGTCGTGTCCGACTCTTCGTGACCCCATGGACCATAGCACGCCAGGCACTCCTGTCTTCCACTGCCTCCCGCAGTTTGGTCAAACTCATATTCGTAGCTACGAGAACACTGTCCAACCATCTCGTCCTCTGTCGTCCCCTTCTCCTACTGCCCTCAATATTTCCCAACATCAGGGTCTTTTCCAGGGAGGGAGGGAGTTAAACAGATACTCTTGTGGTGAGCACTCTGATGCACCTTAGTAATGAAGGGGTGGTTATCCAACCAAACTCTCACAGTTGACCAGGGCTAGGGGCTACCTATCCTGGTCATGGTGGGATGGAGTGATCAGGGGCCTCCTAAACACATCGTGAGAAGGTGAGGACAAGCATAAATCAGACAAAGGCTGATCTGGTGCTTGGAGCCAAGGTCTATAGCCCATGGCAGGGAAACAGGGAGAAGGGTAAGCTCCTAGCTTTCACCTGAGGAGCATGCACAAGTCTTTGTTGCTAACATGGTTGGCTTTGTTGCAGATTTTTAAAATTTACTTGAGTGCTAGCTCATTTATCCCATTCAGTGTCTTGTGTATGCACCACCACCCCAGTTTGGTATTGGTTAGAGTGGTTGGACAGGAACCACCAGACCCAAGTTCAAATCTCCACTGGGTCACAAAGTTTGCTGGATGACCTTGGACCATTAACTGTCTCTCAGTCCAATCTTGACTGTACAAGGTTATGTGGATAAAATAGAGACAGGGAAGCTCCTTGGAGGAAAGGTGGCATATCAGTGTAGTAAATAAAATAAAAATTAATAAATTCCTGGTGCTGGTAGCGAAATGTGTCTTATACCTTTTGTAGTGTTTACAACCAGTAAAGAATGAGAAGAAATCACCAATTCTGTTTCATTACACAAATGTC
This sequence comes from Zootoca vivipara, assembly GCF_963506605.1. NCBI lineage: Eukaryota > Metazoa > Chordata > Lepidosauria > Squamata > Lacertidae > Zootoca > Zootoca vivipara. The sequence continues at coordinate 72,819,026 of NC_083279.1, read as the reverse complement.
TGGTTGCAGTGGTGATACAGTGTTACCTCGGGTTAAGAACTTAATTCATTCTTGAGGTCCGTTCTTAACCTGAAACTGTTCTTAACCTGATGTACCACTTTAGCTAATGGGGCCTCCCTTTGCCGCCACGCCGCTGCTGCGCAATTTCTGTTCTCAACCTGAAGCAAAGTTCATAACCTGAGGTACTATTTCTGGGTTAGTGGAGTCTGTAACCTGAAGCGTCTGTAACCTGAAGAGTCTGTAACCCGAGGTACCACTGTATAAGTTTAAGGTGAGACTTCCCTGAGACTATGTGGTTATTTTATTATGATTCATCATTGCTATAGCACATTTCAAGCAGCAAAATGCAGTATTATTCCTTGTCACATTTCAGCCTACCACAACCCTGTTAGGTATTTTTGGCAGCATAAATTAGGTGATGGGATTAATTAGCAAATTTGCCAAAGCCAAGGGCATCATACCTGAGTGAGCATTTGAATCTGGATCTCCCAGGAATATCTGCTTCTAACAAGATCACCAAGGTCTAAATCCATATATCCCCTTCAAAATATGTCATCCTGTTTCCAATGGTAATGAGTTTGTTGCCTTCGCTCTCCACTCAGACATAGAGATAGGTAGACAAACAGTTTTGCAACACAATCGTATCCAGCATTTATGCTTATGCAGCCGTCAAACACATTGAAACGCTGGATGGATTTCTTTTCTCCTTTCCAACTTTTGGCGTTTAAGCCTCTAAGCTTGATGGAGCATGGCAGCGTCTGATGGCAAATATAAAAATAACAAGCGAAAAATTTCCATCCTTACACTGCGAGTCTCAGCAAAACACCCCCTGTCTTGCTGGCACTGGTTGTATGAGTTATTGAAAGTGGGTGCTTATACGGTACTGTATTTTTATATCACATTTTTTCCTGCATGCTGAACATATACAAACACTCCCATTCAATTACTTTCTTCTTCTACAAGACATTATTTTTTAAAAAAGGCAACAGCAATAGAAATATGCATACTGTACATACCAAAGGCAGTGTACCACGAAATATTAGCATTTCTGGAGCTTTATCTTTCACCTATGGCTGTGATGAGAACATCATTTATGTTCTGGCATTGTGATTGCAGTTGGTCAAGGCTTAGAATTTTTCTATTTATTCCGTTTCAATCCGCATCAGTTCATAGCCCCTTGATTTTGGGGTTTAAGCCTTGGATTTGAAGCAGAAAATCCCTGAAAGTGAACAATAGCTGTATCTTTTGGAAAGCAGAACTAAACAACAACAGGATTGTTGTCTATAATCCCAGTTTGCCAATCCTGGTTTGCAGAGAATGTACAATCGATAATTTCTCAGTTTGAATGTTACTGCAACTTACGATTTGCAAACAAACAGGAGGTAACCAAGTGGAGTGCCTAAAGGGAGAGGCCAAGACTCAGCCAAATAACACTGCACATCATTTGGAGCTAATGCACATTAGCTTTGAAAAACAAAACGAAAACACCAATATTATCACTTTCTGCCTCCTTGTAATGCACATGATGCTCACCTCAACTTGTCTTGACATTGCTACTTCTGACCCTTTATTTTAGCATTTAGGATTTATGAGTTATTGTGTTTTGCTACCGCTCTTCACCCAAGGGGCATCAGATGTGTGGTATTACTAATATCAGTGGGAATAGATTCATTCCCATAGAACTGGTTTGGGACACTATTCCCCACCTTCTGCCCCCTCTCAACCTTACGTTGAATCTATGAGAAGGATTTTTTTTAATCCTTCCATTTTATTCCCATTGACTGAACTGCCATATTAACAAAGGGTACATAAAATTTTTTTTGGGGGGGATGCTATTTTTCAATGCGTACTTATGCACCTCAGCATCTGCACAGCTCCAAATATAAGGTGTCAATCTGTCCACATTGCTGCAATCTGTGCTACTTCCTTGAATGGGTGCAGGGTGCAGGCTGAACTTTTTGGAAAGGAGAATTTCAGTTCCATACTGCATTCTGCAAAGAGTTCACCTTGCACACCTTGGCTAGGATTGGGGTCCTCCATTAGGAACAGCCGGAGCTGGAATCAGAGCTGGAATGAGAATGGACAGTGGTGTTGCATGAAGAAAATGCAATCTCATAGTGTGCCCCCCCCAGTGCTTCCCTCAGTTGACTCAGGTGGGTAGGAAGTACCCCTAGAACACTATGGGTTGGGAGGATAGGAGAGCGGAGATATTTCTGTTTGGCAATGAGAAAACTTGACCTGATAGAACAGTCACATTCCTCCCTTTATTTTAATTTTTGTAAGCTGCTTCAAGACATATGGTGAAAAGCTGGATATACATTTCTTAAATATATTCTATACATATAGAATTAAGCCTCCTAAGTTGGTCATTGGCTCTGCTGAAAGGGCAGTGATCACTTGCAATGCCCAACTCAATAAGCAGTTGAGTGTACACAACTAGGATGTTGAGTGTAGTGCTGTTGGTCCTCCCTTTCCCCATTGCTCTATTGCTAGCTGACTGACACAAAAGCCTCAAATTTCATTTACTTGTTACACTCTCTCTTAAAATAGCTTTTCTCTCATTCTGTCTCTTTTTGGTAAAATTGTATGTGTTTTCCTTAAAAAAAAAAAAAGTTGCTCTTAACTATTCTCAGTAGTGCCAGTACTGTAAAAACATCATTTCCTTTCCTCCCCCACCCCCAGAAACAAATTTTGATTGCTGCATAAAATTGTAAACTAGCACAATTTTCCCAGTTAGTATTTGCATGAGTCAAATGCTCCCCCTCTCATGATTGGATGGCTTTGTATCTGTCCAATCACTGAAATCTCTAGATTGCAGCCATTACTGCAGCATTTATAACTGGTGTTTTGTTAAACATTTAATGATGCAAATACATATACTGGAAATGCTGCAATAAAAGACCAGTTGCACTAGGCCTGGGAGTTACAGCTGAAGAATGTCCCCTCCCCCCCCCCCCCGTCGCCACACACACACAAAAGACCCCATTTCTCTCCAAATACATCAGTGGCACATTTGAAATACTAGGATCCATTTTTTTGGATTATGAGTTGTTATACAACTGGCCACTTCTCCATTTTGGATGAAACACTACAAATGAAGCCCCAATAGCTAGTGAATCTAGGTGTTCATTTGGGTTTCAAGATTTTACATATTCAGCTGAGCTCTGAAGTGATTTAAAACACACACACACACACACACACACACACACACACACACACAAACCTCCCTTTAATGTTAACACTCAAGTTAAAAGGCTTGATTCCAAGGGAAGAGGCTTCCAATTGGAGACTGATGAAAGGGGATGGTGATTACCTTTTCTTTATAGAGAAACAATTTGGAGGGTAGATTATTATGTGCCTATCTCTTTAAATTTCATGTGCCCCGAGGTGTGCTGTTTATAGCCCACTGTGCACTCTCTCCCAATTTCATGGAAGAATAACGTAATTCCAACAGCTGGTCAGAATTTTCAAGTCTGCAGCTTCATCTGTATTGGAAATTCTCCCACAGCCTTTACTGCTGGAAATGGGAACTCTATTAAGATCTGGACTTCCAACATAGCACTCAACCTGCTTGTTTCATGTTCCATACTACTAAGTTGGAGAGAGAGAGAGAGAGAGAGAGAGAGAGAGAGAGAGAGAGAGAGAGAGAGAGAGAGAGAGAGAGAGAGAGAGAGAGAGAGAGCCTGGTAAGAAGGGCTTAGCATGCAAGGCTCAGATGCAAATGATGTGTTTCTTTATTTGCTTTTTGTTCCTTTCCATTTTTGTCTCTTCCCTCTTCACTCCATTTTCCTTTCTCCTCTTTCTCTCCTTCCACCTCATTCTTCCCATTGAGGCCTTCTAGGGACAAACCTTTGAAGAACAAACTGGGAAGGGGCTGCAGCCTCAAAAATGTCACGCCTCATCACCATTACCACATGCTCTGTGCTGTGCCTCCACAGCCAGAGGCAGTAATGCTTCCAAATACTATTTGCTGGAAACTGCAGGAGGGGAGAGTATTCTTGTGCTCAGGTCCTGCTTGTGGGTTTCCTGGGATGTTGGACAAGATGGGCCATTGGCAGCAGACTCTCCTTATAAATATAGCAAGAGAGAAATACACAGGTTAGCATTACGATACCTGCATTCTGATATACACAACACAACTGATATGTGGTATCTCCAGTACAAATGGGCATAATCACTGTGTTGTATTTCCATAATGTGCAGAGAGGATCACACCCCTAATCCTCTATGGTTGTTGTTGTTGTTGTTGTTGTTGTTGTTGTTGTTGTTGTTGTTGTTGTTCAATGTATATCTCAACAGTGCATCCAGGCTCCTACAATCATACCTCATGATACGTCAGCTTCATGTTGCGTCTTTTCAGGTTACAGACGGGTTACTTCCAGGTTCAGCGCATCCATAACCTGCAGGCATGTGCAGAAGCGCTAAATCACACTTTTCGCATGCGCAGAAGCGCCACATTGTGTCACACGCGTGCGCAGATGTGGCGTTTCACATTGCGGCCTTTTCATGTTGTGAACGGGCCGCCGGAACGGATCCCATCAGCAACATGAGGTACCACTGTATTTGCATCAGAACTGTTACCTCAATCTGGTTCTGGAGGGCTGTTTTTTTGCTATTTATTTTGTCAGACCATTTATTTATTTATTTATTTATGAACTTGGGTTTATATTTTACTTGTGTAGAAGTGATTGGGTGAGCATTTTACTACAGGGTTCAGATTGTCTTCAGTCACTTTCTGCAGTGGTGTGCTGAGCAATCAGTCCCAGTTGAGCCCTTAGTACAAGCCTGACACAATCACTTTACTATTCTATAAAAAAAGGGGGGGAGAGAGAGAACGTGGTCTACAATTAAATAAATAAAGTAATTGTGAGAATCATCAGCCTGTGGGTGGCCGTTAGCCCCTCCCCTCTCCCTCTGTAGAATGTATATCGCTGTGCCTGTGCACTGTGAATGTGCCTTGTACACATTGTGGGCATCTGCCATTTTGTAGGATGCACAAAGGGTTTATTTACTAGGGTGCATTGTGCGCACACTTGCCTGTGTGCCTTGTCTGCATTTGGGTGGTGTGCATTCTTCCTTTGCTTGTGTGAGAATCATGTGCAGGCGCAGCATGTCTAAGTATAGGGCTTGTTAATCCTGTTTACTGCCAGCAGCAAGAGGGGCAGGGAGGCGCTTAACAAGAGCTGACACATGAAGAAATAAGGCTTTTGTCTGTGTTGTACATTAAACAATTCATGAGGTTCGAGGTTGAGTAAGACATTTAATGAACATTGGCCTGTTTAAGCTGCCTACAGCTGGTCGTTTCTCAGCAAGGGCCAAACACTTCAGAAGACGGAGAATAGGAGATGAGTTTTAGAATGCGCAGCGTGTGGTGTATTTTTTATATATATAAAAAAATCAGCCAACACTTCTGCTTGCTAAAATGGAGAACTTGGTAGATAATAGCAGCTAGGCTTACGGCGTTTCCACCACTGCCTCAAACAATGGGACATTTGTAGATGAAGTGAGAAGAGCACAGCTGAAGAGCTCTGGAGTGACTGCTTTCTATCAGCACCCACATTTATTACCACTGAAGTTGCCAGTACTTGCATGTTGAAGCCAGAATGCCTTGAGGGCAATTCACTAACTCTTTGCCTAGCTGTCCCACAAGAACTGATGGAACTGAAGTAAGCAAGCAGAGAACACTTACATGATCAATAATGTGGTGGCAAACAGTGCAGAGCAGAATATGGTCTAGTGATCTCTGTGTGTGTGTGTGTGTGTGTGAGAGAGAGAGAGAGAGAGAGAGAGAGAGAGAGAGAGAGAGAGAGAGAGAGAGACAGAGAGAGAGAGAGAGAGAGAGAGAGAGAGAGAGAGAGAGAGAGAGAGAGAGAGAGAGAGACTGAGACTCTTGGGCTGGAAGGTGTTTTGCAAAACACCCATGCAAAACACCCATTCAATCCAGGGCAGGGCTTTCCTAAACCTTTTCAGTGAAAAATGATGGGCCAGACCCCTTGTCCATTTTGTTAATGTGATAAATTACACACAACTCAGTTTTGTGTGTACGTGAAGTTATCTCACTGCCTGTGAAAGAGGTAGAGGGAAAGAGCACATCTTTTGCAGGGAGGAAAGGTTTTGTGGGTGGGAAAGGACTACTGGTAGGTTCAGCAACAGAACCAATGCTTTTCAGCGCTGCCATGTTGCAACATCATGGATCAAGAGCATAGATCCCTATGGATCCTTATACTTCTTGCAAGGAATCCACTCCCAAACACCATCAAATCATACATACCGGTGTTTTCTTTCTCCATAGATGTGATCCATTATTTGCTGGTGGCTTTGTTGCCAACGTATTTTTTAAAAAAATCACGAGGCACTTTCATGGTGCTGCACAGTGTACCAATAGAAATTTTAGACGGGGTGAGTGTGGCATGTAAAATCATGATTAGAGGTAGGGGAAGGGCTGCAGCTCGGCGACAGAGCATCTGCTTTGCCTGCAGAAGATCCCAGGTTCTGTCTCAGAGAGTATTCCCAGGGAGAATACTTTTGTCCAAAACCCTGAAAAGTTACAGGTGGTTAGTGTAGACAATACTGAGTTAGGTAGATCAGTTGTCTGATTTGGTCTGATTCATATGTTTCAATTCTAAGAGAGGGCAGGTGAACAACATGGAGGAACAGCGGCTGTTAGGTGGGGACATTCTGGAGGTCAGTAGTGCAGCCTTGCTCTGATGTTGACCTTGGCAGTGTTGACCCTTGATGCTGATCCTTATTGGCGTCTAAGCTTATTTTGGTCAAGGATATGGACTAATGAGCTATCAGCCATTAATTCCCTTTAGCTTAAAAACCATCCCTAATTACTTTCATACTACTAATACCCTGGTTCCCTTCCAGATATCAGTCTATTCTCAAACTTACTGCCTTCCCAGGAAACACTGCTATGAATTCCCTGCCTACTGAACCTCCTTCAACTCCCCTTGCTGGATCCCAGAGGCCTTCTGCTCATTTTTCCATATCACAGCCAGGATCCAGAACCATGTGTCATGCTGGCTGCTCCTAGCACTGTTTTTCAGAGGTCTCTGGTGGCTACCCATGTGTGAGATAGCATTTATTTTCAGTAATATGATCGCAAATATTGTTCATCTTTTCACCGTTTTGCCTGGGAAGTTTTGCATTCTCTCAAGTTTATGACCAATAAGAAATATTTTCTTTTAGGGGAATGAAATGCTGGAATATGACTGCATTTGTTGCTGGCTTGAAGTGAAGTGGGGACGGGGAGTTAAAATATGGCTGGAGCTTTTCCCCCTTTCAAACTAACAGGGGAAGAAAGGACACAGGTTGTGTTGCCCTTTGATGACCCCTGGCTAAAATACAAAACCTGTTACAGTACAGTGGTACCTCGGTTTATGAACACAATTGGTTCCAGAAGTCTGTTCATAAACTGAAGCGTACTTAACCTGAAGTGAACTTTCCCATTGAAAGTAATGGAAAGTGGATTAATCTGTTCCAGACGGTCCACAGAGTACTTAAACTGAAGCGTTCATAAACTGAAGTGAACTTTCCCATTGAAAGTAATGGAAAGTGGGTCTGCGGCGTTCGTAAACCGAAAATTCATAAACCGAGGTATTTATAAACCGAGGTTCCACTGTACACTAAGCTGACACACTCACACAGTTTTGCAGGAAGAGGATTGCAGACATCCACCTCCACCATGCATAGTATTGGATCCAGAGATCTTTTCAGTGGAGTTCCACTCATGGAAACCCCTCTTCATGGAATGGAGGTGGAAGGGTGATTTACTGAGATTTCCTCAGCCCACCGAGCATTCTAAAAAATCTGCTATGGATTGTTGGAAGGCTCTCTGGAAATATGTGGGAGGAGGCTCAGGTGTGGGAAGGAGGAATTGACCAAACTGTGTCACCTCTTACTACCAGGAACAGGGTTGGCAACTGGATTGCCAGCTTTTCTATGAACTGGAGGAGTTGTTAATTTGCAGAGGGGCATATCTGGCTCCAAGGCCAATGCAAGTCAATCTGTCCATTCAGTCACTCACCTCCATTTTGTGGCAGATGATTTTCTGCGCTGTAGCCTATTTGCATAAGTGTTTGTATGCATAGGCTTCCATTCACACTGAAGATTCTGCACAAGGTGGAGAAGGGGGTTTACTTCCTTTCACTACCACTTGGAATCAGACTTCAATGTCAAACAACTGCTGAGTAGCTATGACTCTTAAGCCAAGGGGAGGTTGCTCCAGATCTAGAATTATATTTGTCTATAAGCTGCCACCAGTGATGCATATACACCCTTAAAAATCAAGCCATTCACTCCTCATGTAACTAACCTGTGGGAATGTTCAGGGATGCAGGAGAGGATATATTTTTTGATTATATCCTATTCCAACTTGTGTTAACAAGTTCCACAATTTAGCAGAGTAACATTCCCCTTTTAAACTCACACAGCGGGTGCATTGCTCAGGCTCGCTAACCTGGTATTTCCCCCTTTATTCCCTCATAAAAGATAAGACACGACACAGTTTTCTATAAAAGTATGAAAAGAGTTTACTCACACATCGTTCTGTTCACAACAGGATCCCAGAAGGCAGACTTAGCTTAGAAAAGTTACATATACAGTGGTACCTCGGTTTATGAACACAATTGGTTCCAGAAGTCTGTTCATAAACTGAAGCATTCATAAACTGAAGCGAACTTTCCCATTGAAAGTAATGGAAAGTGGATTAATCTGTTCCAGACGGTCCGTGGTGTACTTAAACTGAAGCGTTCAAAAACTGAAGTGAACTTTCCCATTGAAAGTAATGGAAAGTGGATTAATCCGTTCCAGACGGGTCCGCGGAGTACTCAACCTGAAGCGTACTTAACCCGAAGCATGGGTGTAATTGGTTCCGGAAGTCTGTTCATAAACTGAAGCGTTCATAAACTGAAGCGAACTTTCCCATTGAAAGTAATGGAAAGGGAATTAATCCGTTCCAGATGGGTCTGCGGCGTTCGTAAACCGAAAATTCGTAAACCGAGGTGTTCATAAACTGAGGTTCTACTGTACTTGGAAACTATCCCATAAGGAGACAGCTCCTTTGTCCTCTCTTGGCTGAAGCCAAGAGGGCATCTTAGGCTAAGCAGATGTTGCTTCCTCAATGAAATGTAGTCAGAGAGAGAGAGAGAGAGAGAGAGAGAGAGAGAGAGAGAGAGAGAGATAGAGAGAGATATGGTGGCCAGTCCTATGCCTTTGTTACCTGCACAGGTGAGGCCACACCCACCTCTAGTCATATGCAGAGGAAGTCTGTCCCAGCCCAGGAGAAACAGGAAGATCTGACTGGCTGGTCCAGACATCCCCTTCTATGTCCACTCTAGGGATGTTGTACTCGACTGCTCTTGTGTTTCACATCCCACATAACCCCACTCCAACATGCTGCCCTGTCTCTCTAGCACATTTAGCATATTCTACCTCCTCCTGCTTTTCAGCTTCAAGGTTATTGGGAAGCTCTGAGGCTGATGTATAGCAGGGTTCTTTATCATACATGCTACAAAAAAAAATACATGTGGATGGCGGCTATTACAGGAGCAGATGGTACTGTGTTGTTGTTTTTTCTTTAAAAAGGAAACCGGGACTGTGCAAACTGGCGTTCGCTATGTTCAGTCCTGTTGGCACATACCAGTGCTACAAAATCCTATTTCCTTTTCAGTTATCAGGGAGGGGAAGTAGCTGACAGTATAGTGGGATGGTGATTAGGGTATCCCTTTGAGACAATGGTGTAAACAATTCACCATCGATACCATCTCCTTCCACAAACTAACTTCCGCATCATCCTGCACTGGCAAAGTGGTGCTGGGTTAGGTGTCAAGATAGGTGCTTTGCTGGGGCAGGTGAAATAGCAGCAACCAGGTTTGCTGGTTTGACCTAGTGTGTCAATGTCTTCTGCAGGGTCAGGGCTTGACAATAATCCAGTCCTGAACACAGCTGAAGGATAAGGAAAGATAGTGAGAAAAGACATGACATCAACAGAGAATTGATTGGAGCAAGGTAGAAATTTAGGACTTAAAGGAAGCAGGACAAATTATTGGCTATTGCAAATCTGTGAGTTGCCAGCATATTGGCTGAGCCATCCTGCTTGGTAGATGCTGTGTCCTGTATGTGTTGCTGTCAAACAGGAACCTCGTTAATTTTAGCCCACAGAGACACCCCCTCCCGGTTAACACATTACTGATAATTACCATTTTTCAGACCTGTTTTGACTGTTACAAAATGCTGCTTTTTTCAAAATAAGCTGATTAAAATAGGCTCCTCATTAGCATAAGCTCCTTGCCGTTCAGCCCTCTTCCTAATTAAAAGCACTCATCTGTGGAGGCCTCGATTCTACCCAGTCCTCCAGGCTAGGTTTTTGGGGACATTTTTTCCCCTTGTAGTTTGTTTTGTTTTGCTCTTTCTTTTTGTAGTTTTGAAGCTCTCTCACACAGACACACGCATGCACACGCCTCAGTTGTTGCTTCATTGGCAACAATCGCAGTGACCACAGGAATATGCAGAACAGCTTCAGACCTTAAGCCAAATCAGGGAAGGTAAATGGATTAATGGCTCATAGGCCTGCTTTTTACTCCTTGGGAGTAATGTTCAAAATATGATCTCACACATCCGCTTTCTCTGCTTTGGCCTAATGTCTGAAGTCACTCTAGGTGGCTTTTTGGGTTTTTGCTTTAATCTCCAAACTTCATCTTAACATTTGTTCACCAAGTGCATGGTCAGAAGCTTAATTGTATCTTGATACGCCTGCTTGGGGAACATGGTCATTTGAGTGACCAAATGCAAAAAGTGGCAGAACATCTGCTTTGCATGCAGAAGGTCCCATGTTGAACCCTCAACACCTTTAGGTAGGGTTGGAAGAGAATTCATGACTGCAGCACTGAAGAGCTGTTAGCAGAGTAAACTGTACTTAGCTAAATGGACCCCAGTGGTTGACTCTAAGACAGCTTCCTAGATTCCTATGACAGCTCCTATGACAGTGCTCCAGTAACTCAAGCTACACCTGTTGAACTCTTTTGGCTACAAACATGCATCTTGCCGATCAGAAGGTCAGCGGTTTGAATCCCCACAATGGAGTGAGCTCCTGTTGCTTGGTCCCTGCTCCTGCCAACCTAGCAGTTCAAAAGCATGTCAAAGTGCAAGCAGATAAATAGGTACCGCTCCGGTGGGAAGGTAAACGGCGTTTCCGTGCGCTGCACTGGTTGGCCAGAAGTGGCTTAGTCATGCTGGCCACATGACCTGGAAGCTGTCTGTAGACAAACGCCGGCTCCCTTGGCCAGTAAAGTGAGATGAGTGCTGCAACCCCAGAGTCGTTTGTGACTGGACTTAATAGCCAAGGGTCCCTTTACCTTTACCTTGATGCATCTGACCTATTTCCAAGGATCATGTAAGGATAAATGATACGACAACTACAAAGTAGCTTGAACACTTTAGTATAGAAATATGACTAACTGAATGGAGAAGAAGCTGGATTTGTTTGAGAGCCAGAGGTTTCTTACACCTGGTTAAAACTCCAAATTTCTTCCAGAACCCATGTAAACAAACACGAGCAGGTGTATATTATGCATGCACCATGGAAGTGGCTGTCGGGAGGTGACTGGGAAGTTACTGATCAGAGAGCAGCATGGGGTAGCACTTCCCTCATTACCTCTCCCCAGTCACTTCCATAATGTGCATGAAGTGTGTGTCAACCTCTCCTCATTTACACAGGCTGTGGAAAAGGTCAGGGGGTTTAAAAACTCACTGACTGGTCTACATCTTACTTAGCAGCAACAACAAAAATAACACACACAAAGGTCTAAGTGGCACACATTTGGGTGTGAAGCCGTTTATGTCATATTTTATGTGAATCAACTTGCTTCTCTTTAATAAACCCATTTTAATTCTGAACCACCTTCTCAAGCTGTGGTTTTAATTAGATAAAGGGTTGTTATTCTCTTTGCATTCTAAGCTTGTACGCACGGATTCTGTGCTGCCAAGTGCACTTGCAAAAGTGCCAGCATTTCAGTATAGAAGGAGGTTTATTATGATCATCACCATTATAATTACATTCTTTCCCCACCTTTCCTTAAGTGGCTCCTCATCTTCACAACAACCCTGTGCAGTAGAGTTAGGCCAAGAGTCAGTGACTCACTCAGTGAGCTTCTTTTTTCAAGTGATTATCTCATTACATGTTTATGCGGGGAAGTTTACATTTTCAAAGAGGTGTTTTGTAAATCTATGTGTGTACACCTCTAAGACTGTTCTGTAACATTTGGATAGCTGTGCTAGCCGGTGCATGTCCCCCGCCTTAAATAATGCATAAGGAATCCAATCTGCCTAATCTACTTCCCCTGCAATTTCAGTGCTGCATTACAAGATATGTCCTTGTATATCAGTGCAGAGCTGTTATTAAACAGATGCAATGGGTATAAATCAGAAAAGACATGTGGGATGGAGAGGGTGCAGAAGATCCTATCCATAAGGTCCTTCAATCCACCACTTCTGCTCTCTTCCCACATCCTCAATATGTATAGGGTGCTATCTTCTCTCTGTTGCTATTTCATATTTACATGAAGCCATTGGGAGCGGTCATTAGGAGTATTCAGGGCAAAGTGTCATCAGTATAGAATCATAGAGCTGGAAGAAACCACAAGGGTCATCCAGTCCAACCCCCTGCCAAGCAGGAAACACCATCAAAGCATTATTGACATATGCCTGTCAAGCCTCCGCTTAAAGACCTCCAAAGAAGGAGACTCCACCACTCTCCTTGGTAGCAAATTCCACTGCCGAACAGCTCTTACTGTCAGGAAGTTCTTCCTAATCTTTAGGTGGAAGCTTCTTTATTGTAGTTTGAATCCATTGCTCCGTGTCTGCTTCTCTGGAGCAGCAGAAAACAACCTTTGTGCCTCCTCTATATGACATCCTTTTATATATTTGAACATGGCTATCATATCACCCCTTAACCTTCTCTTCTCCAGGCTAAACATACACAGCTCCCTAAGCAAAGGCATCGTTTCCAGGCCTTTGACCATTTTTGTTGCCCTTCTCTGAACACGTTCCAGCTAGTCAGTATCCTTCTTGAACTGTGGTGCCCAGAACTGGACACAGTATTCCAGGTGAGGTCTGACCAGAGCGGAATACAGTATGTTGATGACATCAGTTTCATTTCTCCATAACATCTGAATCGGGAGAGGCCGTGCAGACTTCGGGCCATTGACTGGACACAGTAGGGAAATGGATGAGGAAAAACTAGCTGAGCATGAATCCTGGCAAGACAGAGGCACTGTGGGTGAGTAGCTCCCGTGTCTTAGACATTGGTCAGTTGCCTTCCCTAGATGGGGTTGCACTCCCCCTGAAGGAGCAGGTTTGCAGTTTGGGGGTGCTTCTTGATCCAGCTCTGTTACTGGAGGCTAAGGCAGCCTTAGTAGCTAGAATTGGCTTTTACCAACTGCAGCTGATTTGACAGCTACGGCTACTCCTGGACCGGGAAAACCTTGCCACAGTAGTTCATGCGCTTGTTACTTCAAGACTGGACTACTGCAATGCACTCTATGTGGGGCTTCCCTCTTCCTTGATCCAGAAGCTGCAGTTAGAGGTGATGACAAGCATGTTTGCAAAGCACATACCAACCACCATTGTATGCAAGAAAGAATGAAAAAAAAGCGCTGTTTAAAAAATACAGACAAAAGAAGACAACAGTGCATGTCCCCACACTTCCAAAGGAAAAAAAAATACATATTATGGGATTTCCTTTCGATGCTTCTTGAAAAAGCTGTGTGGGGCAATCTTTCTTTGGGCTCACTTTAAGCATATTCTATTAAACTGAGCCGGAAAAGAAGTTGTCCAAAGCAGTTTTCCCAAGAAGCACTGAAATAACTTCTCATGACAAAGAGGGTCTGACGGATCTAATCACCTGTGCAACCACAGAGTGCACCTTTCTTTTCAGCTGTCTTTCAGCATATTTAGTAAAGGTGTCGTGGGGAAGAGGGTCCCTCTTTCCAAATTAACTGGGCTAATGTTCTTTTACCCTGATTCAGGAGTCATCCTGTTGAAAGTGACAGAGCATGCTTGGATGGAATCTGCATCTGAATTCAAATCTGGATGCCATTTTTTCTGTACTGCATTACTTTCATGGGGTGGGTATTCAGATGAGCATCCAAATGTATCCACCCTCACATTCAGCTTCCAAACACTGGAAAACCATAGCTGGATTAGGATGAGAGGCTTGTCATACGGCACTGCTGGACAATGAGTCCACCACCACAGCATGGCAGGACAGAAAGTGTCATCCCCATTGCCTGGGCGACAACAATGTGTTTCTCCCATCCTGCCCTCCAGAATGCAAACAATGGATTTTCTTTGACCTCAGTGACATCATCCCATACCCAAATCTTATTGGCTGTGTGACACAACAAAATAGCATTCAATATGTAAATCTTTAAAAATGCCTTTCAAGGAAAAATGGTGCAGAAGCTGTTCTGGGGGAATGATTGGTATAAAAAGGCATGAAAATGCATGAAATAGTGGAAGAGATTGTTTCTTCTCCAAGGAAGTCTTGCATTTCCACTTGAAATGGCAGACTGGAAGCTTTCTGCTTTGTGCCTACTGCTGGAGCCCTTCCTTTAATAGAGAACTGGCACCACATCCCTTTGGTCATGTGCTCGTATAGATCCACTAGTGGTCACAGTCCCAGCCTGTCACTTGAAATAGACCTCTTCCTAGGCAACCAGTCTGCATCTAATAAAAAACAGCTGGCTGGGAAGGGCTTTATAGAAATAGATCAGCTGGTAGAGGCCCTTTCTCCAAACCAGCAGATCCAACAGTAGGGAAACCCTGTTGTTTTGTAAGAACAACTCATTTCCCCACAGCCAAATATAGGCATAGAACACTAAATGGGATGGTGCTTTTCTGGGGCTGATCCAGAGAGTATCGGATCTCAGAAGCCAACTAGCTATTTGTTGTAAAGGCTACAATGTGCATCTTGTGGCTAATATCTCCTAGGAGGAGGCCTTCAGAAGGGCGGGAGGGGACACAACACGTGGCTTGTCTTTGGATCCACTGGACCTAGTTCAAGTTCAGTGCTTGTGCAGCTGCATCTGTTATTAACAATAGATAATTTGTGTTATGTAGACAAGCCCTTGTTTGCTAAGAAATGTCATTCATTGCACAAGGAGAAATGCTGTTTCTGGACAACTCTGGCTGTGTTTCTGGACAACTCTAACCAAACTGAACAAAAGTTTATTGATGATCATGTCCTGTATGACCTGGATTAGTTTAGAGTTAGTACCGATTTTGTGACATAGATTGAATCTATAAAATATTATGATGATTGTTCAAATGCATCTAACAGATACCTGAACATATGAGATGAGGAAAAGTACACAGAAGAAGATGGAGTTAAGAAATATATGTATGTTTCAGAATGTTCAGCAAATGATTAGAAATCTTAAACTAATGCCCCCCACTTTTTTACACGTGTTTGTGTTTTCTTAAAATAGCATCTTTTAAGTTCACCTATAAACTGGGGGTGTGCTTTGCAGCATGCATCCCATCAGCAACATCTATTTTATGTGTTTAATGTGCTTAGCTTATGCTGCAGCAGCCAGGCTGTATTTTTCCCCCAGATGATCCTGGGAACATTCCCCCCATGTTCGCAATCCCATGGACCTAAAAGCGTTTTGGATCCCAGTTGTTGGCCCCAAAGGAATGAAGCATATCTCTGAGACTTATGTTTCTAGGGGTCAGGTTGATGTAATATGGGAGCTTTGTGGAGATTTAACCCACCTCTGTATATGTTGCATGGGAGCCTGGATCAGTTCTGTATATAAAGTATGGCTTGCTACCTCAACTTACACGGAAAGAAAAATCTTGAACTTATATAATTTGTATGTATTAATTTGTCCAGATTTTATTTTATTTGCAAAATAACATTTAAGAGTAATGTTGAAGTAAGCAGAACAAAAATATGTCCAAGGTGCAGAGCAGCTTTGGTTCCCATGAAGGTCAGCCCTTTCCTTTGTGGTCTTATAGCTGGGCACCATTCAGACATAGCTGCCCACTCTATCACTTACCATCAGCCACACCTCCAAAATGATCCCTGAATGGAGAGATTGCAGAGCTTGTTGCAGATTACAGGAATTTTTAGTCCACCACTCCTTTTTAAATGAACTGAAGCTAGAATTTGGTCAAAGTATGTGTGCTGCTTCAAGTCACAGTTCCTTAGACTTAGCCCTGCAGGAGCTGACACAGCTAAGGAGAATGAGCCAGAGTCAGTTTTACTTCATGCATCAGCAGTAAAACTGCCAGCTATGATCCATCTGCAGAATCTTTATTACTGAGGCTGATGTAAGAAGCAGAAAGAACCAGCTGGATTTTCTGATCCCAAGAGTTGTTTTGTGGGCTGGCTTGAAACGCTAATTCTTGTCTTAGCCCAATGTTATTGCAGTAGGTCCCACAGATCATTGGAGGCCACTTGAACAGGAGTTCCCTGTTCTGCCTGCAGTTTATTCCCCAATAATATAAATGCTGAAGGCTAGTTGCAAGATAACACTTTTGCTCCAAAGAGAAGTACATATAGAGCAGGCATTCCCAAACTGCGGCCCTCCAGATGTTTTGGCCTACAACTCCCATGATCCCTAGCTAACAGGACCAGTGGTCAGGGATGATGGGAATTGTAGTCCAAAATATCTGGAGGGCCGAAGTTTGGGGATGCGTGATATAGAGGGATCAGCTGTTTATGAATGAACACATTCATTTTGCAAAGAGAACAACAAGAAAAATTCAACAAGAACTAAAACAAGGTGTACAGAGAGAGAAAGGTTGTCTTTTAGGTACAGTACTTGCTTTGTGCATGACAGATTCCAGGTTGAGTCCCTGGCATGTCCAGGTAGAATTAGAAATGCCTCTTGCCTGAAACCCTGTTGAGCACCTGTCAATGCACTCCAAGGATGGACAGTCTGTCGCCCTTCAGATGTTGGTGGACTGTTATCATTCCAGACCATTAGTGATGCTGGCTGGGACTGATGGCTATTGGGTGTACAGCAACATCTGAAGGGACACAATGTTGTCCTCCCCGGGCATAGACAGCACTGAGCTAGATGTTTGGTGTCTGATTCAATAGCTTCTTGTGTTCCTATGATTCTAGCAAACTATTCATGTGTCATTCCAACAAAGTCTATTGCAGATATTGATACTGCACACTTTGAAACTACTGGATGCATGAAAACTGACTTCTTTTTGGAAAGAAAACTTTGTCAATTCCCTTAAGTTAAATTAAAGCTAGACTTGCAGAACTTTCTTCAAAACAAAACAGAAACATCAAATGTTACAACCAAACAATTCCATTAGACATATGCTAGTTCAAGGCATAGGCTCAGCATCTTACAAAATAGGAAATAATTCCAACAGACCTAGAAGCAGAGGTCTTTCCCTTCTCACAACCTGCATTCCAGGCTGTACCCTGCCTTAGGCGGTTTACCTGGAGAGCTTCATTTACACAATCACTCTCACAGAGTCTGAGAACTAAGAACTCCAGCCACAACCCTTCCAAGATGGTGAAAATGCAATTCAATACCTCTCATGTGATCCAAGGTTAAAACACCACATCAGAGCTACCTCAAAACAATAACAGCTAGTTATCAACTCAGAATCCTATTCTTGACTTCAATATTGCTTCAATGGAATCTTCCAATTAAACCATTTCACCAATACACATAGCCATTCTCATTTCATTGTGAATTAAGCCAATTATAGTTGACAAAGTCCACATAGATTTTTCATTCTAATATGAATTAACAATGCCCATGTGCATTTCTCTGTGGCAAAAGCTAAATTGTTACTTGGAATAATCACCAGCAGTGTTTCAGCTTAGCCTCATTTCATTCCAGTGACCTCTCCCTCTTTCCTATATGGACACATGGTGAGCATTTTCCTCTTCTTAATCTAGCTTTCCAGACTTTTCTCTTTGATCACCTGTGGAAAGACAGTCTGCAGAATGGGTTATATGCCTCAGGCAAGAGCCTGCCCCCCTTTTTCTGACATTATTGTAAATAATCAGGAGTACTACAGACATCAGTAGTTTTAACGCCAATATAAAAACCCAGGTGAGGCCAGGCCCTACTGATGATAGGGATCTGAAAAGTAAAGGTCTCGAGTGGTTTGCGCCTGCTCTGGATGTATGTTTTTCCATAGATCTCAGGCAAGACTTGAGTCTAGTGAAAAATCACTTGCTAGCCTGAATGGTGCTGTATGTGTCCTACTAATATAATAAAGTTCTACTGCTACACAGGCACTGCTCAGTATATGTAGTATATTCAAATGCTCTTTTCTTGAAGTCAGGTCATCTGATTTCTGTCTCCTAATGGCCTTTTCACATGTAGAGTTGGATAGTCTACAGTACCAGTAGCTATTCTGAATGTGGACACTATGTGAATAATGGCTTACTGTATTCCACCAATGATTCTTGGAAGTTATTGGGAGGCTGATAAAAATGGAGGCTGATGCCTGGAAATAGTGAGGGGTCAGGGAGGAGGAATCTGAACAAGTGCTTGGAAAAGAAATGAACCCAGCATGTTGTGGGCGTAAAACCATGGGCAGAGGGGCAGAAATGCACTTTATTTAATTACATTATGGAGGCAGACCTGATAGACCGCAGGCCCCACTCAGGTCTGTTCCTGATGCAGATTGGCTTTCTGAGTCTTGCACAGCTCCCAGCCTGTTGTGCAGCTGGAAAGTGTGGGAAGCTTCCCCTGCTCATTGGTCCCCTTCGCCACTGCACTGCACCAGGCCACTCCCAAGTAACTGGGGAATGGGTATTCTAATTTCAATCCCAGTGAATTTTTAGCAGGTTTAGTTCAAATTCCCATCAATGTAGGTACAAAGAGAAAACAGTTGAGGATATTGCTTTATTAATTTCTTATAACCAAACCCTATGTCTGTTTATTGGGATCTTCCTTCCAGGTCATAAAGCTATTTCTTAGTAAACAAACTTAGGATTGTAGACGTACAACCACCAGTGACTATGCTTGTTTGTTTCATTCCCAATGAATAGGACTAACTCCCAAGTAAAAATGCATATGGGTGCATCCATATGGGTGTTTACTGTGTTGAAGTTCAGTGCATGCATATATATATTTTTTGCAGTGTCTGCATGGCATCACTGGCATCAGAATGCCAGTGCATATCCCCCACCCCACCCCCGCATTTAAATCCAGTGAGTACAAACTGTGGTCAATTAGCTGTGTACGGTGTCTGAATGGCTCATTTGCAGTATTAGGCCTCCATCTGGAAAAAACCCTATGATTTCTGTCTTAGTTTTCAAACAATAACTGAGGTGTTTGAACAAGAGAAGCAGTGGTGTTGGTGTCATTCAGGTGTTTTTCCTAGGGCTGAGTTGAAAGGAGAGGGTTATTTCTGACAATACTTTTATCGGTGTCAAATAGGCAGCCTTTCCTCAGTAATTTTCCAGAATTGGCCAAAGGGAACAAAAAGCACAGTTGGAAAAGCTTTGGTTACAGTGAATGGTGTTTGTTATGTGATTCCTGATTAAGATCGATCATATAATAATAATAATAATAATAATAATAATAATATAAAAATAATTTATTATTTATACCCCGCCTATCTTGCTGGGTTTCCAGAGCCACTCTAGGCGGCTTCCAACAAAATATAAAAATACAATAGCCTGTTAAACATTAAAAGCTTCCCTAAACAGGGCTGCCTTCAGATGTCTCCTAAAAGTCTGGTAGTTGTTTTTCTCTTTGACATCTGTCGGGAGGGCGTTCCACAGGGCGGGCGCCACTACCAAGAAGGCCCTCTGCCTGGTTCCCTGTAACTTGGCTTCTCGCAGTGAGGGAACCGCCAGAAGGCCCTCAGCACTGGACCTCAGTGTCCGGGCAGAATGATGGGGGTGGAGATGCTCCTTCAGGTATATTGGACCAAGGGCATAATCCATAAATGATATTGCCTTAATGGTCTGAATTGATTTTGTTTTCTCTCTGTGATGTCAGCCTGATTAGTCCATAGCATTGTGATGTAATCACATTCACTAAATAGTCCCCAATTGGCTGAGGTCATCATGGGATTGATGACTATCCAAAATGGTACCAAAGCAGCAGCTGATGGAGGAAATAATGGCAATAAAATAACAGCATATTTAAGGTGTGTGTGTGTGTGTGTGTGTGCAACATCTCTGACTCCTTCACTTTTATTTGCCATTCTTTCCACTTGCCTCTGGGTCCATGCAAGTACAACAAGAAGAAAACTGTCTGGGTCACAACTGAGGCTTAAGCAGGGAGGCTTAAGCCATGTTACATGCACATCAAAGTTCCTAAAGCAGGAGGTTTGACTTAAACAGTCTGTGTGTTCCCTATAATGGCCCAGCTCCTTACAATGAGCGGAATCTTTTAAGAGCCACTTTCCCCCTACCTCAAACAGGAAAAATAAAAAGCCCGACATTAGATCTAATTAATAATGATAGAAAGGACAATTTTTCAGCCCATTATCTCACACAGCCACGTAAAGGGAAGAGAAAGAGAGAAAGAGAGAAAGAGGGAGTGGCTTCTACAGAGATGGGTGTTTGTGTTAGTGGTCAGCAGTGGCCAAAACAATGGGCACCCATGACTCGCAATTTATCTCTGGCACCCGATACTTTTAGGCTCCACTAAACCGGAACCTAGCAGAAGAGAAGAAAAGCAGAGGAAGAATCTCCTCAAAGCCGACAGCCTCATTTTGCTTCATTAGCAGGGCCCTGGTGCCTTTCCCCTCATCCGCCCCCAGTTCCTGTGCCTCCCTTTCCATTTCATTCAACTGAAGGCAATTTGTCTCATTTTAATTAATTTTTACTTGCAGCGTTATCACCCCAAGTATAAAGGCAAAAAGTTGTGTTTTTTTTTAATTACAAAGCTAACGGCATTAATTACCAGTACAGTAAATGCATCAACGCACGAGAGCCAAGTGGTGTTCGCAGGCACTGAGGCAGTGAGCAGCTATGACAGCTGCAAAGGTTTTCATTTAACAGCTTTACAATGGAGGAGCCTTTCTTTGGCGAGGGAGCCTGAGAATTTGAAAACAAAGCACAGTGGAAGGCTGCCCGACTCATGTCACATCTGGAAGCCGAGCTGTGTTTTGTGTGAAATGGGCATCCTCATTGCATCCGCATCCTCATAGGGGCACAGTCCAGTAGGGTGAGTAAATTTAGATCCATTACCCTTAAGAACCAAAGACTGAGCAGGCTTTGAATAGGTGAGGGGTCTGCTATTTTAAAATAAAATTGGAATTATAGAAGCTGTGGTCCAGATACTTACTCAGATCTGACCTTTGAAGATTCAGTCATTCTCTACAATTTGGTTCTTTGTATAAGAGACTCATGGCCACTGCTGGAGACAAATCTTCATATGTTACCTAGAAGTGAGGAGAAAAGTAGTGTGAGAGAGAATATTCTTGTTCCCCATTTCTAATGTAAGGCACAAAGTAAGATGATCATTCTCACCTCTGTCATCTTGAGCTCTGTGCAGCTGAGATCAATGAACCCTACTTGACACTTTGCAGCAGTATTGGTGGAATGAAGATCAAAACAATTCAATTTCTTCATTCCCTGGTAGCATTAGTCACATGACAGTTGTGCTTACAGCGATCACATTTTGGGTAGAATTGGATTATATTGTCAAGTCTTGCCCCCAGATTACAGAGTTCACTTGAAAGTCAGTACAACCCCTACCTGTGTGCAGACTGTACAGCTGCTGGGTTTGTATGTGCAGCAGTAGACTCTGTTTTGTGCAGGTCCCCTGACCATGCACAACAGGACCTGTCATGAGTACAGCTCCTGTACACAAGGACAGCACAGATCGCTGAGTGAATACAATCTTGCTCTGCAGGATGAACTGTAACTGCACATGGATCTCCTATGAAGAGGGCGCTTGTAACATAGGAACCAGCTCTTAATTCAGAGTGGTATATCCCAATAGATTGTGAGGCCCTTGGGGATAATGCTATTGGTATTTAGAAGATATTTAAAAAACTAGCACATACTCTTCTAAACCAATGGGATAGTGTAATATATGAATAAACTAAATAAATAGTGTTCTTAGACATTGCAAGCAGATGATACTCATGAGTATTGTTTTATCCTGGTAATTTATGTTTGACAGTCAAAAGTATGCAATATCTAAATGGAGGCTGTTTTTAGGGATCCCAATAGACCCCAAGTCCCCTTCTTGCATGCATTGCATCACATGTAGAATGAAACTGTGCCTCTGCATCCACCTCCTGACGTGTAGTGACACATCCCTAACTCTCATAAACCCAAGAAGTACCCTACTGGATCTGACTGGAAGCATTTTGTTCTCACAATCGCCAACAAGATGCCTCTGAGAAGCCCATAAGCCAGACATGAGTACAGTGATCGCCAGCAACTGGTATTCAGAAAAATACTGCCTCTAATACTGGTGGTAATATGGTCATCGTAGCCATTAATAGCCTTGTTCTTAGGAACTTGCGTTAGCCCATTTTAAAGCTGTTCAAGTTGCTGACTGTCACTACATCCTTTGGTTGTAGATCCCATAAGTTTGCTTTGTGCTGTGAGAAGAAGTATTCCCTTTTAAGTGAGGGAGATTCCCCCCTCCCTATCCATTTTCCCCATGTCATGCATAATTTTACAACCCTCTATCACACCTCTGCTCCCTGCCTTGCTTACATCTCACCCTCACCCCCCCAAAAAAACCCTAAAAGAATGCAAACATCATATAACCTTTCATCATAAGGGAGCTGCTCCAGTCCCTTGGTTGTTTTCTTTGAGGTTTGATTGCAAGAATAGAAATTGGATGATGTTAACTATGAGGACACAATTAATGCATAAGTTAACTATGCAAGTTGAAAAGTTTGAAAATTGAGTAAGGGCGATAAAACAATTTTCTAATCCTAAGTGTCCATGGGAGATAAAGGAGAGAACATTCTTTTTTTCAAAAATTGGACAATATATTTATTTGACTTCCAAACATTTAAAGCTAGGGTGAATTTTGTGTTTGACTGAAATCTTGTAATACTTACGCAGATAAACATTCCACTGATGTTCTTATAAACATAATGCTAGGTAAAGTTTTAAAGAAATCAATATAGAAAAGCAAAATTTTGGCAATCCTTAATTCATATATTACTTGACTTTTATCCTTAGTCTATAAGAAAGTGTAGGATGCTAAACATGGCCACCTCTAGATTGCAATCTAAAAATAATTTCTTCTATGTCAATATTGTTTTGTCAAGGGTAAGACAGTATAGATTTCTACTTGTGGGGAAGGATATTTATTTTGAGAAAGCAATAAAACTGTTGAAAAATGGTTAAAGTAGAGATGCACTTTGTTGACATCTTGTATGGCAATTTTGAAAGGTTAGGTTTCTTCTTTGCACTATTATAAATATTTCTAATTTTGCATGGGGTTAATGTTCTCTGAGTCACTGTATATTATTAGAAGAGAAATTGTGAAATTTCTTAGTCATCCAATTTTGTTTTTACTTCTCATTTCAAAATAACGACATTCCCAAAGTAATAGCTCCAAGCTGGAAAGTTGGCTGTTGTTTAAAAGGAACCTGTAAACACACAATGAGAAGCTTCCCCTCCTGTTCCGAACCACAGGTCCAAAGGAGGCCTTGTGGGAGGGTTGGATGCAGGGATATCCAAGAAGGATGCCAGCAACATCATAGTGATCACTTCTAGTGCTTTATTAAAGAAAGGTGTAGACGTACAGCAAATCAGCCTGCCAGGTCTCCCAGCCTTTACAGATGTGGGATGAACACCACAGCAAGGAGATGGCTTGTCCGCACTGCAGGAAACATTCATACATTCTTTATACACAAAGCAGCATACAGTGGTACCGCTACTTACGAATTTAATGCGTTCCGAACACACATTCGTAAGTCGAAAAAAAATGTAAGTCGAATCCCATAGGAATGCATTGGGAGAAAAATTTTGTAAGTTGAAGCAACCCTATCTAAAAATTCATAAGTAGAAAAAATCCTATATAAACCACATCCAAGATGGCGGACGGAGTTCCATTCGTAAGTAGAAACATTCGTAAGTAGAGTTATTCGTAAGTAGAGGTACCACTGTACATCACTTTGGCCAGGGCTTCCAATCTCTTCTTCTGACCAGATGACGACAGATAGTCTTACAAATGGCCAGAGGCCAGCACCCCAAGCCCACAGATAAGGATAGCATCGAAGCTATATCAAAGCAAGTGAATATAAACATATATGAGCTTACATATATGGTTACGACAACTACCAATTAATTGTGGGGTTATCTTGACTACCAAGATGGTGTTTGCAGAGCTTCTGGAACAGTTCACCTTTTGTTCAACACACGTCTCCCTCCTTTACAGATAACCATTACAAAATGGAGTTCCCATGTGAAACCACATGGCATTAACCAGGATAGAGATCAATACAAGAAAAGGTAGAAATCACCTTCAAATAATTTTGTTTTTATTAATGGCCTGATAAATTATCCAGGTAGCATAGCAGTTGAGGAAGCAAGAAGAGAGCAGACTATGGGATGGGCTAGAGCAAAAATGGAATTTTCAAGTCAGAGCAGATAATTACTTCTTGTAGTACACAGGGAGATCCATGAAAACAATAAGTTAACACTGTTCTAATTTTGGATCACTTCCTGTTTGAAGGAGGTCTCTTTCTTGCTGATCATATCAAGATACATGGGAGAGACAGAAGCATGCATGAGCAGCAGAATCTGCTCCTTTGTTCACCATCTGACTCTCACACTTTTTGAGCATGAATCTCAGGTGGGCAGCTTGTTGGTGGGCAACTGAACTGAACTGAAAGGGGCAAAGTGAACCAGTTTGAGCTTGCAAGCCTCCACTTGCCCAACACTTCAGGTGGTAGCCAACTAATACAGTCCCAGCAGTGCAATGCATTTCAGCTACAGAACGGAACTTTCCTGCCCTCTCCTTAACCAGTCTATGCACCCCCTAAATCTGTTTCCCGGGCCTGTTTTCATGGCATGCTGGAGGTACACAAAGAGATAAGAGGGCAGGGAAGTTCCATTGCACAGCTAAAACTGCTGGTACTAGTGAAACTGTTTCGATGGATACCATCCACCATCTGCATTTACTTCTCTATAAACTATAGGGGTCTTTTGGAATCTTTGCATTCAATGTTTCAAGCCCCCGTGACTTACTCATCCTCTAAACAGAACCTTTATTCCCACTATCTTTACCAGTAGCTGATGTACACTGAATTTGAAACTAATTCTGAAGCTTATACCCTTTCCCCCCTAATGAAATATAATCTTTCTTGTAAGGAAATACAGGCTCCCAAATTTGTTACAAGTGTACCGAACTTTGAAGTCCTGAGACTCTAAAGGCTTAATGATGAAAATAGTAACAAAATGTGTAAATTTATGCCATCAAGTCACACTGCTGTCATTGTAAGGAAATCAGCTTTTCAAGAAAACTATTGTAAATAGAAATCCTTACTGGGGCATATACAAAAGAAGATGAAGGAGTGACTTGCTGGCTTGGCCTATTTTACTACCAGAATATATATCCCTATGCGTATGTACTGTATAGATAGTCCAGTTTTGTTTCCTGTATCAAGAGATAGGTGTGGTTGAAGAGAGAAAGATTTGCAAGTTACAAAACATATGAAAGCATTTGAAACAAGCAGTCAAGAAAAACGGACTCTGAATTAATTACGTTTTCCCGATTCTCAAGCTTTATGAGTCTCCGTATAGCAAGGTTTTTAAGGGCTGCATCACATTTTCAACATTAGGGGGTGACAATTTCAAAATAGGAATGTTTAGAACAAGTGCAATATGCCCACCAGCTGTCATCTTGCATTTGTCATGCTCCTGGAGAGAGAGAAAAGGAGGATATGAAAATTATGTTAATTACATGCACCTAAAAGATGGAAATTAGCAGTGGCCCTTTGGCTCAACATATATTTCTAATGGGGCCCGGAGTGCTGAACCGGTTGCTTACCCCTTTCTACAAATTTATATCCCTTTTAAATTTTCCACATCTCTCCCCTTCTTTCTTTATTTTCCCAAAGAAGTACATATGCAAATGAAAAGGGGGAAAATGGAACAAAATTTAATTAAAATGTGTCTGTTTCTTTCCCTTTGAGTGCTTTAGGGTGGAATAGCAAATTGTTAAAAAGGAGAGCACTCAGAATCAGGTTAAAGAGCTGAAAAACTGATTACACTCTATTGAAAATGAAAGCAGGGGAGGGGCTGGCTGAGAGGCTGCAAATTTAGGCAGGTAAAGGACTCCAGGAGGCTCTTGCTAGAGACAGGGCATTTTTCACCGCAAGTTGTTACAGCCTGGGCACGTGTTGTTGTACAGGATGTGTGGAAAGTGGAGTCAGCAACTTTATCTCAGGTGGGGGTTTCAGAGAACTGGGCTCCCGTGAGGCTGCACTGCAGGTGCAGACTGTGGAGGAGATCTAAAGCAAAGTTAAAGGTGGTTTGTGGCTGGGGCTGCCCTTCTCCCTTTCTCATAACAATCCCCTTTGCTCTACTCTAGGAGAAATCAATGATAACCCAGCAGAGGGCAGTCCCTTTATATGGTAGGATTGTACGCAGAGAGCAAATAGGATGATATATGAGAACCGGGGCTGCTCTCGTTATAGGCAAAGTTGACTACTGCCTATGGCAGCAGATTTTGAATGAGCTATTTTTCCCCCTCCAAAGCTATTTTAATTCTGAATGCAACTTCGTAGAAATAAATCTTTGCATCAGCGACTATTTTGCCATGCATGTTGCTGTTGCATACAGTATTCACCTGAGAGAGAGAGAGAGAGAGAGAGAGAGAGAGAGAGAGAGAGAGAGAGAGAGAGAGAGAGAGGTGAGACAGCTCATGTTAAATTGGAAATGAACATTTTTTAATAATTTTTTTTATTGTGCAGATTTGACATTCAGCATGCTCCCTTCCTCTAAGGGGAAGGGCTATACTTCAGTGGTAGAGAATCTGCTTTGCATGTACGAGTTCCAGGTTCAGTTTGCAGCACCGCCAGATAGGGCTGGGAATATCACCTCTCTGAATCCATGGAGAGCCTCTGCCGGACAGTGTCAGCTATGGTCTGACTGGGTATAAGCAGCTTCCTATGTTCCTTTTCCCAAAACATCATCTTTCTCACCAGCACTTGATCCTCTAAACTTCCTCTTCCCTTTAAAGATCCAACCAGCAGTAATGTGCATAATGAGGTGGGAAAGAGGAAGGTCTGTCTTTTGCCCCTCTCTGGGGCTCTGGCTCATGAAATATACAATTCTCCCAAGGGCTACTCTTTTGGACTAGGCTTTCACATTTGGGGAAAATGCAATATGCAAGAATGAGATTATGTGACTAGTGTGTGAGCTAAATAAACCTTTCTATTGGGTCTCTCTCTCTCTCTCTCTCTCTCTCTCTCTCTCTCTCTCTCTCTCTCTCTCTCTCTCTCCTCCAAGTATACTTCCTGATAGAGTTGGGATTTCAATCTGGTTTTCCCATGATGTAATATCTGCTTCCCTGCCAAATACGCTAAACTGGTTCACATAACATTATTCTTCAGTAGTAAGGTAAAGCCCACAGGTGGAAAAGGAATGAAAAGGGGTGCGTGACTTTTGAGACACAGGCTGACTCCCTGTGCCCCAAACAAATGGTGATGGGTAACCATGTCCTGAGCAGTGGGCCTGAGCACCAAGGCCATTTAATACCATTGACTTCAGTTCTGCACTAAGGCCTGATTCTCAGGATCTCTGCTGCAAAACATACTAACTTCAAAACTCTTCTGGTGCATGTAGAGGAGGTCATGAGTAGCCAGTGGTGTGTATTAATCAAATTGCCCAGCAAATAATACACAACAGTGGCCTATAGGATGTGTGTGCTCCCATCACTCTTCACACAACCGCATGCAATACATACAAGCTGAAGTCAGTGCAAAGCCACAGGTGCCATGCCTAAAGCTATGAAAGTCCAGTCTAAATTCAACCATATCTCAGCTCAAAGATGGAAGGCTAGGCAGATCCTTCCCCCTCCTTCCATTAGTTAACAGAAGTATGAAATGCATATTTCACAGCAAGATCCAACTATGGTCGTCACATTCACACAAAAGTTTCTCAGGGACCAATTTTACTTTCTACTTCCTGCGCCTATAATAGGAAAATCCCTTTGCTGTGATCTGGCATAATCTCCCTAGTTTGACGTGCATAGCCTCTCCCCCCCCCCTCTCATTATCCTTCTGATTTGCCTCTGCTCATATTCATCCTTTCCATGCTGCTCCTCCTCCTCCTCTGGGGCTTTCTCTATATTCTTTAAAGCTTTCTGCTTACACTGCTGTATATATTGTGACTTAGCCACATTTGATTTCTGTGCCCTTTCTTTCTTTTTTTGCACTGAGCTGCAAGATGAATTTCATTATTAGCTCCAAAGCCATCTCATCCCACGTTGCCGCTGCAAATTTCTCTGGATCCCTCTGGACAATTGGGGTGCTTAACCCTCCTTCCTCCTCTTAATTCCCCCCCTCCAGCTTTCTGACACCTAGCCCTGACTACTTTCAGGCCTCACTGCATTTTTCCCATCAATGACTGCTACCATACACATTTCTACATCTTTGAACCCTCTTTATCAGACAAGCTACACGACTCATTTTTTCCCCCAGGTGTACTAGACTGGAAATAGCCTCTGGCTGTATCACAGCTCTTCAACAGAGTATGTCAAGAAGAAGCAAAATCCTGCCTCCGGGAACATGTTCCTTTCCTTAGCTTTTATTCTGCTTAGTTACGATCCCAATCAGTCATTTTGCAAAAATCAGTCTAGGAACTCATGTCATCGCATTCATTTGGAATCTGTTGTTTTGCTTTCAGATTTAATCTTTTTGCTGCGATGCTTTTGGGCTGCTCTGGAGCAGCTCTCTCAGAATGCTGCTTTCTATTGGGAGTCTGGGGAGGAGGTTTCCAGGAATAGGACTTCTTCAGGAAGTCAGCCATAGGACCCGGTCAAGCAGAAGAGAGCCCAAATAGGTGGTGGCTGCCCAGTGTTCTCCATCCTTGCTCTGTGGCACCTGAGGTGTGAAAAGATAAATATTGTGGGGTCTGGGAAGTACGAACGACTGACTGGAAGCTTGAGGGGTGAAGGCATGCGAGTGAGATATTTGCTAGGGAGCCTGCCTTTCCTTCAAGGGACTTGTTCTACTTGGTCTTCTAAGTGAAGAAGCAGTGTCAGGAGACTGTGTGCCTTGTCGGTAGTCAGTGTGGTGCCCTCCAGATCTTCTTAAACTATGACTCCCACAATCCCTGGCCATTGGCCATGCTGACCAGAATTGCTACAAATTACACTCCAAGAAAATCTGGAGAACACCATGTTAACTTGCCCTGGTGTAGTTTCCTTTTATTCCATAAGGTGTTGTGCTGACAGCAGAAAATTAAAAGGTAACCAAATGTGCCAGCTGTCAGGAAAAAGTACCATAGGTGGAGTTTTGTTTGTTTCAGTGTTTAACATTTCACAGTCTGTGAGGGGGGGGGGGTATGTTTTCTGATAACAGTACTTTGTCAATGATCCCTTTCCCTCCTGCCATAATCAGGAGGAACTCTATGGGCCAATAGGTGCATGCTGCTATACTAAAAGTACTGTACTACAAATGAGAAGCCCCACTAGAGGGCACTCAAAACACCATATACTATACAGTACTCGACTGCCTGCGTTCACAGCTGTCGTTCCCTTGGGAATAAAATCTGCGAATCATTTCATAGGTAAGATAAGGGAGAGTGGAGAAAATGCCGTGTGGGTGAGCCAGTAGAATTGCTGATCCAAGGACTGCTCCCCATTCCCACTCTCCCAAATACGAAAGGCTGGCAGGTCTGCATATGTAATTTGTTAATCTTCCCTTTTGCATCCCAGTTTGGGAGGCTGTCAGACTATGCCGTATTATGCAAATTGGTATTAAGCAATTAAGGCGATAATGTTTCCCTTGAAGAGGAAGACAATGCAGAGTGAACATGGGCTGCTTTACAGACAAGACTTTGGTTGCATATTTACTTGAAAACAAAAGGGAGTTAGAGAAAGAGAGCACAGGAGAAGATGGGCATGTATGCACTAGAGGTCTAGGTGAGGCTCAGACCCTTCTTTCTCAGTCTTGCCCATACCATAAGTGCCTGCTGGCACCTATGCAGAAACATGCTCAGTTGCAGGTCTGTAGCTGGGACACCGATCAGGTAAGGGCTGCCCATTCTGTGACTGACAATTCACAGAGCAAATGATCAGGAAGCAATTGGGGGATAGTGAATTCAGTCATGCAGAGCCAAAGTATCGGCAATAATTGGCCTGTAGCTCAGCGGGAGAGCACACAACATATGTTCTGCATGCAAAAGGTCCAAGGTTCAAAGTCAAAATGTGGTGCTCAAAAGTGCAGCCGTGCTCACAGAGACCTTCCTTGGCACCCAAAGGATGCCCGTCTCCCACTGATATTAGGCTCGAAAGAAGCATTCTATCATAGCCAATAGAGTAAGCTGCTGTCAGTGAGCTCCTTTGAAGTTGTCACCCGAAGTCACAATTATGTTAGCTGATGCCCACAGGGGTTGGGGAGGGAAGGATCTGGTCCGCTGCGCTGTAAAATGTCCCCTCCCCACCTGCTATATGTATATAGGCCAGTGGTGCTGTTCAACTCCCATCATCATCAGGCACCGTGGCTAATCGTCGGAGATTATGGAAGTCAGAACCCAACATTTGAAGGGCAACACACTGGCTATCCCTATGCATGGTACCTATCACATTGAGATCTATGTGTTTAAGCCAAGTGTACATAGCAGGATGTCTTTCTGAATGGATACTGGGGGTGAGGTCTGCACCCCGGGAGATAGTCAACCAGGTTTTGCTCCAAATAGACCCATTGGCATTAATGGACCTTACAGCCATGGTCATTAATGTCAGTGAGTCTACTCTGAGTAAAACTTAGTCAATGTTGCAAAAGTAAAAGTTAGGAATACTTTCTTTCATGAGCCATATTTCTGGATGCGTGAGACAACCGCTGCAAATAAGAGAGTAGCTGTTCTCATGTTTCTGTGCAGCCTGGAGATAGACAGGGCCTTTTTAGTTGTAGCCTCACATTTTGTAGTTATCTGCCTTGGGAAATGCAGACATATCCCCTGCTGTTTGTTAGGTTTCAAAACACATTATTTCATATTGTTTTTAATACAGGGAGTAGAGTAGGTCTTATTCTTTGTATCTCTGGTATTTCTCTCTCTCTCTCTCTCTCTCTCTCTCTCTCTCTCTCTCTCTCTCTCTCTCTCTCTCTCTCCTCCCTCCCTCCCTCCCTCCCTCCCTCCCTCCCTCCCTCCCTCCCTCTCTGGAGTGGCTGGATAATAATAATAATAATAATAATAATAATAATAATAATAATAATTCCTGTGTGATATTATTGTTTCTCCTACTTGTTATTGTATTGGTCACTGCTGCTGTTGTCTTCTTCTTGTTGTTGCTTTTCTAAAGTTTATTTGACTTTTAACATTACAAAAAGAATTTGAGGTTCTAATGGGTCAGTCCTGTGCATGCATACTCAATAACAATTGCTATGGAGTCCACTGGCCTATTAGATTTGCAGCCTAATGCACCAAATTATTCACTACAAAACAGAACCATAAGATATATGTAGCCCATGCACATGAGTGAGCACTGACACATCTCGATCTTCCACCTTAGCCTTCATCCTTCTCCATTTTACTCCCCACCGGAGGTAGGAAAGTCTAGAAAAATGAGCTCCTTCTCCATCCCAATTTGAAATACTAAACCTGTTTTGCAAGCAGAGGAAGAAAGTGGTGCCATTTTTAGGGTTTTCTCTGCTGTGGTTACCTCCCTTAAGCTTTTGTTGTTATTTTGTCTTGTTCCTGCCACTCTCGCTCTCATGATTTGGTTTAATTTAGGGGCCGTTCCATATTGATATACTGTGAAACTGACTCCACTCCTGGCAGTAGTCTCTTCCTTTTCTCATTCTGCTAGCTGTGCATTTGCCTGAGCGCTCCCTCCCCCTCTCTCTCCCTCCCTTTCCCCCCAAGAGACTTTCTGGACATTCAGACAGCTGTTTTAATGAGCTTGCATTTTTCACAAAAGGCCAGGTCTGATCGTGACTTGAATGGCAGGTGCCAAGCAGGGAGAGGATTTTTTGAAAAACTTCAAAATTCAGCACAAAATTGCCTTTTCCTTCCCACTGGACCAACCAAGGCGCACTTGAGGCCGTATCCTGCAAGGCACTGAACACTGCTGTCTCAGTTCATTGGGAATCAGCTGCCTTTCCCATGTCTTCTGATATGCTTAATGTTCAGCTCCTGTGCCTGTGTTTAAATGAGCATCAGTGAGATTAGATGTGCACACTGGGAAGAGAGTGGCTCAGATTTCAATCCCTCAAGGGGTTGTTGTTGTTGTTGTTTCTGCTGGATTGTTGGGTTCTTCCCCCCTTCCCCCCTTTCCTCTTCTTGAGATATTTATTTTACAAGAGTTGCATTTTGTATTTCCCTGCAAAGCATTTCCCATTTTCTGTATGCCTGCCAGATCTTCCTCATGTAACACACACATGCCACCAGGGACCACAAGGATTTGAAGGGTAAACACAGAGAAGAGCTAGAAATTGTTTAAGGTGGTTCACAAGGCAGTATAATTAGGAGGCAGTAGATGTCATGCAGGAAAAAGAAAGGCGGGCAAGAAGTCTGGCTTGACATATACCTGCGTCAGGGCTGCAGTGGAGTCCCCCCCCCCAAAAAAAGGAAGGAGCAGGAGTGCTTTTAAAAATACACAACAAAAACAGAATGAATAAGTGAAATCATTGGGGCAGAGATGTACAATATTACTTATCACGTGGACTTTAGGGCATGATTGCATGAATCTGTCCAAGGAGTGGGCAGGCAGGATGTGCAGTCAGCTTCTAGTGACCCCACTCTGCACCCATGATTCTCTTGCTCACATTCTTTCTTGCTCACATGCATGCAGTTGAAGGTGGGCCAGCACTGGAACATCATAATCCAAAGGAGCAAGGCAGCAAGTTGCCAGCAGCATTCTCCCAAGCAACGTACCGTTTCAATGCATGGTGTATTTGTATCTATATTGCAAAATAGTCTGATTTGGACAACATGAAATCATGTCTGTGCAGAAGCCCTGATCAGTGCATGAAGATACGAAGGGTGGTGGTGGTATAAGCCTCCCCCCCCCACCTCCTTCTCATATTTATTATATTACCTACATATCTCATTTCTTCTGGATAGGGCTTTCACATCCAGCAGTATCTTCCTCAGTTTCAGCAGACATTTATGTAGTCATTAAGGGTGGCATTTGGGTGAAAGGAGCCATTATACTATGAACTGATGACTGGAAAAGTATGCTCACTTCAGTTCAGAATCAGGTCAGCAATTATAAGGATCCCTGGAATTTTTCCTCCTCCCCCTGCCCCCCCCTCTCTATATATGCACATCTCTCATTTCACTGAAGGATTGCAGTTGGGTTGAAATGTTGGCTGAGCCTTATTGTCTTATCTTTAAAATCCAGCTTTTTGCTGCACATGTTTTGGCTATCTTATGGTGGATTTAAGGAAATAACGGTTCCCTGTGGGCAGGACAAGAGCTCCTCCCAAGCCTTTGGGAAACCATGTGTTTCACAAAGCTCTAGAATTCAAGATTTCCAATCCAAGAACTGCACAGTGAAAATGAACCAGAGCTCCTCCCAAGCCTTTGGGAAACCATGTGTTTCACAAAGCTCTAGAATTCAAGATTTCCAATCCAAGAACTGCACAGTGAAAATGAACCAGAGCTCCTCCCAAGCCTTTGGGAAACCATGTGTTTCACAAAGCTCTAAAATTCAAGATTTCCAATCCAAGAACTGCAGAGTAAAAATGAATTTCATGTATACATGTAACCCAGGCAAATATATTATCAGCTAAGTAAATTTACATTCTGAGCCAGGAAATTATGAACTTTGATAATAGCACTATTTTGGAGCTGGCCCATGAAACTCCAGGATCCAAATGTTACTAGTGTCAGAAGAGGAAGAAACCACAGGGAAGCAGCTTCCCTGCCACTGCAACGTGTTTGACAACCAGCCCTTATATTAATATGGACTTTATGTTTTGACTTTCAGCTAAGCCGGAGTGGGAAATTGGGGGGGGGCATCTCATTTTAAGGAAATATCATTGGAAAACCACATTGTAATGGAATGCAGTGTGTGATAAAACTAGGTTTTAGAGCATTTCATAGTGGATGGAAAAAGAGGGAATGGAATTGGTCATTAGGTCACATGGATTTTAGGTCACTAGTTTGAAAGTGGAGGAAGTGTGAAGACAGACACAGAAACTTGTGTGGATGGGGGACAAAGTGAACTTTCCTCCGCCACACTTTCTGAAACACAGCCATCTTTCAGAATCTGCAACTTTGCAGTGCAGTTCTCCAAACAGGTAATGTGTACAAAAATGTTAGGTTCTAACACAAAATGCATATGCTAAAGTATAAACTAAATGTATTAGTGCGCACTTGGGAAACTCAACCCTCCAGATTTTTGGGGACTACAACTCCCATCATCCCTACCTAACAGGACCAGTGGTCAGGGATGATGGGAACTGTAGTCTCAAAACATCTGGAGAGCCAAGTTTGCCTATGCCTGTATTAGTGAAAACAACATACAAAAATGCATTATTTTAGGGATAACTGCTTTGCAGAAACAAGTACATTAGAGGGGAAATGCATGCAAAATGTTTATATGAGGAGACATTTGCATTCAAATGCTGATGAAATTTCATGAGAACTTTTTAAAGAATATTCCCAAACTGTCACGGAATGCTGAACTTAAGACTGGGAAAATGAGGAACTTAAGAGAAGCAATAACTGACATACTGACATTTGAAAGGCTGACTGGTCCAAGCCCAGTTTAAAGATAAAGAATAATAAGTAAAGAAGAGCAGGAGGAGATTTTAAGTTGCCCATTTACAGTCAGAACCTGGACAGCAGCCTAAGTGGGCCTTCTCCACTATGGTGAGATGAATTATATTTAAATTATGGCAGTGATCTCTAAATTTGCATCTGTGCATTTAAAGTAGCATTTGACAATCCCTTGCCATTTTTTGTAATACGTAAGTATCCACCCGATGTGCAACTAAAAACAGAGGGCCTCTTCTCCTGGAATGATAAGCCTTGGATAGGACTGCCGAGTAGACTGTGAGAAATATCTCTCCAGAGGAGGCAGAGGAGGTTTCAATTATTAATGCTTGTAAAGTGCTCAAGGAGCTTTGTATGGAAGGCACAGAGGCTGACAGAGCATGGTTATCATCCCATGATCTAGTTTGGCCTCCTAAAGGAACAAGAAGAAAAGGGATGAAATACAGAAAATCACCCAATCCTGAATACAGATGGCAAGTATCTGGCATGAACCAAGTTAGAAAATGGTGGCACAAAATGCATGCAGTGGGCAAAAGGAATGGGTGAATTGAGAGGAAATAATCTTGTTTCCAATTATTAGAAGCAAGGTACACAATCCACCAAATTAAACTGTATGTAAAACAATTGAGGACACTGCAAAATGTGTCCAAGAGTCAGGCAATGGCACCTTCATGAAAACACCAACTACACAAATGTCTTCTTTGCATTTTCTGCTTCTACAAATCCATTGGGGGGGGGGAGAGAGAATTACCTAGAACTTTGCAACCATCAAGCCCAAGGCTCGAGTAATTAAATGTGATAATTAAACAATCTTAGAGTTTATAATCACAATTTGCCTTCCTTCTCCTTTTTGGCTAGAAGCAGCCAGGAGATAAAGCCTTCAAGTTATGAGTAATTATGCCCCACTGAGTAAAGTGATAGAGTGCCACACTCCACAGAACTAACCAGGCCCTAGAAAATGTAGAATAAACACGTGTGTGTGCGCGGACGTGCAGATAGTTGTTATTTTCTCTGATACTTAACAGTTTGCTCCTGGGGGAAGATAAACAAAAAGTGTGCACCTGCATGTTAATGGGAATAAACCACGTCATATTAATTCAGCTTTCATATCAATGGCTTTCAGATCATCACACTATGGAGATGGTGAATATGCGTGCATGCATGAACGTTAGGATGCATTAGAAGACAAGTGGAATCTGTAACAAAATATTGCAGCATGTCCTCCATATCTAGAATGAGTGTTCATGGTTCTTTCCTGTCAGCTGTCCTCTCCTTCAGGGTGCTCCATTTCCTCCGTCTTCCCTCCCAACTGACACTCAAAATTCCACAACGACTGGGCATGTTCACTCCTCACTGGGCTGTTTTTTGCCCCTAGGTTTTATTCTATATATAAAAAACTCTACTTCTGCAAACTTTGGGGTTCCTGCAAGCATGCCAGTTACCTCCATCTTGTTTCTCAGTGGCCATCCATGAGTTTGCTATTGGAGGGAGTGATGGAACAATCAGATTCCCAAATAGATTTTGTTGTTCTCAGAGAAGGACAGCACTCTAGAAACTGTATCCTCCTCTAAGGCTTTGTCTGCATGGGTAGAAAATCTGTACCTTGGTACAGCTGCTTGCTGATCCACAATTGCCCCTTGTGTTCTGTACTAGGCAGGTCAACTGCTAAGCATCTCGTGAGCATAAGGAATTCTCTAAGATGGGTATTCCATCCTGACATACTTTGGTGGTAAGTGAGTTTGGGTGGTTACTCTTCTAGTCTCTTTCCACAATAGCTCCTTACTGAGGAAGCCACAGATTCTCCATGTGAGAATGGAAGCTTCATAACCAGACCCTCAACACCCTCCCTCTGTGGCTCAGCAGTGGAGAACAGGGATCGATATAATGCAGCTATCTGAATGGAGCAGAACAACTTAATTCATTCCAGGTAGATGAAATCCCCCCCCCACTCTGATTCTATGGATAATAGGCTGCCTATGAGTGGATTGATCTACCTGCCTAAGGGTTTATTTACCTCCTTAATACTTTTGGATCATATCTCCCACCTTGAGATTTTCTTTTGTTCTCATTTGTTTCACCTAGGGTTATAATGAATGCAAACCAGATAAGCCAAACACAGCTAATTCCCATTGATATCAAAAGGACTTAAATACTTAAACTAGGTGCGTAAATCCCAATGGGAATTACACATGTTTACTTTTCTGTGTATTATGATCCAAAAGAATACATGTGAAGAGAGTGTGTGGTGCATTTTAAGTTGGATTTGGAAGAGCAAAGACTCCACTAACATCAGTCACTTCTGAATCTTTGTTTCCATAGCTGACTGCCAGAGAGACCTATGCACTTACTCTTGCCGGGATTATAGTGTGTGTGTGTAGGTTATGTTTTCATTGTTACATAAACAATGTGAAAGGAAATTAGGCATAGGAAAAGAAAGATAAGCTTTGGAAGGGCTGCCAACATTGCTGGACTTCAGTACCTTTGCAAATAAAAAAAACCTCATGAATTACAGCAATAAGAAAATATGGCAGTCTACTTTAGAGACTTAAAATATGGTCATATAAAGCTTTCTAATCTAAAAGTATAAAATTTTAGATTCAGCGTATATATATATATATATATATATATATATATATATATATATATACACACATATATATACATATATATACATATATATATATATATACACACACACACACACACACACACACACACACACACACACACCCCTGAACACTAGCCGTAGTTTAATTCACCTTATTTTCTGCATATGCTAGAAGAGGATCCATTGTCATTCTTCTTGGGTCTAGATATTTTTCCAGTGGCCTGTTGACGAAAGCTCTGTGGCCAGAAAAAAGCAAATGAAAAAATGTGCATGCTTGTGAGTGTGAGTGTGTTTGGGGAGGTGGCGGAAAACAAAAGCAAACCAAACTTCTAATTAAGGGGAAATAGGTAAAAGATGAAAAGAATTTGTGGAGCTTTACTTCCTTTACATAAAGGCTTCTGTCTATCAGCTGGATTGCCTTAATGTGCCTACTAACAAGACTCTGCCAATATACACAAAACACCCCTATTCAGCTTTGGTCTCCTTCTTTGATAAAGTCAC
The DNA here is from genome assembly GCF_963506605.1 of Zootoca vivipara. NCBI lineage: Eukaryota > Metazoa > Chordata > Lepidosauria > Squamata > Lacertidae > Zootoca > Zootoca vivipara. The sequence goes on along the minus strand of NC_083279.1, from coordinate 72,781,038 downwards.
ATGCTCTTTATTTTTTAGCACACTGCATTTTTTTGGTGCCTTTAAACTCCAAGGATTAAAGAAACCAGCACACACACAAACAAACAAACACACACAAGCACACACACATATCCCCCTGCCATAAATTAAATTTCATGTGGTTGCTGCTGCCTTTGAACAAGATCATTACTTTACTTTCCAAAATAAAATGAAAGAGAAATGAAGAATTCCCATGTTTCTATGTTACCTTATGTTGCGGAAGGTAGAACTATATGAGGGGGGGGGGGTTCCAGGGCTGAACCTACCATTACACCAAGTGACACAGCTGTCTCAGGTGGCTAGTGTTGGGGTATGCAGAGCAGCAGTGAGGTGCTGAAGTGTCAGGTTGACTGCCTCGCACCCCCGAAACGTGCCTGCTGTCCTAAGGTGCAGTGGTGGATGTTGATGTAAAATATAACTGCCATTCTCATTGGCTTCTATATGTGGAATGAAGGGAGACATCTTGTCTTTTGCCTCAGGCAGCAAAATGTCACGGGCCAGCCCTGAGGATCGATGTCATATAGGAAGATGGCAAGATTACAAATTGTTTTTTTCGTGCTTTTGTTTCTCTAAATCACCTTTGGGCCAATGTCCTGTTACTCCCAAGAATCCTGTGGCATATTTCGCCTCACAGGAGAGCCAAAGGACAGCTATGGCCTACACCTCACCACGAATGGTATTCAGATTCCTTCTGTTTGAGCAATGAAAGGAGTATATCAATTATAGCTGGAGAAGGAAGCCAACTATTATTTTCTAGCAAGCTGAGGAATCTAACCCCACCACAACACTGGAATAATATTATCTGTATTCATCAAAACAGATTTTATCTCTTTGGGTTGAATGAAGTTACATACCAAGAAGTCATGCTTTGTTTAAGTTAACAAACATATGATTTACATCCTTTTTTGCTTTTAAGCTATGATTCATTCTACGCATTTTGGCATTTTTGTCAATTTTTAAGACTGCTTGTGTGTGTTTTTTTAAAAAGCAAATATACCATTTTCATAAACTTCCCAAATGCTATGTAATGTTTATTTCCTGGCAGAATACACAAAATGTGTGTGGGGGGGGATATGGATTTGGACCAGTAGGGTGCCTATTTTAATTCCCTATTCAACAAATGTTATTACAAAACTGAAGGAACAACTCCAGAACAATGTAAAATCTTAATAACTAAACAAAGAACTAGCCCTGGGCTGCTTAAAAAATATAGCCCAGGTACATATAATAGGTTCATACAGCAGAATGCTGTGGCAAACCCTGGGTCCATGCACATTTCCTCCACTATGAGTATACTCTGTAATGAAATTCAAGGCCTACATTCAATAACGGAATCCAGATATATGTCTGTAAACCTCTCTCAGTTTTAGGGAAGGGCAGTAGTTGAGTGGTACTGCTTTGCATTCAAAGGGTCCCAGGTTCCATCCCTGGCATCTCTGGTAGAGCTGCAGGAGACCCCTGGTTGAAATCCTGGAGAGCTGCTGCTAGCCACTTTAGACAAGCCTGAGCTAGATGGATCGGTGGCCTGACAATAGTATAAGGTTCCTATGTTGCTAGGTCATGAACATTGTATTGGAGCACACATGGACCAAGGTGGGGAGTGAGGCACAGAAAGGGTGCCCAAAGTTGAAGCTTGATCTATATACAGTACACAGCTAGCAACTAGCTAGCTAGATGGAAGGATAGATAACATTTGCAGTTAGGCTTTGTGTGAATTTTCCTTCCGTTCAGGATAGCTAAGATTCCTGACTCTTCTCGCTGAAGGCAGACCCACTCAGCTTTCCCACTGTGTGGTGATTTCCCATATTTGGCACCTGTTGAGACCCACATCCCAATATGGAGCCAAGCCCTCTGGCCCTGGTGATGCTCCTCTTTGCCTTTGCCACGTGCATTGCTCACTCCCCTGTCCACTCTCAGCCTTTTGCCTTGAGAGAGAGAGGGCAGGAAGCATGTGACAACAGTGAAGTGGAAAGAAGAGGAAGCCACAAATAATGCTGTCCCTCGCCTTTTTTTTCTTTTCCTTTTTTTCTTTCCTGAACTTTCGTCCATCTGCTTCTTTGTACAGGTGGGCAAAGGAAAAGTAGCAGCCACTGATAAATTGCTCCTCACTCTGGGAGTCAATGGCGATTTAGCCCAGCCTGCATTCAAAATCCCTGCCACTGTTCAGAGGAGAAGTGTGAGGCAAGGAAGCAGACAGCAGCTTCTGCTCCTGCTTCTCATCCTCCTTGCACGATCCCCACTTGCTCACCCTCCGGAGAGACTGGCAAGTGAGCAAAGCTTCAACAGCGGGATGTAAGAAGAGCAGGAGCTACCAATCTGTTCACTCCCTGCCCATCTCAAGGGCAAGTGTGCAGACAGCAACAGCAGGGAAGAAGAGCAGTAGGAGTTATCACTTTTACCACCTGGCTCAGAGGAAGAGGCAAGCAAGAAGCCAGGCTTTAGGACAGTGTTTTGCCAGAGCCCCACCCCATCTCCCCAAAAAGCCAGTAACTTGCAATGGAACACCTGGGGCTCATCCTCTTCTCTTAGCTTGTGAAGCAGGTCCAATGCTAACTCTCCAATCCTCACAAATACACTCAGGCAGGATCTTGATGCATACCGAGCCCTTTTTACAAGGCAGCTGTGCATCTCAAAGTGGGATGTAATATCAAGTCATGAGCAAATCATTCTGCCAGAAATCATAATGAGAAATTCATACCATGTATCCATTTTCTCCCCAGAAGACAGGCACAACTGGAAACCATCAACATTTTAATGTGGCACACCCATAGTTAATTAAAAGGCAATACAAGGTCAGTAATTATCATAGTCAGATGACACTGTAATCCTTGGATGTAGGGCGGTATAGAAATTTAATAAATAATAAACTCATTTCATAGAAGCTGCCCAAACGTGAGTCAAGGAGAAGACCTCGTGGTTTGTGCTACCACAATCATTACAGGAATCTTGCAAGACAAACATGTTTTTTTTCCCCCACCCTCCTGGGCTCACACATGTTATGCAGCTGTTGCCACAGCTAGCAACAGAAATATAATTAGGTTAGCATGACCTCCAAAAGTACAGCCTTTTAAGATCAAATTTGTAGTACAAAGCAATCTACGTAAAGGTTGGCATGACAGTTTTCACATTCTGGAGACTTGCTCCTTGCCTTCTTCACCCACAAGTTTGCTTAATTGTTTTCCTGGTACTGGAGATAGAAAGCTTCAGCATTTTGTGTTTTCACGCAAGATAACACAGTGAATACTGCGAAACGTTTGTAAGCAAGCTTTACATTAGCATTCTAGTCAGCTGCAAACAGCATTAAATTAAATATATTATGACTTGTTACTGCAAGAATTATCCTGGTTTGTGAAACATTCATTTATATGAAAGGCACAGAGACAGTCCACATATCCAGGCATATGAATGTCCTCAATCAACAATGTTCACCTACTATACATGTTCCTCTTTTGCACATTCAGTGATGTGAATATGCTGTGATTATGTTTGGAGAGAGGCCATAGTTCAGTGGTAGAATACATGTTGTGAATACAGTAAACCCCAAGATGAGACCTTGGCCTCTCTAGCTAAAAGTGAATCTCAAGTAGAGAGGGTGGGGAATATCTGTGTCAGTGCCCTTGAAAGCAAGTACTAGTCAAAGAAGGCTAGTACTGAGCAAAAAGGTCTGATGCTTTTTAAGATGGCTTCATGTGTTCAGCTGTGTGATTGGCAGATGGCAGCGTTAATAAATACTGAGTTCTGAGTTTGAGCTGTCCTAAGTGGAAGGCAATCTAGCTGCTATGTTTTCCTATGTAATAAACAGGAGCTGAATTGTGCTTGCCATTTTATAGGTAGCTCTCTGATTTTCTATGCAAGAAAGGGGGATAAAGACTTTCGCTGGGATAGGTAGCAGGGGCCAAAGTTGTGCAATGAGGTCTTTCCCTCCCCTTCCTGGAATCGTGACTGGCTCTGTACATAACATCAAACTTCCCCACATATCTTATGCATAAATGTCCCTTTTTCTGTCACTGTTCACATACAGACTCATTCCCTGGCATGTAAACTTCAACTTCATCCTGTGTCTTCAATGAGATTCAATTGTATAGCAGATAGAGTGGGGGGGGGCAATCTGTGCCCCTCCAGATGTTGGAGGCCAGGAATGGGAGGGGTAATGGGACAACATTTGGAGGGCCAGAGGCTTCCCATCACTGGACATAGTGATATAGTTGGACTGGGGAGACCTGAGCTTGAGTCGTTCCTCAATTGTGAAGCTCACTGGGTGAGCTTAGAACCATCTCTGCTTCTCAACCTAGCCCAGCGTTTCTCAACCGCTGTTCCGCGGCACACTAGTGTGCCACCAGACGCTGGCTGGTGTGCCGCGACGTGCGGTGACGAGAAGGGCAATTTGCATTGTCACGTGCCTGGCGGCCGCCAATAACCAACACTGACCCGCCAGAAAGCAATATTTCTCCTCCTCTTTCCCAAAGCTCAATGCAAACGACTGGAGGGTGGTTTTAGACAAACTTAAAGAAGCTGGCTGGATGAGCTCAACCTGAAACTTGCTGAGCAAAGGATTGTGCTGGCAGAGAAATCAGCGGCTTGTGAAGCCTTATTACAGGAGATTGCAACCAACACAGCAATTGGCAAGTGTTTCTTACAGTCATAATTATATAGTCAATATAGGGCGGCACAGAGTTAAATTTTTTAACTTTTTTAATGGTGGTGTGCCTCGTGATTTTTTTCATGGAACAAGTGTGCCGTGGCCCAAAAAAGGTTGAGAAACACTGACCTAGCCAACCAGAGATGGTTCATAAAATATAGTGGTGTAAGCAAATCGGAAGAAGGGTGAGATTTGTTACATTTGTTAAATAAAATAGTAGTCTGAAGAACAGGGAACTGGACTTAGCGTTCAGATTCTATTATCACTAGCTCAGATTTCCACTAAAGAATGGAATTGATAGCTACGACTCAAAGATTTGTGAGACACCTGAAGATTAAAAAAGCTATCTGATTGATAGAGTATAACAATACCTATTTTGGATGAATAGTTTTGTTGATTAAGTTGACCAGGCTACTAGACTTCAGAATTTTCATGCAGCTGGCTGAGGCTAGTGTTCCCCTATCAGATGATGAGGGAACTGCCCTTAAGCTTTCTGAACTTGTAAAGGATGAAAATTAATATGCTCTCTTCATCAGAAAACCCCTTGGCATGCCAGAGTTAAGGGCTCCAGTTTGGCTACAACCATTCTCCAGAATTTAGTTAATAGTTAATGCATTTTTTCAGCCTGCAACAAACTCAAGTGCACAACTCAGTGACCCGACTACAAAGAGCCATCAATACACATCCTCTAATCAATATGCATTCACTCACACATATACTAATCCTGACAGCACACTCAACAAACACCTAAGAACAAAAATAAACATTAAAACATATCAGCCTTGTGAACAGATGTGCTCCTCCCCTTGGATTCATAATGGAATTGCAGCTTTATTTGCAGAAATTGGTAGGTCTGCCCTCCTGCCCTACATACTCTGGTTTGTTTTGTTTTTTGTTGAAAAATAAGTTTTTGTTAAGATTTTCCATAAGTATTGAGTATATTTAGGGTTGTGAATGCATGACACACTCTTACCTACATTGGTTGGTCATGCATAGTGTTTGTAATAGCTATAGCAGATCCATTCCTCCATCCATACCAAGATTCCAAAATGCTCTGGGCTAAGTTTAGAAAAGTCCACCCCGGGACCTACAAAGAATTCTGGAAGGCAGAACACGAGTTTGTATGTAACTGTAAGGAAAGGATACTACAATAAACCTCTTCATCTAACAAGTGTAGCCTGAGTCCAGGTTCTTCTTTCCAAAAGTCCCAGGCTTCTGAATCGAAAGTAGCTGTATTGGATCATTAGGGCAGGGGATCCCAAAGGGATTACCAGATCAATGTTTTTAATGATGTTTTTATGCAAACATTTGCTTGTTTTATTCTTATATCCTTGACATATTTTATGGAAGTGTGGGTTATAAATCCTGAAATAAAAATAAAACTATTAGATAATACTTCCTGATTTTTGCTTCTGTTGAGCCTTTACCTTGTACAAGCAGGAAGGACAGGGAAGATCTGGGTTCAGTCCCTCACCCAAGTCACGAATCTCACTGGGTAATCATAGAATCATAGAGTTGGAAGAGACCACAAGGGCCATCCAGTCCAACCCCCTGCCAAGCAGGAAACACCATCAAAGCATTCCTGACAGATGGCTGTCAAGCCTCCGCTTAAAGACCTCCAAAGAATGAGATTCCACCACACTCCTTGGCAGCAAATTCCACTGTTGAACAGCTCTTACTGTCAGGAAGTTCTTCCTAATGTTTACGTGGAATCTTCTTTCTTGTAGTTTGAATCCACTGCTCCATGTCCACTGTTCTGGAGCAGCAGAAAACAACCTTTCACCCTCTTCTATATGACATCCTTTAATATATTTGAACATGGCTATCATATCGCCCCTTAACCTTCTCTTTCCCAGGCAAAACATACCCAGCTCCCTAAGCCGTTCCTCATAAGGCATTGTTTCCAGGCCTTTGACCATTTTGGTTGCCCTCCTCTGGACACATTCCAGCTTGTCAATATCCTTCTTGAACTGTGGTGCCCAGAGCTGGACACAGTACTCCAGGTGAGGTCTGACCAGAGCAGAATACAGTGGTACTATTACTTCCCATGATCTAGATGCTATACTCCTATTGATGCCGCCCAGAATTGCATTGGCTTTTTTAGCTGCTGCATCACACTGTTGACTCATGTCAAGTTTGTGGTCTACCAAGACTCCTAGATCCTTGTCACATGTACTGCTCTCAAGCCAGGTGTCACCCATCCTGTATTTGTGCCTTTCTCTTTTTTTGCCCAAGTGTAGTACTTTACATTTCTCCCTGTTAAAATTCATCTTGTTTGCTTTGGGCTGTTCACTATTTACCAGCCTAATCTAGCTCACAAGCTTGTTGTAAATATGAAATGAGAGAGAGTCATATGCACTGCCTTGAGATCTGTCAAGGAGCAGGGACATAAGTGCAGATCTCCAAAAATTAATATCGAGCTTTGCTATTAAGAAAACAACAACACTTTCTATCTGTTCTCTGCCTCCCAAGGAATCTTATGTGCTTCACCTGGTGCTGGAAACAGAATCAAGTACCTGCTAGATTCTGTACCTTAAAAAAATTAATGAACAGTGGGACGATATTACAGTTCATTGCACCAGGAGCCCTTGGTGATTAGCACCTAGCTGAAGTTAATTTAATGAATCTGGAGCTACCACCTCCTCCACTTCAGCTTAAGACAGTTGCAAACAGCAGAATTTGGGGCCCGGGCAGCATGCCCTACTTTTTCTTCTTTTATTTAACATCCAGTCTGAATAAGAGTTTGGGAGAACTCAAAAGCTTGCTCACAACATTGACATTTTGTTTGGTCCTAATTAGTGCTGTGCGAAATCCTTTCCTCCAATTTCTCAAAAGTGTTCATCACCTGTGAAACAGACTTCCTTTTTTTCTGCCTGTTTCACAGGGTACCTTAAGTATCATTTCTTTATACTTAACAGTGGGCATGGAATTGAACTTGCTTTACTATTGTAAAGTGGTTGTGGGTGGCAGTATGTTTTTCTTCCTATTAAAAGTTTCTCCAACACTCTCACAGCCTTCTCAGCTGTCTGTGCTTTCCATTTCCAAAGAGCCCTATAGGTGGAGTTACATCAAAAAGACTTTCCCTGAGTTTAAATGCAGAGGGGGTTGTGTGGTGGCTACTGAGCTTGCTAATTTTGTTTTTAAGGGCTTCCTTCCAGCATTAAAAATAAATAAATCTTTCTGCTCTGCTTTCTTTAAAAGTAAAAAGATTTATTTTTTCTTTTATTATAAAAAAGACAATGAACAGCAGCTAGGCACACAGTAAGCAGCATCCATCTCTTCTACACTTACAAGAATGTCCTGACAAGGATCTCATGAGGTTTTCAGTAAGCATGAGCACCCAGGAAGGCTGCAAACTTCAGAGCTTTGTGGAGATTATTTGCAGGATGAAAGATGGGACACTCTTAGAAATAAAACCTTTGCCCACCTCAAAAGCAAACTAGGAGCAACACAAACTCTGCACTTTACACCCAACAGCAACCATCTCTCTCTCCTTAGATAATTTTTGAATGAAACTTCTCATTAATGGATAGAGAATAGTAAACAAAAAAAGCAGAAAAAATGTTCTGCATAGCACTATTCTTGATCAAGGTATAAAAGAGTGAAACTCATGCATAGTACTGCTTTCTTTAACAATGGGTAAGATCATAGTGGATTGTCACCAATAACTATTAATATGATTGGTTTGCATGGGTTCCACGAGGCAGAGATTGCTGGTGTCAATATCCTCTTTGTTGCCCATCTGTAAAGCAAACAAACAAAAAGAACTGCACACACCTATATGAGATGCATAGAGAACACCTTAAGGAGAGCATTGAGCTGTTCACAGAGGTCATGCTGGAGGGAACAATGTGAGGAGACTGCTGCCAGAGGAGCACTTTTATGAACTAGTAAAAGCTTGGTAGCTTGCTCATTCATTGGAGGCATCGGGGTGCAGAGCTTTTTACATGAAATGTAAAGAGATTAAAAACTGGTTTAATAAAATTCCAAGGACTGTGACGGCCAGAGGATGATGAAGGAGATGGGGAGGGAGAGACTAAAGAGAGCGCTCTTGGAGGCTTCCATCAGGATTCCTTATTATGGAAGGGCACACTGTCTTATCTGAAGGGCAAAGCTTTATTTCTTCCTCCCATGCTCACAGATTTTGCTCTCCAATTTGAAGTCAAGCTGTCATCCATATTGCTGTGCCCAGTTATCTCTTTTTAAAGGTATTGCAAGAAGCAAAACAAACTCCAGCACCATACATGGAGGCTGCGAACAATCCCTTAACTGCTCACAGACTCACTGGCAGAAGGTTGAGTCTTTGTGCATTCGAAAGCTTGGGACCCACACTGGAAATCAGGATTTTTCAAGGTTGGTTACCCTCGATTGGTTACCCTTGAATCTGAATACATGTGGGAGGAGAGCAAAAGTATCCCATAACAAAACAACAACCAAATCATATGTACCCCCCCCTTTGTCCCCTGTTCCCTGGAAATTCAGCTTCTTGCATTTTTCCCCCATACAGTAGAAAGTAAAAACAAAACACTGGACTTGCATGTCATGAGATTGCATTTCTCTTATTTATTTATTATTATATTTATGCCCCACTATCCTCCAAGGAGCTCTAGGTGGCATACATGCGTCTCGTACTCTTCACTTTTTTTTACTCACAACAACCGTGTGAGGTAGGTTCGTACGAGATAGTGGGCTCACCCATACTTCCACTTGTCTTGTGCCTGGAAAGCACTGGCCTAAGAACTTTTGCAGAAAACACCCTGTTTATCACTGACACAGAAACAAAGGGCAATCCATAGAAAACCAGATTGCTGTTTGGTCAATTCAGTGGTAAACCACCGGTTTCTCGGGGAGGGAAGCGGCAAGGCAAACAGAGATGTGGACGAGCCTGGTGACTGGCCCAAGGTCACCCAGTGGAGTGAGTGGGGATTCGAATTTTGTTCTCCCAGGTTCTAGGCAGCATTCCATATTGCTTACTATCAGAAATCTGCTACAAACTGCTAACTTGTTGCTGCTAAATCTATTGCTGTCTATGTATTATCTGTTTTAACAAATGACACCCAGCATGCAAGTTTAGTCCGGGAAATGGCATAGGAAACTCCCTGGGATTCATTTTCATGAGGCCTGTACAAGTGGTGATTCACCAAGATGAACTCAGCATTCCAGCCCTGTATTGTAGCTTGCTCAATGCTTGACATCTCTCCTTTTGCAGTCTCTCAGGCAGGTTGCAAAGCAAGTGGTTTGTTGAACCCCTGGCATAGGTGCGTCATGAGTTACTCAGGCCTGATTTCAATATTTTGTGGGCTTTCCAAACTATATATCCTGCTCCCAGTCATGTCAGATTTTTGGATATTTGTTTCTTTTCTAAACCAGTGGATGGATCTTCTTACTGGGGGATACTCTAAAGATACTTACATTTTGTCCTTGGGAATCTAATGCTAATATTAATTGCTGTTTGGGGGGTTTTCTTTAAAAAAAAGATGAACAATAGTTCTTAATTTTATTTTTGTGTTCCAGTTGAAGTGGAACATCATCTCAGTTGAAGTGACAATTGTAGGATTCACTACATTGCCACATACAGCTGGTGCAACATGATGGTGTACATTCACATTAAATTTGCATCAATATAAATATGATGAAACACCCCAGTATCACAGTATATATTTTTTCTTACCAGATATTGCTCAGTCAATATGCTGGATTGATACAGAAGCCCATTTTATTAGTGCCGTGCCAGATGATTTCTCTTGAAACTTTTCAGAGTGAAAGGTGGGCTTTGGGGGGGGGTCACAGCCCCCCCCCATCCTTATTAGTAATTTTTGCTTCTCTGCATCGTACTTGTTTTCCCTTCTGCTGCTGCACAGCCATCAGATACAATTTTGTCAGGGTGTCCTTCTTCCCCTTTGATCCCAGCCAGTCATATCACATAATTAAAATTAAAGACTTTTGTTGCACAGCAATTTTTTAAAATCAGCAATTAATATTAGCATTGGAAGCCCAAGGACAAAAAGACCAAAGTAAATATGTCCACAGCCTTATCCAATCGGGGCCCAATCCCAGCCAACCCATGATTAACACAATTCTGTCATGGTGCCACATGGCCAATCAGATTTGGTTGTGTGGCTGGCAACATTATCTAAAATGTTTGTGGAACTACCCTCCTCCTTTGATCCAGTTCTTCATTTCGCCATGCGTTTTGCCATGCATCTGATGTGCAGTGGAATTCTGGCTGCCAGCTGACACGATGATACCAATAACCAGCTTATCAACTGCACTTCAGAAAGGAATGCCTGTAAGCCATTCATAGTTAGAACTTCAGCTGATAAAACTGTCCAGCCAAAAATGCCATAGAGCTAAAGCACATTTAAAAACCCACCCTGCCCGGTACCAGTCTGTAGAGTTTGTTGGCATGAAGTGCTTGTCTTTAGCTTCAAGATATACATAGTCCTCTTCCTTCCAAGTATAGTGCACTCTAATAGGCTGACATCAAACCAGTGATGGAATGCTAGTCACCTGTGCCCCTCCAGCCTCTAGAGGATTCATCCATTTGTCATGTTGCCATGAAACTCTTTAGCTGCCTCGTATCCTTCAAATATGTCTTGTCACAGCAGACTCCCAGGAGAGCAATGTTAGTGCCTGCCTTTATATCTGTTTGGCTAAAATACCTGATGGACGGATCATGTTGTATCACTCTTCTTTCCAAGTTGTTTCCCCACCAGGACCAGTCTCTCTCTCCCCTGCCCCCCGCTAGATATTGATTACTGAGAGCAGTGAAACAAGCAGAGGAGAATAGAGAGAAGGCATTCTGGGGACCTGGGATTTGGTGCCCTAGTCAGGGCACCTAGTCAGGCCAGCAGGGAGATGAAGTTCCACCACCTCTTTCCAGAACAGGAAGGTAAATGTGTTTCAGAGTCAGGGGGAAGCTAATGACAAGGCTAAAGTTAAAAGTTAGCTGTGTTTAAAATTAATTTAAGGTAAATCGGGTCCTCCCTCAAAAAGGGCACGTGTTGCGGTGAGACCTGGAGACCGGCCGCCTGTGTTGTGGGTGGGTAATATTGGTCAGCCACAACTCCCGATTGGTAGGTCCCTTGATGTTGGGTTAAATCTGGCCAATGGGGTGGTCCAAACGGATCGAGGGACCTATGCATGTGACCCAGAGCTCCTCTTTCGGCTTGTGCATTCAGAACACCCACCCACCTTTCCCTACTTTTAGGGCTTTTTGCGATTGACCTGGCTATGCTCCCATGCGTTGTCTGTTGTTGGGACAGGGGCATGGCAAGAATTTTCCCCACTTGGCTGATTGGCTGTTGCCATTTGGGTTTCACCTGCCATGTAGCAAATCATAACAACTTGTAAGGTTGTGGATAGGCACTGGTTCAGATGATAGGGATGGGAGAACGGTCTCGCCATCCCTATGTGAATGGTATTCTGTTAAAGAAATCCAGGAACTCAAATGGTTTGGTCAACCCCCGAGAGGGGGTTGTGCCCCTGCCTGAGTCCAGGGGGACATCTGGGTGGCAGACATAGCCTGTTCCCAGCTTTCTGCCTATCCAGGTGTTCAACCCTTGGCTGACCTATGCTGGTGCCCTGGGTCAATGCTACCTGCAAGGGTGCAGGGAGCTAATCGAACCAGAGCCTATGCAACCACTCACTTTCTTTAATCAATAAAGTTGTGGCCTAAATTCTGCCAAAAACCAAACCAAAAGTTTGAGTCATGTGTGAATTTATTTAGGGAGGAGGTCTCTGGGTCTGAACACGCAACTAGTTTCATGTTAATTCATGGGAAATGTGTGAAACACAAAGAATTGCCAGTTAGTATTATTTTGTCATGCTCAAATGCAATCAGTGTGGTCCCCCATCACCTCCACCAATAGCCCATGTACAATGGGGCCTGTACATTTAGCAGCAGAAGGCCATTTAGTAAATCAATGATTGAGGTGACATTTGCACCAGAGACATGCTCAGTCTGTTGCCAACTCCACCCCACCAACTGCTAGTCACCTACATGTGGGCCATATATTGCACATCCTTAGTACCTTCCGTTGGCTAATGTTTTTTTACTTGCTTTGTATGGTATAGTGCAGGTTGATACTTCCAAGCTGTTCCATCTCCAGAAGACCTGCACACCAGCAGTGTGTGAAGCAAATTCTTTTATATAAAACTTGTAAGACAATTTCAAAATCCCTCGCAATGCAATGATGCTTTGTAAATGAAAGGACTGTAATGATTTTTTATTATTTAATTACAGAGAATGTGCCTGCACCATAGACTGTGGTAATTTATATACTGCAGCCTTCGCAGTCTTAGATACTGAGAAATAATCTTTGGAGAACTAATAAAAAATAAAGCGGTGGGGGGGGGGAGTCTTCAGACAGCTAACCTGCTTCTGGAAATAAATGGGAACACTTTGATTTTTACCTGTGACAATGCAGAAAACTGGCATTTTCTGATTCAGAAAAGTTTTCAGTCTGGAAATTAAACTGTCACAGCTGAAAAGTATGGGACACTGAAGTCCAAAAAGGGTTTAATCAAAGTGTCCAGCTCCCCACCCCACCGCAAAGGGCAGGAGACAGATTGTCCTATAACGGCAATCTGCAAAACTCTCCAAAATGTAATTGCAGCATGAAGACTGAGGGAGCAAAAGGGAAAGACAGAACAGCAGGAAGACATAAGGCAAATTGACCATTGCTCTCCTCCTCCACCACTGCTGTGATCTGATGTCTATTAATGCAGAGGAGGTCCATTTACCTTTAGAAATGAACCCTAAGAACACATTGAAGTTCAACAAGTCTTAGCTATGGTTTGTGGTTGAGAAGGAGAGAGCTTAACCAGGAGCTTGAGTATGGACAACACGATGAGTAAAACTTAGGCTTTTTAGCTCAGCGCATCTTGGCAGCTAAATCAGAGAGGTGCAGAGAGGCTGGGCTATTCTCCCTGGGAGTCCACACATTTGCACATTCATTCTTAGCTATAGTGTGGCTTAGTGCTGTCTGGGAACTCAGCCAATGTGTCATTTGTGAATGCTGTTACTGCAAGGTAGAAAGCAATTTAAGCATTGCATTTGTTTGTTAGTCCAGAGTTTTCATTCAGTTTAAGCTTCTATGAAATGGGAAATGGATTGAAACTTCACTTTAGAAAATGGTCCTAGCAAGCCCTAATACTAACGTTCTTCATTCAGTTCCTTCTGAAACCAAGCCTCCTATTACCCGTTCTGCTCTGATTCCCGACTCTTTACCTATCTAAATAGGCTATGCATACCCATTCCGTAATAAGGATGCCTGACCATGCCCCTCAGGAAATGTACACTAATTTTATTGCTAAGTATATGTAATGAGCCAGAAACATTGAGTATTTTTACACTAGCAGGCATTGACCCAGTGGGGAAAATATATCACATCACCTATTTTGCAACCCCATTGTACAATGTATGATTCATGTAGTCAGAAATGGAAAGGTTTTGCTGTGTAGATTTTAAATAAGCAAGGTAGAGAATTGGGAAACTGGGTTATAAAAGGTATTGGACCAAAGCAGTAATGACTAAGGAAAAGAATCAAATGCATTATCAGTTACTATCTTGTGCTTTCATACTATAAATTCATAGGGTCCCTCCTTTCATGCAGCCCACCACATTTGTAAATACATTTCACCTTTCTTAAAACAAGTAAATGTTAGATTTTCACGAGTGTACCCTGAACTCTAGTTGCTGTGCTGTGGACCAGTTTTATGGCTGCTCTTAGATTCTATGCAACAAACATGTTGACTTTATGCTGAATTCACTATCACAGGTTACCCCCAAAGAATCCTAGGAAATGCAATTGAGTAGCAAGTATTGCTTAGCTGTCTTCACAGATGTACAGCTTCCATGGGAGAGGTAATCACATTTAACATCCCTACTGTAGTACCACAGTCTCAAAACATGCTGACCTGTGGCCTCTGATGCTGCCTGCCTTTGAAATTCATCCTAACCTAATTTGAATTTTTTTAAGTGGGTCCATATGCAGAGCAATCCCCATAGGATAGGGATAGTCAATATTGTTTCCTGCTCAATTGTGTTGGACTACATTTCCCATAATCCCTGACCATTCACCATGCTGCCTGGGGCTGATGGGAGTTGGAGTCTGGCAACACCTGGTCATAGCTGCCAAGTTTTCCCTTTTCTTGCGAGGAAGCCTATTCAGCATAAGGGAAAATCCCTTTAAAAAAAAGGGATAACTTGGCAGCTATGCACCTGGTAGGTACCAGGTTTACTACCCTTGGCACAGGTTGTAACAGAGCCCTACTTTCTCTTCTCATCCCCGTCACCAGTATGAACACACCAGGAAAGCATGAAGGATGCGAAGGCACAGCAGGGAGTATGGGGAGTGGTCGTGTTGCCATCATAGTGGTGGCAGGAGTAAAAATACTTCATTAGACAAGTGACATTGTAGGTGGTTTAGGGTGGTAACATGCCAACAGCTCTCTGAAGTCTGGAGCCAGCCTTACATTATGCCTGGTCTGGATTGTTGAGCCCACTCTACCACTGAGGCTGCCTTCAGCTTTCAACGTATTAAACGAATGCGTGTTTGAAATAGAATGGTGTGTGTGTTTTTAAAAGAGGGGAGATGTCAGATCTATCTCACGCCGTCAGTTATGGTTGTCATCTTTTTTCTCGAGAAGAGGCAAAAGGCTTGTGTGTTTGCAATCTTCCTCTTGTTTTTGTTTTATTTGTAAAGTGTTTCCCTCCCTCCTTTCTTTTCTGAGCAGTGCAGTGAGGCAGATCTGACATGTAAAGAAGGTGCTATTAGAACCAATTTACAGCCACAGGTAAAGATCACAATGTATCTATCTCAGAATGTCTAGCTGGAGGGCACCTCTTGGGAAGTCTAATGCATGATGGTTTTTAAAGCAAAAAAGCAACAACCAAGAAACGATTTCTTGGCAGAGAGAGGAAGATCACATCAGAGAAAGCCAAGGGGAGCCAGTTGACCTTTTAGTTAAACGTTTGGAACTGAGGGTGGGCGTGGTGGAAGGGGAGAATGGGTTTAATTACCTTTTTGTTTTATTTTTCTTTGTTTTAAAATTCAGACAGCCTAAAAGTGTGCAGCATACACGGCACCTATCATTGTGGCTGGATATGGTCCCAATGCTACCACGGTTCAAAGGAGGAGATCAGTCACATGGAAATTTAGCGAGGCTTTATTACTTGCTTAGAGACTAATTGCAATAATTCCTGCACAAGCAAATAAACACTTACTGTAGGATGTGTTCTACTGACTATTATACTAACACAATACCACATATTCTGATATAATGCTTATGTTCCAGGTAGATGCTTCAATGCAAATGCCAGCACCGCACTGTATAACTGTGCAATTGTATTTTTATTCTTCTTTTTAATGTGCTTAAGACTGCAATTCTATGTACTCTTAATGTCTGAATAAATCCCATTGAAACCAGTGAGACTTCTTTTGATGTAAACATTCATAGGCTATAAAAAGAGTGTTGTATTATTATTATTTAGGTGAAATTAGTCTATAGATATTGTTCAATATAAGCAGAAGTTGTTACTCTGAGGACTTGCCACAAATGATGTCCTACGTGCAGGATGTCCTCCCAGGAGCCATACCTTGGGGGCAATTTTCAGCAGGGAGACAGCCCAAGGAGAAAGTATTAAGAAGTCACCCAGTCCCTTTGTATTGCAGTCTCAGCAGTTCCATTTTTCAAAACTAAAACACTAGCTCTAAAAAGAATGCTGAAACTGCTACACATAACCTGCAGTCCTGACCCAAAAGAATCAGCTGTGGTCCCATGACGAAGCAGTGCTGATGATGCCCCTGAAATCATTCAGTTGACTGAAAGGAGAGAAGACCAGGGCAATGAGAACCCCAAATGAAAGACTGCTAGAAACAAATTTAAAACAAGCATTAAATGTGAGCTATCAAAGTTAGAAAGCAGGCAGCTAAAATATTTATTCTCCAAACTCGCAGTACTTAATTGTATTGTGACTTGAGCTCCCTTGCCTTGGAATTCATACTCCAATTGTAATTAAAATCGGACTTTTTTTTATCAGCTAGTGTGCTGACTTCAGTGTCGACAGGGATGCATGAGCATCCGTAACACTTGCACTAAAAGAGGCTCGGCCTTTTATGAGGATTCTATGCAAGCAGTCATAAAACATATTGTGAGTCCCTCTGCTAGGGTTGTTGTTATGGACTCACTCGCTGGAACTGGATCCTAAATCTCCTGCCCTTTTCTACCTTTTAAAAACTTTGTTTTTAAAAAAAATGCTATGGGGTGACTGTGTGCTCTGCAAAGCTCTATGATGGTAAAGAGCCGGCCACCAACCACCTTAGTTTCCCAAAGCAGACATGCATATTAGAAGCACATTTTATGAAAATGTGAGTAATGGGTCTGTTTCATGAGTCTTTGCTTCCTCCATTTCCCTCTGCCTCCCTAGGATCTTTCCTGAAACAGGAGAGAGGCAGTAGTTGCTCGAATGGGACCTGGGAGACCAGAGTGCAAGTCCTCACTAAGCCACAATGGGTGATATTGGGCCAGTTACCCTGTCTCTCAGCCCAAGCTGCCCCAGAGGGTTCTTGTGAGGAGAAAATGGGAAAGGGGAGAACCAGGTACACCATCTTCAGTTCATTGGAAGAAAGATGGGATAGAAATGTGATCAGAAGTAAATATAGGCAGTGATACTAGTGGAAAGGACTTCATCCTAGGGATGGGCGAATCTGTCTATTTCAGTTTCTTATGTTTCCAGTCTTCAGTTTAGTTCTGTGCATTTTCAGATCAGTCTAACATTTAAAGTCCTCATGAAAATTCATAAGTACGTTAATGTGAAGTTCCTCAAATATACACATTTTTGATGCAATTTTCCCCACTATAAAAAATTTTTGCATAGCAATTTCTCCTAATATACTGCATTGAATCAATCTTGATTGCGGTCAAAGACCAGACAGCAAAGTTAGCAACAGCAACATATGCCACATCCGCATCAAGAAGTGGATGTAAATAAAAATTCTCTATAAACTTATTTACATTAAAAATAGCACTCCTTCAGTTAACGTCTGTATTCCAGAGATTTAAAATTATAATGTGTTTTCCCTTGCTATTTTCACCAATAAAAGCATTTTTATGCACAATTTACCCTACTGTATGCATTTTTGTAAACATTATTTAGAGAACTGCATTACAAAATTCAGACAAGTGCAGAATCTGAATGATGGTTGTAGCTCACATATTATTTTGTAGAGTGTGAATTTGATAGGTTCCCTTTTAAATGTGAAGTGCATCCAATTGTTCTGCTACCCCTGTTTCACAATTACTATCCCTCAGACCTTCCTTTCCTTCTGGAAGCCACAAACCCCAGCCTGACGCATAGGAATGCACACTGCCAGAGAACAGGATTACTCAGCACTGCATTTGCTGCCGCCACCCTCCCCATGTCTTGCCTCAGGTAGGTTTTGCAGGCCCTTCAGGGAGAGAAAGGTAGTGGTGATGGGTGCTCTCAAATGCACTCAAATAACCATAATATCTGGAAGCACATAATTTCAAATGCTCACAACAAGCCTAATGGCTGACATCCCTCACATTAGATATCCCAAGCTGGTAGCCATACTTGGTTATGAAATGAATCTGTCCCACACTGCTGAAATTTATTTGACATTTTAAAATGGGAATGGATATAGAGAACAACACCCGAGGTCCTAGGTAATCAAATGGTCCAAGAATGCCATGAACTAGCTAGGAATTCAGGCAGCAGAAGATGGGATGGTGAGGGAACAGGTCTCACCTGACCTCTACTTGGTTGCATCGCTGCTGCTTACTGGGAAGTAAAGAGGAGAGGGCAAGGTCAACATGGTGCAAACGCGTCAAAGCATTTGTACTCTGTCAACCTCACGACCGCCTTACTTGACCAATACTGGAGTCCCACCATTTCCCTGGAGGTAACTTCGTGTGTTGGTAAAGAGGAGAAAGCTCCTGGACCACTCGTGGCTACTGGTCACTGCTGTATGCCTCACAATCAGAGGTAGCATGCCTTTGAATGCCAGATGCTGGGAAACTGTGGAAGAGTTGACATGATGTCTTGCTTGTGAGCTTTCCAGAGACACCTAGTTGGCCATTACTGGAAACAACAGAACATTGGACTAGATGGGCCTTTGGTCTGATGCAGCAGGGCTCTTTTACGTTCTTCTAGCTTGAAGAATAGGTCTAGGAAATATGACACCTTCTCCTACTTCCATAGTAAAATTCCCAAGTGGCGTTGCAAGAATGCACAGGCACAAAACACTGCAAGCCCATTTAGAGTACTTAAAAGTGGGTGGGCGAGGGGAGAGCATTGAATGAAGCTAACAATTTGCAACCTAATTACGCTTTGAGCTAAAGGGAATATGCTCATAAGTCCTAAAATGTAAGTTTGGGGCCTATTAAAACAGCTTTATCACCTCAGAAACAAAAGTATTTGAATGTAAGCCCTTGGCTCTGAAGCTGTGAGCCAGTGCCAAATTTAGGTGTCAAGTTGTAGATTTGGTCCAACTCATTATGGAGACAATGGCTACCTGCAAACATAAGGCTCAGGCGTGAGTCCCCTCGGTGCTGTATTTTGACTTCTTTCCCCAGATTTTTTTTAAAAGTGCTTGTTTGGGCTTTGGCAATTGCAATTACAAGCCGCATGTGCACCGTGGAGATCTACATAGGAGCTAGGTGGAATTCCAATATTCTTCAGGCACATCTCAACAGCCCTCCCCTTTTGTCAATGGCGGGGAGAAGGTAGCTGATTTCCTGTGTTGCTCCCATGGGGATGTCTCTGCACTTCCCTCCAAACATATGCACACAAATGGCACAATGCTATCTTTAGCTGAGCGACTGATTAATCCAGCATTAATCCACCTCCTTAATTGCACTTTGCTATTTTCTCTTTCTTTATCCTTCAATTGCTCTACTGGGCAGGGGGTCTGGAGGGCAAACATATTCATTATGTTCCCAGCAAACAAGATATGAATCACACTGCAGAGGACAAAATTAAATTTACAGTTTCCCCTTGTACATGTCATAAACTATTGATTTAAAACAAGAGGGGAGAACAGCGGTAAGAAGAGAGCACCACTGCAGTCTTATGCTGTATTCAGGGGGGCTTCTGGACATTGGCAGCCGAAATGCATATGGTGGGGAGCAGCTGCAGCTTCTCCTCTCTCTTGAAGAACAGGTACAAATTAGAGAAGCAGAAGCAGGCCGGGCAGTCTCACTGAATGATAATCTACCATGCCATGGGGGCATCGCTTTGAGACAGTCGGTGATAACACTATCTATGCAGTCTTCAAGTGAGATCATTTCCTTTTTCCTTTTTCCATATTCCGGGTCATCTATTTTCTATCATATCCGTGTTCCTCTTTCTTAACCTGCCTCACCTCAGGCATTCCTCTTTAGGTTTTTGTTGTTGTTTAGTCATTTAGTTGTGTCCAACTCTTCTTGACCCCATGGACCAGAGCATGCCAGGCACTCACTCCTGCCTTCCACTGCCTCCCGCAATTTGGTCAGACTCATGTTCATAGCTTCGAGAACACTATCCAACCATCTCATCCTCTGTTGTCCCCTTCTCCTTGTGCCCTCAATCTTTCCCAATATCGGGGTCTTTTCCAGGGAGTCTTCTTTTCTCATGAGGTGGCCAAAGTATTGGAGCCTCAGCTTCAGGATCTGTCCTTCCAGTGAGCACTCAGGGCTGATTTCCTTCAGAATGGATAGGTTTGATCTTCTTGCAGTCCATGGTACTCTCAAGAGTCTCCTCCAGCACCATAATTCAAAAGCATCAATTCTTCGACAATCAGCCTTCTTGATGGTCCAGCTCTCACTTCCATACATCACTACTGGGAAAACCATAGCTTTAACTATACAGACCTTTGACAGCAAGGTGATGTCTCTGCTTTTTAAGATGCTGTCTAGGTTTGTCATTGCTTTTCTCCCAAGAAGCAGGCGTCTTTTAATTTCGTGACTGCTGTCACAAAATTAAAAGGTTTTTTTAGCACTCCTCAAAACTAGGGTCAAATGTAGAGCACAGCACGGCCTTCCTCTGTGCCCTTGGTCAAGCTATTTCACCTCTGCTTTCTCTCCAGTATTTTCTCTGGGCTGTATGCAGGTGGTCCATTTGTATTGCATATAATGCAATGTTAGCCACCAATGGGTCACAAGAGAGGGAACAAGACAGGCAAAGAACATCAAGTGTGCTGATAGGGGGATGGAAACCACAAGTACTTTTGGCCTGGGAACAAACTTTTAAGTGGAAAGGTTGAAGGAGCTAGCTTTGTTGGGAGAAGAGATTATTAAAAGGCTGTATGATAGCCATCTTTCACTTTTTGAAGGGCTACCAAATAGATGATGAAGCAAACTTATTTTCTTTGGCTCTAGAGTATAGGGTTTGAACCAGCAGGCAAAAATAATATGATAGGGGACTTAGTCTAAACCAGGAGTGGGGAGCCTGCATACTTTTGGATAATGCTAGACTAAAACTCCCATTATCCCAACCATTGGCCATGCTTATCATGGCTGATGGGAGTAGGGGTTACACTTCCTCTGAAGGAGCAGGTTCGTGGCTTGGGGGTACTCCTCGATCGTTTGCTCAGTGGTCCGGAGTGCCTTCCATCAGCTTTGGCTGGCAGCACAACTACATCAATGTCTGGAGAGCGATAGTGTAACTACTATTGTCTATGCTCTGGTAACCTCAAGGTTAGATTACTGCAATGTGTAATATGTTGGGATACCTCTGAAGACAGTTCAGAAACTTCAGCTAGTGCAGAATTCAGCGGCCAGGTTGCTCACCAAAGCATATTACACTGATCCTGGCCCAACTGCACTGGCTACCAATTAGTTTCCAGGCCCAATTCAAAGTGCTGGTTTTGACCTATAAAACTTTAAAACATCTCAGGACCCCAGGACCCCAAGGACCACCTATTTCCATATGAATCTACCCGGACCCTGAGATCATCTTCTGAGGCCTTTCTTTGTGTACCTCCCCCTCGAGAGGTCTGGAGGGTGGCAACATGAGAACGGGCCTTCTCTTCAGTGGCTCCCCATCTGGGGAATGCTCTCTCCAGGGAAGTTCGCCTGGTGCCTTCATTACCTTTAGGCGCCGAGCAAAAATGTTCCTTTTTAACTAGGCCTTTTGTTGATCTATGCCAGTGATGGCCAAACTTGGCCACCAGCTATTTTGGGACTACAACTCCCATCACCCCTAGCTAACAGGACCAGTGGTCAGGGATGATAGGAATTGTAGTCCCAAAACAGCTGGAGGGCCAAGTTTGGCCATCACTGAAACCCCCCCCCCTTTTAAAATATGGGGGTTTGGGTGGGGAGTTATTTGGTTGTTGTTTTTATTTTGATTATACATTTTGTGGTTTTATATTTTGATTTTATTCTATGAACCACCCTGAGATATAGGGCGGGGTATAAATTCAATATAATATAATAATATAATATAATAATGGGTAGATGACTTTTAAGGTCCTCTCTGATTCTATAATACACCAAATTCTTGAGTGGGGATGAGTAGATTATCCACTCATCCACTGTCATTCAATAAGATACATTTCGGAGTCTGGCAAGTTGTGCCCACGCAGATGCAAGCTTTGCGGCTATCTCAAGGGAATTTGTTGGCTTGAATGCCTTTATGTTTTTTTTAGCTGCTGAATCTGTGCCGCTTCCAGTCAAAAACCTGTGTATTGAGCATTCATTCCAATTCGTTAGTACTTTCTTGTGCATTTTCCCATTGCTTCCCTTGTCACAAAAAATATGATATTTTGGGGATGTAGGGCTATTGCACAACCTCATTTTGCCAGTGTGATCTCTCACTTAAAAATGGCACCAATCTGAA
This sequence comes from Zootoca vivipara, assembly GCF_963506605.1. Taxonomy (NCBI): domain Eukaryota; kingdom Metazoa; phylum Chordata; class Lepidosauria; order Squamata; family Lacertidae; genus Zootoca; species Zootoca vivipara. The sequence continues at coordinate 72,758,536 of NC_083279.1, read as the reverse complement.
AGTGTCCTATCTATCTGTATCTGAGCACTGCAATTTAACTTTGCCCATAATGTTGGGAATTCCATTCATCCCGTGCTGCAGGTGTGTGTGGGATTGTTACATGTCACATCTCTGTTTACATTCCAGCACTGATTGTGGGAGTCTTGTGGGCGGAAAGGGAGATACCTGTTTCCACTCTGTAAAGCTTTTGCTTTTGCAGCTCTCTCTCTGAGGAAGAAAGACAGAGAGAGGAACCTTGTTTTCTTTGTTCTGTGACATTTGATTTAATTTGCCATAAATTAGGCTTATTAGTTACTCCTTAAGGCTGAGCTTCTGTTTTGAACTCTGCTCATCGTGTGTTCATGTCCCTGGATATGGGCCACATCAGCATGACGGGAGACCGGAGTGAAGAATCCCGGATGACGCTGTGTTGGGGGCAGGCACCAGGCCTCAGCATTATCACCCAACACATCTAACCAAGGATGGCAGCTGATGGCTGATGCCCACACTTTACCAGCACAATATTGTCCTTGCAACCACAAGTAGTTGCTTAAGAAGTCTAAATTGTAGAATTACAAAATGATGGGCAACTGAAACTTATTTTGGGCAAAACGTGTTCAGAATGTGTTATGAGGCCAACTGTGTTAGTCATAGAGCATTAGATAGTGTATGAATAGCATAGTGTAGAAACCCAGCCTTCTGTTACACTGTGATGCTGAGAAAACAGAAATTTAAAAATCCAAAATGAATGCCAAAATCACTGCATCTCAATTAAAACTGAAATATATGCATCATTTTGCAATCAGAACAACAATGAAAGGTTTACAAACTATAATATAGCATCTCATATTAACTTAGAACAACTCTTTGCAAAATTTATTTGTTTTTATATCTGCTTTTATATTGGCATGTTAAATATTTCTACTGAAAACATAGTAGAAGCAAAAATTATAGGATTCCATGAACATTTTATAGAAGTCAAACAGCTGTTCATTTCCCTGAAATTTTGATAATGTATACTGGCAAAAGGAAAAGCTGTAAAGGGTAAACAAAAAATGAATGCAAGCAACTGAAAATTGATCTTTAAGAAAAAACCTTTAAACTGCTGTTGTTTTGGCCATTTCTTATCCAAACTTTTTTTTTTAATGACCATCATCTGGCTCTCGGCACAGGTTTGTACTGAGTGGGGATTTGAACTCAGTGCTCTCCAGTTGTGCTCCAACTTTCTACCCACTACACTATGCTGGCTCTCAAATAATAATAAAAAACACCTTCTGTTTGTTCTTCCCATGAACTTCCACAGGTGGGCAATCAAATGAACCAAAGTTGCCTTTACAGGACCTCAGATCAATCTGTATTTCCATCACTGCCCTATTTCTTCTGTGGAATGCACTCAGCATGGAGAATTCCTTTAGCATATGGTTGGCCCTGCTCACTTCATATGTTATCAATCACATTGCAGCAGCCTGCTACCCATCCCTTATGCAAGCAGGGAATATCTCAGACCAGCATGTGTCAGGTGGACCACTCATCTTTCTGTCTGCAATTGGTATCACAGATGTTGCTAATATGAGGATGCTGTCTCCCAATCAGCTGGCAAGAAATGCATGTAGGAATGAAAGCACACTGTGATCAGCTGAAAGAACAGAGGTTATGAGGATAGGGCAGAAAGGGGGCCTTGTGAACTGAAAAGAGACAGCAAATGCATTGGCATTCAGAATTACTCATCAAAGAATCATAATGTTTGGAAAGAAGCAATTTGATGTTACAGTATTTTAAGATATATTAGCCTGGTCAGAGTAGATAACATTATACTTAAAACTACAGCTTTCACCTGATTAAAGAAATCATGTGACTTTTAAGCGATCAATGCATTTATAATTTTTGCTTACATTTCATAGCTGCCAAGTTATCCCTTTTTTAAAGGGATTTTCCCTTATGCTGAACAGGCTTCCTCGCGAGAAAAGGGAAAACTTGGCAGCTATGTTTACATTTACATAGGGGGGGGGAGGTTCTGAAGCAAGAGAAATATACCAGATAGCTTCGTCTGGGTACCACAGGAGAGTACTCAAGCATGCTGTTCTTGAATGTGGTTACACACAGACATACCCTACAGAGATCTGGAAGATTTATGTGTACATAGCCCAGCACAGGTCAATAGCATTATAAGATAATCATTTCCTCAAACTGCTTCTTTAGGGCTGAAAATGTGTTTCTCCTACATGTCAGTAATGGTGTCAGGACAACTCTGTGTAATCTCTATTGCTGAGCCCAAAGAGTGTAACTATTCTTTTTGTTTAAAACAATTTGGATGCTTTTTGTTTGAATATTTTACTTCCTTGTTTTCAATGAGAGAAAGTTGAGTCTACAGATATGGCTACGTATATTTGCCATTATTATATTAATAAAAAATGAAGGAATTAGTCTGTTATTTTATGAATGTAATTACAGAACATTTGTCCTTTACTGAAGTAGAAATTACAGTTTAATTTGAACTTAATTGCAGCTCGTTCACTTATTTTAGTCCTGCCACTCCAGTGTCTGATGTCCTGGCCCTCAGGTACAGTAAAAGGGGGTGGAAAGTAAACCTCTTCAGAATTTATTAAATATATACAGTTCTAATCTTTTTGACCTAATCCTTTTGCATAGGTGCAAATTTGTTCATAGAATACCCTTATTTTTAAAAAGTTTTTTTAAAAAGGTTTAATTGTGCTTGTTTGAATTGGAAGGCAAAGATATAGCTGTACTCAAAACTTCCCATTCAAAACACAAAACTGAATCAGGATTCCTCCTTTTCTGCGTGAACGAACAGGCCAGGTGACTGCTGAGCATTCTTCCCATTGTGGAAATAGTCATGCAGTGTGATTCTATTTATGGTTACTCAGACGTAAAGCTCACCTTGTTCAGTAGACCCTACTCTCTGTCAGGGCCATCTTAAGCATATCTGGCGCCCTGGCGCCGTGGTGCGAAGATCCCTCCGGCGCCCTGGCACCCGGCACAACCCAGCCTTGCCGTAGGGCCGGCCCTGCTCTCTGTCAAGTGTGTTTAGGATTGCAGCTTCAATTCCGCAACATCCTGTTCTCCATCAAGTTTCCTTACACCTGTGATTCCTGAATCACAGGCATGGTGCTTATATGCCCCTGCCAGTACGACTTGTGGAACCTGTAGAAGTGCCCAACAGTATACATCCTTTCAAAAATCCACAATGCATGATAGGCTGTTTGCTCTTCCTGCTAAGTTTCTGTTTGCACTGGCTTCACCTTTTCTGCATTGAACATTCCCCCTCCCACATGTCTACATCTCACTGGCTGCCCTTCTACGGTTCTGCCTCTTTTCTTCTCTTTCAGATGTGCCTGCCATTTTGTGTCATGCCAGATATTTGGCAGATACCTTGTGTTATGCCAACCCCAACTAATGCCCATGGCACTTTCACAAAGTTCCAAATGTGTCCACTGGCTGAAAAGGTTGGCGCCCTGATCTATAACAGTCCAGAAACCTTTTGCTTTAAACAGGTCATTTATTCATAAATATGACCAAAAGCAAAACAAAAAACCACACACCAAAAACCCTGGTTCTGGGTATGTAAATCCACAAGAACCCATGATGCCCATGTTCACAATCCTGAATCCATGCCCTGATTTTGAAAAAGCCTTCAGTAGAAACTTACAAAAATTCTTTAGCATAGGAGGGTCATCATGTTTCTGTCTAGCAGTAACTAAGAGGCTGAAACTTTGTCTCATGTGTTCCTTGTATTGTTACTGTGGCATTGTTTCCCTGAGTTTGTCATGGAAGAATGATGCTACAGAATAGGAATAATTCTGTCTCCTGTCCTGGTGCACCTTCATGGTACAGTAGCTGGCTGTAGAAAAGGCAGAGGGAATGTGGGAGAGAAGGGGGGAGGGAGACAAAGAATGCAGTTACCCCACTCTCATGAAAGGCTGGTGATATCTAGGGGGCTGTGGCAATGCATTTCAACTCTTGTCTTTGTCATGCAAATCTACCTTTTCAACCCACCTTCTCATGTTTTCTGCTACCCCTATTTTTCATGCTTTCTTGGAGTGAGTTTATGCAAGACAATGCCTTTCAGAAAGGGTTTTTGAAACTCATCAGCGGTACAAGCTCGTTGGTTGGTATCAAAGATCCTTCTTTCTCTTTGAGTGCTACTTCCACTTTTATTTCAAGATTTTAAAAATGCAATGCAAAAGGATGCGAGGCTTAACATCATGCCATCACTCAGAAATGTCTGCTTGTTAAACCTTTTCTCAAGCATGTAGCCCAAGGAATTGCTCTGTGTAACTTGAAAGCTGATACTCCACCCTAAGAACACTGGTTAGTTGCATGAAATATGTTTCTCTGACTTCATAAATTTTGAATTGGCACAGCCAATTTGGATCATTCCTTTCAGGGATTTGAGTAGACACTGTCCTTTCTCCTTCCAGTTTGTGGTCTGAGGGGGAGGGGAGGCCCAGGCACTTACCAATAGGGCAGAGGTCACACCCCAAAGAGAAAGATCACAGCAAGGAAAATACAATAGTTCAGCCAGGTTACCCTTTGTAAGATCACAACCAGGGTTAGGCAGGGCAAAAGATAAATTTTCAGCACCCTGTTCACAGCTCAGTTTGTGTTATTGCAGGTTTTCCCAAACTTGGTCATCCCTGACCACTGGTCCTGCTAGCTGGGGATGATGATAACTATGATGATGATGATGTCCAAAAACAGCTGGAGACTCAAGTTTGGGAAACACTGTATTATTGGTTTGAACTGGGAAGTCATGCATCACCCTACAGACAGGGTATGTTTACTTCTGATATACATTCAACACACACAGCCCTCCTCATGGAGAAGATGTATAATTCCTCACTTCAGATATTAATTATATGTGTGACTACAGGAAGTGTGACTGACTCACACTTCCTGTAATCACACATTCGTGTCTGAAGCCACTCTGTGATATGCATAAATGGTCTTGATGTAAATTCATACACTACAGGTTTTTTTCAATAATTCTGTAAAAGCAGAGTTCTGTCATGTGGCATGATCCTGACTGATCATTAGTAGTTTCACAGGTCTTGGTTGGTTTGTGATAATGTGACAGTATTGCTTAAAAAAACTTGTCTGTTTTACTAACCCCAGGCTATTATTACTAGACATTTGCTTTTCTTTCTTTTTTTACACTGGTAAGGTGATAGAGTGATTCTAGTTTACACAAGCATCCTGTCAGTCTTTTCCTCCATAGGTTTCCTTACAAAGATGTCAATCAATGTGTCATTTGAACACTAAGAACATCCTACTGCCCTTCTCTGAAAAACACCTGTTGGAGTAATATAAGCAGAAGTGCTTCATGTGTTAGGGGAAATGGATCAAATCCACTTGTGTTGAACCCTTTGACCCAGCAGCTTCCTTAATGGGAGGAGGAGGAAGAGATTTTCTATTATTTTCCCTTTCCCTTGCAGCCACCCATGCTACCTTCCACCCTGTTCTGGAGAGCTCCCCAATCCTCTTGAGCAAATTTTCAGAGGGATTCAAGCTGAAGTGATAATCAGCAGAGACTGGCCCCTGTCTCCCTTCCATTAGTGGAGGCATACACTGGATCAAAAGTGTGCACTTGTGAAAGAGCACAACTGGATTCAACCCTATATAAATTTTGAGATGCAAAGAAGTAACAATTTTCGTTCTTGGATTTCTGCACCATGTGCAACAATCTAATTGGAAAGATCATACAGTGGATGAGAAAGCAAGCAGTGGGATGAAAAATGCCAGCTGTGTGTGCCTGGTGCTGTATCCATCCATGTGCCATGTTACAATTTGACTGAAAGCAGATGGCAGCACTTGGGTGAGCATATAAGTCTTCTCCTCTTGAACACTATGACCTTGCCAATCTTTAGGTGTGTATACATCTGGTTACTCTTCCAGACTTCCCCTACACAAGGTTTCTTCTGTTTTGTTTACCACTATCATATTTGTGTGTGTGTGTGTGTGTGTGTGTGTGTGTGTGTGTGTGTGTATAGATTAGATAGAGATAGAGATAGATACCGATACATATACAGACAAATTGTCCAGATAAATTGTTTTGATCCTTGGTAATGGACTGCTTGTATATTATTCCTGAAGTACTAACAATATATGCAAGCTGCACAGTAAAGTTTCTTTGTTTTGAGGAGCTTACAGCAATCTTTGTGCCATGATTACCAGATAGAAAAGCAGTGTTGATCTGAACATGCTGCATAAATTATGGAAGCTGTTAAATCTGCTGATGCAATTATTGTTATTGTTGTTATTATTATTATTATTAATAGTACCAGGCACATTTAATGTACTTGGATGTGATTTATTGTGTACAGAATGACATAGGCATTCACGTGGCATTGCAGGCAGGAATAAAAAAGACAAGGTGACTGAGCTTTCAATTGCACATCTGGGCATGATTTGGAGAGGCAATTTACTGACATCATAAATGACGGCTTTTTAGAGCAGCTTGTTTTTGGTGCCTATGAGGGAGGAAGTAACTCTTGATTTAGGACACTATTCAATAGTACTTACTTTTCCTGCAGAACTACTGGAGTGTCCCTTATGGTAGACAAGAGATGGGACAGAGGCTACAATGAATAGAAGGAAGTTTTGGCTGATTGGAAGTCTTTTGTAAGCAAGTAAAAAAAGATGACAAGGATAGAAATCAGGCTGGAGATGGTGGGGGAGCATTCCAGAGGGTAAGCACTGCACAGAGAAGACCCACTGGCAATCTCTTGACTGCTCCTCCTAAGCCCTGGAGCCAATCCCCCCTTTTAAAGGACAGAGTTATTTATGCTGCAAGGCATATCGGTACTGCAGAGAAGGATGTCCTAACCCCAGTACTAAAGTAGGATTCAATTACCAATCCAGCTGGCTTCTGTGCATGGAATAATGAGGGTGTGCTGTCTTGCACTGTGCCTCAGGCAGCAAAAGGCCTTGGGCTGGCCTTGCCGCATGTAGACTGACACCAGATGACATGCAGGCAGGTGGTGGCACTATCAGCAAGGCCTCGGCTGCTGATCTTGGTGACCTATATAGGGGAAGGTGGCCCATTAGGCAGCCTGGTCTCAAGTTGTGAAGAGATTTGAATGATGATAAGATGGCTCAGTAGCTAGCAGGTTGCCAGTGCAGTTCTTGTAACACAGGTACAATATGTACATGGACAAGTTTCAATTGTCTCTACCCCTAAATCTTCTATCTTACGCTCTCTATATTAGTCATCTCTGTTTCCTAGTTTTATCTAAATCATTTGGATGAAGAACTGAACTGGCATTTAGGGCTCCTAAGTCCTTTTCCTAAATAGTTTTTTTTCCACCATTGTATAACCTCTGCAACTACTCAGTGTTCTCTTTGAATAATTTTAATCACCTTACTAAAAGACAAGATATTTTTCTGTTTCACCAAATAATTCAGCATTTCAAATTCTGCTGAGATGCATGGATTCAAGAGGAAGTGTGTTTTCCATTTCTTATCACTCACTCTTATTTTGCAAAACAAAAGAAAACATCAACAAAGATCCTGGGATTTATAAAAGCTGGAAGGCTTCTTTCATACACAGCCCACCTGAATAAAATGAGAATTTAACAAATTCATAACAATTAATTAACCAATGCAAGTAAATAAACAATACTGCTAATTAATACAACATGTGGAAAAATATGATAGCAGGCAGGTGTATGGGGGATGTTGTTTTTCAGAGTTTTAAAAATATGTACCTTAGGTGAATTGATGGAACAGATTAGGAATAAATAGATACATTGATCCTAAGGAGCATCTGGTGCCACATGCAGAGAGCTGCATAATATCCTGTTGATCAGTTATTTAGCAGAAAAGAAGTTAGGGAAAGGCTACCTTTATCCCCAGCCATTCACTAAGCCAATCTGCAGATCCGCCCCCCTCCCTCTGTAGCAAGGGTGGGGAATATCAGGCCTGACAACCAGTTATGTCCCTCCAAGCCTCTATTTTCTGACCCTCAAAACCCTCCCCAGGCTATACCTCTCATTGGCTGACCACCTTTCCAAATGCCTTTGATCTAGGTGGCATGTATCCTTGAGTTGTCATAATGCCTATTCCTTCCCTGGACGGAGAGACGTGTTCATGCAATATGTGTTTGTAGAAACATCTGGCTTTGGTGCGATTGGAATGCAGCCTTCTATCCAAAGGTATCTATCAATCGCTCCTCCTGTTTTTGCTTCCTGAACACACCCATCTCTGCCAAAGGTTGTCCATGAGGGAATGCAGGCCTTGGGCTGAAAAGAGGTTCCCCATCCCTGCTCTGGATGGAACCTAGACTGTGTCACCAACTTCCAGGCACCATTACAGGCTGCCAAAATACCTGTACTTACATTGGGTTGTGTCAGGGTTGTTGCGACTACTCTTGAGTAACGACCCTCTGCATGCTTGTTTTTCAGAAGTTTTTATTAGTGCACATTATTTACAGTGAAGTGAGCGCTGGTTGCATGTCTTGTCAATCTGAATCAGAATCCGGCACTGCCCCCTTCCCCCTTCCGCGATTTGGACCAACATAAGAGCCTCGGGACAGTGAATCTCCTCCCTCTTCTCCTCCTCCTCAATTCTGGTGTTTGGGGGGGGGGAGTATCTGCGGTCTGCCTTATTCCTCTCCTCTCTCTCCTCTCTCTCCCTCTCCCCCTCTTCCTGCCTGTGGAGCAGGGGCTCTTGGATGTTGCCAGAGCCTAGGCACTCCCTTTCTGTCTCCTGACTTTCCTCATCCACCCCTTCGCTTTCCTGACTGCTTGGAGATGGGCTGCTTCTGATGAGGGGGGGGGCTGTTCTCTATAAGCCCTCCCCCTTACAGGTTGCATCCACCATTTGTTATACTCAGAGCAGAGCAAACCCAATGAAATTGATGGGCAAGTTTAATTTCAGTAAGTGTACCATAAGCAAAATTTAGTTGGGTACAATTCACGGTGTAAGTAATAAACTAATAGTCTTTTTTTTCTGAAAGCGTTGCTTGCACTCAGCTCCAGCTGTTGGACTGGAAGATAACGGCATGTGCACCACCAGTTTCCACGCATTGTTCACACTATGTCCTAGCTCTGTAGTCTTCAACTTTTCAGACTGAGGGAACACCTTGGAGTATAAAATACTTCAGGGCGGGGGGGGGTTCCTTTACCATATATTTGTATGGTGGTCATGCTGCTGTTGAGCATCACCACTTAGGTCAGGCTGTGAACCAGAAGTTGGTTCTGACCAACCGGATTAAGACCAGTGCCCTAGCTGGATTGGATGACTAGCCTTTTTAAGCCTCCCAAAGAGAGAGAGAAATTGGATTACTGGCATTAAGCTAAAGGGCACTTAATGGAGGTGTTTAAACCAGTGAAGGGGACTATGAAACGTGATCATTCCATCCTTTTACGTTGCCCCATAATAGTAGAACAAGAGGTCACCATGAGTGCTAATGGTAGCTTAATTTAGCTCATTTGAAAGATTTTTTTCCCCCCACAGCAGGTCGTGTATGAAATTTACACCCCCTCAGGAAGTCAGGGAGTGGGAGTCACTGTAAAAGGTTTTTTTAAAAAATAATAATAATGGGCTGCTTAATTTTGGGAGGGGAAACATTAGCATTGCTTTTATGACAGTGCCTCATGGAGTTTCTCATTCTGCTGAACTGCACAAATCCAATAAGAACACCATGCCAAACAGATGAAAGTGGTATACAAGCATTGGATATACATTCACTCAGGACAGAGATACGATTGTATGCCCCATGCAACATTTGTGCTTTGATCACATCTTCCCCCTCTTTACCTCCTTGGCCTTGTGCCCATATTAAGATGATGGCTCATTTGCATTTATCAGTCCAAAGAGGGATTTTTTTTACACTCAGTTCTTTGAAAGAAAGCAATTCCAGGGGTTCTCTCTCTCTCTCTCTCTCTCTCTCTCTCTCTCTCTCTCTCTCTCTCTCTCTCTCTCTCTGTATATATAAAGCAGAAGTATTTACTGGATTTTTAGTGAGAAAATTCTAGCATGAGCCCAAAAACCTACTGACACAGATGTACCTTATATCTGTACCTTCAGATCTTACCACCAGCTGCCTATCTATCTTGTTTGCCCTTTCTTTTTCCCCTGTTCCCTTTTTTTGCAGACTGCATTGGTATTCAAAACCATTTAAAACGTCATGGATGTTTTCCACCTCTTGTTATTTCCTCTTGTTGTCTTCTGCTGGCAATCTCACAAACCATCAGTGCCAGGAAGATCCTTCTACAGAAGCCTTTAATTGGCTGGCTGACATGTCAATTTCTTTCTATTTGGGTGGCGTGGGAGAGAGAGATTGCTCATCGACCAGTCAGACCTGGACATTCTAATGATGTCAGAGCTATACATTCCTGTGCTCTGTATGAACAGTGACTTCACACATCCATTTTTCTCCTGGTAGTACTCAAAGGAAAGTCCATACTCTTCTCCTCATGATGCTCTCACAGGTTTCACAGTTCTGAGCCTTATTCCCAGTATGAATTGCAACCCAATTGCAAGTGTCAGGTCCTTCTCTCAATTCTTTAAAGTGAGTAATGTATCACCCTAGCCTCCAGGATAGATTATATAGCTATATAGGTACTCTCTTTAGCACCTACAACAATAAGGCCCAAACTCAGTGCTTGGGCATACCAATCAATATAAACAAATTATTTAAATAATTAAAGGTTCCTATGAAGAAGAAGAAAATGCCCGTTCACTGCTCTGGCCTTGCCTCTTTCCAATCAGGTAATTCTTCCCCAACTCTGCACCAAGTGACAAGCAGATCACTCAGATATTCCTGGTGCAGAGATGCTGTGGACTTATGGTATATACCTTTTAGTGTAGGTTACACTGATCTGAATATGTAACCTTTGTCTGAATGTGCTGTTGCAGTTGGCTCCCTCTAGGTGCAGGCCGTGGGAGTATGCCAGATTACAGAAAAGACTGCCTGACAGTTCTTCCTAGGGCAACCATCTCAGAGGTTCCCGTGTGCTCCCAGTGGGGAGAGCCTTAAGCCAGTGGTGTCTACTCCAGCATTAATAACCCAACAAGGTGGAAACAAGCAAAAGAGTTTTCTGGTTCTTCTGAAAAATGAAGACCGCATAATATAAAATATTTTTGGCTGCAAGAGGACATGGAGTTATTGCACTCCTATCAGCTTCCATATAGGCAAGGACCAAATGCAAACAAATCCCAAACTGGGCATTGCTTTATTGGGGTAAGAAGAATAAGAAGAAAGAACAGAAACACCCATTGCCTTGTGTTCTCACACTATTCAAAGTTGGGAGGCTCACAACTCAATGTCTTCCCAGTGCCAGCTATCTGAGGCATCTATCTTTTCTCTCTCCTCGATTGGCTGCTAAAAGCTGTTTGATCAGGATGAGCTACCCTCTTAAGAAGTCTGAGACAGGTTTAGAGGCAAGTAAATGGGGCAGCTAGCATGGTGCACAGCTCTGACAGAACTTCACTGTGATATTCTGCATACTTCAAGTGGGCTCTGATGTGCATCACTCTTGAACAAGGTGTATGGATTACACTTTTTTAAAAAAAAAATTCCCCACAATCCACCTACATATGGAATTGCCAAAATGGTCCATAGCTGGAAAAGAATTGAAAACCTGGCCTGTTTTACACATGTCCCTTAGGCTCATGTTTGTCTGAGCCAATTGCTATGTTCTGAGCTGACTAGAAAAGCAAGGAGATTTCTTCTCAGTAATAAGATTGTACAAGGTTGTTGAAGCACTTAGTTCCTTCCATTGATGAGTATCTCTGCTCTACCATTTTATAATTTCCCAAATCAATACTCAAACCCAACAGAAAACTTCTGTGAACCATAACTCATTAAGCTTTAGTGCAACTTAAGACAAGGACCTTGCATGCATGAGGCCATCAAGCACTGATATTGACTCTCCGGGACATTTTTAAGGCTATTTATATCACAATAAAGTCTCTTTATTAGCTTCATCAATCAAGAAAAGGCCATGTTTTGGCCTGAAAATGACTTTGACTTAGTCTTGGCAAAGGAGAAGAATGAGGAATCCTGGGATCCATTATCTTCGGTCTCATTTGAAACAATCTAATTGCAACCATATGTAAGAATTTATGGCTGCTAAAATAAGTGGGAGAAACATTGCTAATTGTGGTGTTACCTTTATAATCAGAATGGCCTGTAGGTGCTGTGCAAGAAGTTACTGGATGGAAAGTGCCAACAACTACAGGTAGCTCAAACAAGATGGCACCCTTTTGCAATGAAAATAACTGTAATGTGATATATTGACTCAGAAAGCATTGGCTCAGCAAAATCTAGGTTCAAATCCTCGTCCATTGACAAAGCTCAGTGAGTGGGCTTAGGGCAGTAGTTGCCAAACTCTCTTCCCCACAAACCACTTGAAAATTGCTGATGGTCTTGGCTGACCCCTTCATTGTTTATCCACTTGTTGTATCAGTTGTAATGTGCTATGTCAGATGTTGTGTGATTTGTAATTCCATAGAATTCAAATTATGATTCAATAACATACCCTCCAACATTCATCAGCAGAATTTTGGGGCACATGTCAGCTGGCTCACTTGCACAGGACCATGGCACCAAATGACATGCAGGTCAGCTCACTGCCTCCCCTGCTGCAGCCCCTACCTGACAGCTGCTCACTCTCTTCCCTCCTCACTTGCTTTTTTCGCCCGCACTGCACCTCACACTGCCATGACTTTGGCAGCAGCAGAGAGGGGCTGGCAAGAGTGTCATGGGCATTTGCTGCTTCCACTCCGGTGGGGAAATGCTTCCCCCCAGACACAAGGGTTCTGCTTCACAAAGGTTCCCCTGCTAAGCACAATCGCCTGCTGCTCATTCTCCCTCCCATGCTAGGATTATATAAGGACCCAAAAGGAGGACTAAAATGCAGCTTTTTCAGTTTGGGAAAACACACATGCAGCAATCGATTGCCATAATTTAAAATGCTGGATCAAGAAAGACCTTCATCTTGGGGGCTCGTCTCCGCACTCTATAGCAAACACCACACAAACTCACACATAACATCTGCTGTTAATAAGCTTGGTACACGATGACCTGGTGTCCTTTGTTGCCAGTACCATCTGTTTTTAGCACTGCATCCGTCAGCATCTCTGGTGTGCATGCTGTCATTTGTGGATGACTATATTTAGTTTACATACCTTGATTAACAGGTGGTATCAAGCTGGCATTGCCCACTAGTTTCTATCAAGACCAGCAGAATGTACTTATTAGTATTCCAGTCCAGCAGCATCAATTTTCTTCTCTCCTTTTCCACCCTCCTTGCAGATTTCACACCTCAGGCTTTGCTTACCTGGGAGTAAGTTAATAGGAGCAGTTGTTCAGGTAAAGAGACAGCAGGTTGGCATCACTCGCAGGGGCCTCTGAGATTAAGCAATAATGCCAGAGCTTTAAAGTAGTTACAGATATTTGATAACTAATTGGTTGGGAAATCAATTTATTTTAATTACACCAGTTAAATAAAGCAGGGAGATAAAAAGACTTTGAATTCCTGTGGTGCTAAACCACTGTCAAGGGGAAAGTGAGTGTGCGAGAACCCATTATATCACTGCTTTTATGCCACCAGGGGCTTTTAAGTTGCTGAGAAGGCTTCTTATGAACGTAGCTATGCTCTTATCTCCCTGAGGTTTAGAATTAGAAATGCAAAGAGATTATTTCTGTAGCCTGTTGCAAACGTCTGCTGAGGAGTGGGAAGGTGAGACTATTGCAACCTTGTGTTAGCCAAGAAGTTCTCATCATTTTTCCACCCTGCTCTAGTCTTTTTTTCTGCTTAGGCCCTAAAATGCAATGAATTTGACAGGCCATCTGTCTGTGTGTTTCAGGGCGTGGGTGGGTGTACACATACATACATACACACATACATACACACAAAAACGTTTTTTTAAAAAAGGTATGAAAATCAGTCTAGTTACAACTTGTCAGCTCTGTTGAAGATTAAAACAGAAAGCTTCTTATAAAACCTGCAACACAATAAGATGCTTGTTTATAGTTATTATTCTTAAGATAGCCATGAATCAGCTTAGTATCAGGCCTCATCCATGTCCCTCTTCGAGAGATCAATTGATCCTTACAGCCTTTGCTTCCTTCTTCCCAAAGATCAGTTATAAATCAGTTCCTAACTATCATGCTGACAGTAAAAAAGAAAAGAAGAAAAGTCTTCCATCAAATAAACCCTGCCATTTCTTTTTTCTCTTCTGCTTATTTATTTATAACTGCATCTTCCTTTGGAAAGGCTCATTGTGGGTGCAGGGATGAAGGTGAGTTTAGATCAAAGCTCCCAAGAGACCTCATTCCCGGCATTCTTTCTCTCTCGTTTCCTGCCTCAAGCCCTTTTCAAATAATTCCCTCACACAGCCCACAGTGGACAAAAGTGACACATCCGTGACATGCAGAAAACTCAAAGATGCTAGAAGAGGAAAGAAAAAGTTTACTTTAGTTCTCTACTTAATATAAATGGCACGGAATCTCTTATAGTACACCTTATATACAGTACTAAGAAATATTAATCTCATCTATCTATCTATCTATCTATCTACAGTGGTACCTTGGGTTACAAACGCTTCAGGTTACAAACTCTGCTAACCCAGAAATAGTACCTCAGGTTAAGAACTTTGCTTCAGGATGAGAACAGAAATCGTGCTCCGGCGGCACGGCGGGAGCAGGAGGCCCCATTAGCTAAACTGGTGCTTCAGGTTAAGAACAGTTTCAGGTTAAGAACGGACCTCTGGAACAAATTAAGTTCTTAACCAGAGGTACTACTCTATCTATCTATCTATCTATCATCTCCCAAGAGAGAGAGAGAGAGAGAGAGAGAGAGAGAGAGAGAGAGAGAGAGAGAGAGAGAGAAAGAAATGGAGAAATTGAAGACACTCAAAACCAGGCACCTGATGTGGCTACCTCCCTTTGCCTAAAGGCAGAGGTAGCATTGTCCATCCCTTTGTGTTTAGACCTAGACCTTTGTATACATTCTTGATTCTTTCTCAGATTCTTCTTGCTTTAAACTTGTTAGCATGGTACCTCCAAACAGGTTGAAGTTTTTGCTTACCCAAACCTACACATACTTAGAAATCTTAAACTTTCCTTTCAACTCAGCTCTGCTGCAGCTCTTTCACGCTTCCTGCCCCACTATATTTGTTAGTTCACAGAAAGAAAAGCAAACTACTGTACCTTCCTGTAAATGAGGCACCCTAAACAGAACAGAGGCATTGTGGATGAGTTTTGTGTGTGTGGTGATCATTATTGTTAAAATGAATAGAAGCAGAACAGCTGAGAGCGAATCTGCCACTTGGTGCCTTTCTTGATGAGCATCATTTGCTGGTGGTATTTCAGAGCTGGCCTTAGATATGGAAATGAGACTGTGCATGTGTGTCTTGCTCAGAAAGCTGTTCTTATCTTTCAAGTAGGAGCAATATATGTGAAGCAATGCAGGTAGGTTAAGCGCATCAGGAGATTTGTCAGTGCTAGACTTTTCTTTACATTTCCCTGTTTTTCAACAACCAGAGCAGTACGCACACTAAGAACAATAGCAGTGATGGATATAAGAAGGCCTCACTTTCCATTCTGTGCCATAGCCATCACATGCAGCACTGTTTCCAACCTGCTGCACTTCATCTTCCATCAAAAAAAGATGTTGTCTCTTTGCCCACTGTGGTGAAATTATGTTGCCATTACATTCCTCCTCATTAATTTCAGTGCAAAGAAAACATGGTGTATAGTTTGAGGACTGAAAGCAAGAACAACATCAAATACCAAGCATATTCACTGGATTGATTTCCATTCCAGACATGGGATTGATAACTGATAACAGGCAATTTCTATTCCTGTTTTTATTTCTGTACGAATTCTGTGGCCTCCCTAATGGCAAGTGCTTATATATTCACTACTATGTCAATATGTCTTCCATCTTTGGCTCCTCCAGCAGAGCGCCAAAAAAATATAAAGTCACTGCATTTATAAAAGAATATTAGTGGTGAGATGTATTCTGCTACCAACACATAGAGATGGGCTTACCACCAACTTTTGTGGGATAACCAGCCTCATATAACCAACATGCTTGAGTCTAATTAAAGTATGAAGGAGTTAAAATCATAAGAGTGCCCTGCCAGGCTTAGCTCACCTTGGGAGGGACTAAGTAATCAGCACTTTGTTCCCCTTTATTCCACCTGAGAAGTTCAGTGTGTGAGAAGGCCTGAGCTCGTTGCTGCAACTCAGACCACATGGCTATTACAAGCCAAGCTGAAGTTCCTATACCAATAATTTAGGAACTTCCACCACTGTATCTATGTCATGTTTTACTACCTATGCAACCTTTTCCTGAATGCTGTATGGAAAAGTACATGAATCTGACCTTTGAAGAATTTGTAGGTAAACCAATTTTTAACTTACCAAATAAATGTTTGGTCTTCTCCTATGCTGGGGGAAGAGGGAAATTTTGGATCTCACAAGGGCAAATTTTGAAGGTCTAACAATCTATATGTCCATGTTTACCTTTGCTGCATATTTTGTGGTTTTAAATCTGCTGAGGTTCTCTCACCAAAGAGTACTTGCCCCAAATCTTGATCTTTGCATCCAGGAGGTGTGTGTGTGTGTGTGTGTGTGTGTGTGTGTGTGTGCGCGCACACACACACACACACACATGTACACACACACATACTTGCACCAAGACTTTTTTATCCTGTGCCTGTGACAGCTGCATGAGAAACAACAGGCAGGGGTGAACAAAGGCGTCGTGACACACGGGGCGGGGCATCAGTACGTACAGCGCATGTGCGGCACCGCTACATACAATGCATGCGCTATACATAGCAACGCCGCACATGCGCTGTACATAGCAGTTTGCCAGCGCCACCGCTCCAGCACCGTACAGACGGTGCCGGGATCCTCTGCTCGTGGCTGTAGCGGCGACAGAGGGATCCCACCGCTGTCTGTATGGCGCTGGCGGCAAACCGCTATGTACAGCGTATGTGCAGCATCGTTACGTACAGCGCATGCATGCGACACCCCACCTGCACTGTAATAGTGGTTTGCCACTGGTGCCGGGATCCTCTGCTCATGGCTGCAGCCATGAACGGAGGATCCTCCATATGCTGCACCCCCCGCTCACCCACCCACCCCGCCCCATTGCAACGCCACTGGCAACAGGGCAATGGATGCAGCTTTTTTCATCACTGCATCTCCATGCTGGATACTTCTGTACTTGTTATGCTGCTATCTGTTATGCACCCTGAGAAAGCCCACATATAGGAAAATATGCAAGGGTGTTTCAGCAGCATAAGCAATATAAGTTAAAGGTAAAGGGACCCCTGACTGTTAGGTCGAGTCCCAGACGACTCCGGGGTTGTGGCACTCACCTCACTTTACTGGCCGAGGGAGCCGGCGTTTGTCTGCAGACAGCTTCTGGGACATGTGGCGAACCAGAGCAGCGCACGGAAACTCTGTTTACCTTCCTGTCAGAGCGTTACCTATTTATCTACTTGCACTTGATGTGCTTTCAAACTGCTAGGTTGGCAGGGGCAGGGACCAAGCAACGGGAGCTCACCCCGTCATGGGGATTTGAACTGCCGACCTTCTGATCAGCAAGCCCTAGGCTCTGTGGTTTAGACCACAGCGCCACCCACGTCCCAATATATAAGCAATATATGTGCTTATTATTACACAGAGATAAGTTAAAAGTGGGAAATGTGTTGCATATGAAGATGAAACCGCTATAATAACATTGACTGATTGAGAAGCAAACCTATTAATGTTATGGATCAGTTTTTATCATCTCTGATGAATTAATTTTTTATTCTGTGCCTTGCTTTGCTGATGTCTTTCTTCATTGATCATTCCTGTGTTTGTAGAATGCTATTTGGGTGTGGGAGAAGCAAGGCAGGAAGCTTTGAAGTTCTCTCTCACACGCACACATTTTTGCTGCTTCTTTCTCTTTTTCACCTGTTCAGAGTCTCTTGCCCTCATTTTCCTCCCCTTATTCTCTATTCCTTTCAGAATTTGTCTTTACATTACTAAGCTATGACTTTAACTAAATCTTCAGTAGCTCCATCAGGTGCCTTGATACCGCTTCTCCCCACCCTTTCTTTCACTGTGATCTATTACTGTTTTGCTCCATCTGTCTGATTGTCATTTTGCATTTTAACTGGGTTTAAGGGTATCAGGTGCTATAGTTCTCTGATATAACACAGAATGTTTCATATAGCCTAGGCAGGCTTGATAATTAGCAAGCATTAAAGAGTTCCAGCCAAACTTCCCCTCCTTCTCTCTCCCCCCTCCCACCCAAATGTCCTTCAAAACAAGCATTCAAACAATTGTGGTTTAAGAACTGAGTTGTTGTTGTTTCAAAAAACCTTTTCATAATTGATCTATTTTCATGTTTAAAAAATATTTTCCATAATTGATCTGTTTCATAAAATACTAAATATTGTTCTATGCATTTCTACTTCAATGTAAAACCCACTATGTTCAAAGGGACTTACTCCCAGGTAAAGGGCATAGGAGTGCAGCCCTGAATTCTGAAGTCATGATCTCATTAGGGTTGACAGAGGACGAGATGGTTGGACAGTGTTCTCGAAGCTACCAACATGGGTTTGACCAAACTGTGGGAGGCAGTGCAAGACAGGAGTGCCTGGCGTGCTCTGGTCCATGGGGTCATGAAGAGTCGGACACGTCTAAATGACTAAACAACAACAACAATGTACCCATTTTATTAGGGATGGGCATTCCCCTTCAATCCCTCATGGAATGAATCCAGTAAAAATCAGATGGTTAACTTTAAGTAACTACCATCCATAAATTGTATTCAGATTTTAGACATTCATAACTTAATCCAGGTGTCTTGTTGGAGGAGCCTTGAGCTCTTAGATAATATGTGATAATAGAAGACAGGTAGTCCAGCAACATTGCTGAAGCCAAGCAGGTGTAGGTCTGGATATGAGAATCTAGAACTTTGACACGAAATAGAAATGCAGTGGAGGGTAAACACTGTTGCCTCATCTGCTATGACATTCCCTGCCATCCCCATACCAGTATTCAAAGGAATCCCTTATACATAAATAGTAACAATGGACATGGGTGTCTATTGCTGTTTTGTATCAATTTTTCATTTTGATTGGGGTGGGGAACCTATGGCCCTGTACATGTTCCTGCACTACATCTCCCATCACCCTGACCACCGGCCATGCTGGCTGGGGCTGATGGGAGTTGTAGTCCAACAACAGCCAGAGGGCTATATGTTCCCCACCCCTGATCTTGATAATCACTGTCTTGAATAGAGAGAGGAATGTTCTTCATAAATAAAATAGGATTGCATTTTTGCTGTGGTTTTTCTTTGCCGTTGTTCCCCCAAATGCATCCCTTTATTTTATGCTCCAAGTCCTCTGGCATTGGTATAATGTTTTATTTGTCTTTTGAAGCCTTGAAGTTGTATTTGTCTTTAGAAACCTTCCACATTTTATTTATTTTTTGCACCATGCTTGCTTCAGGGTTAAATATGAACACAGCCTGGCAAACAGTTTGTTGTTCTTGGTCTCAGTAATATTTGGCCACTCTTGTGCAGCTATTTGCTTGGCTTAAGGAGCCAAAGAATTATAGAGTTCAGGAACCTCCTAGGGAAGTTTAATGTATCTCATTGGTGGTAGTTGGTGGGTGCAACAGGTCTGCCTGTTGTGTATCCATGAATTTTTTTTTGCTCTACAAGATTCAAACAAACATCCATACATCAGTGCAGAAATCTAACAATCCACTTTATTCCTCTGCCATGTACCAATGCAATTCCATAGCTGCCAAGTTATCCCTTTTTTACAGGGATTTTCCCTCATGCTGAATAGGCTTCCTCGCGAGAAAAGCGAAAACTTGGCAGCTATGCAATTCTAGAAAAGAGGTTTTCTTTGCAGAGAGAAATAACAATGGCAGGCTAGGATTTTGATGGCAGCCTCATGACCCATGTTGGAATGGGATGTTCTGTTTTCAAGAGGGAGTGTTTCTGTCCAAGAAGCACTTGGACAACCACTTTCCTCCCATGTCTCCTGTAGAGGAAATTTTCTCAGCCCTCCCTCCCTCCCATAGTTTAGAGGCTCCCACTGGGGCTAGCTGCTTGGTTAATAGGGCCAGAAATAAATTTTATTGTCATCTTTCTCTCAGGGAGAACTACACCACAATAGAAATCTGAGTCACCCAGGGGAACTGAATGTTGAAAGATTCAAGACTAGCAAAATAAAGTACTTCTGATAGTTAAATCAAGGAATTCTCTCCCATAAGATGTATGGGACTTGAATGCCTTTAAAAGAGGATTAGACGACTTGATGGGGGGGGGGCACAGCTATCAATGGCTACCAGCATGCCTCTGACTGCTGGTGGCTGAGGGACCACAACCAGGGAAGAATGCACCCATTCCGGCCACTGGATGATACCTAGGTCAGCTTTTGTCAACCTGGTGTCCCTCCAGATGTCTTCGACTACAACTCTCATCAGCCTTGGCCAGCACTTTGTTGCTAAATTTGATTTTTTTTTACCTGCTTTTTAATGTATTGAGGTATTTTAGGCATTACGACGTGGCAGCTTATTTATGCTGATCGTTGTCTAGCAATGTTTTGTTGTAGTTGTTGATAGTGATTTTTTCTGTTTTATTTTTATCTGCTGGTATTTTGAGAGTTAATGTTATTGTGCAATATTATATACTAAATGGATTGTGGACTGTTACTGTATTTGATATAAGTTGTTTATTTAAAAGTCATTTTTTAATTATGACTTATTTACAGTGCTTTTTTTTCTGGGAGTACTTAAAGGTAGGCAGTACCGGGGCATTTTTTTTTCAAATGTCAAATCTGTGGCACTTACAGTAACAACTTCCTGGTGACTACCAGCACCTTTTTTTTTCTTTTAAAAAATACCCTGCTTATTTGCATTGGATCGGATTGTTGTAGGCTGTGGGATCTTTGTTGTATGATGTTTGTTTCTACAGCTTGTAAACCTCCTTGTGTGTAGAAAGGTGGCACATAAATCAAAAGTGAAGCAAAATGGGAAAATACAGTCATACCTCAGTTTAAGTATGCTTCGGTTTGAGTACTTTCAGTTTAAGTACTCCAGGGACCCGTCTGGAACGGATTAATCCACTTTCCAATACTTTCAATGGGAAAGTTCGCTTCAGGTTAAGTACAGACTTCCAGAATCAATTGTGTACTTAAACCAAGGTACCACTGTAGTGTGCCCAGGTCCTGCTGGATGGCTTCTGATTTGCCACTGTGAAAGCAGGATGCTGGACTAAATGGGTCCTTGGCCTGATCCAGCAGTACTCTTCTTACATTCTGATGAAAAGAAACCATCTTTGTTTGCTTTGCTGTGATGTCGTTCCTCCCCTGCCCCTTTCTGTTTTGTGTCTAACAACAGCATTTGCTTTCCAGGATAACACTTTATAACACTTTAGAGAATTTGCCTGGTTTGTTTACTCTGGCTGCCAGGAGTCGGCATTGCTTTGCATTGAACAAGCAGCATTTGATCCCATTTTATTTCCCTTTCTGCCATTTTGCTGCTGGCTCTGGAGGTGGCAGGGGGCTAGAATGGGTGGCAGGGGAAGTTGTTAGTTGAATCCTGCAAATTCATGTGAAATGGCAAGATTACAGCTGGCTCGTCAGCACTTGTGGTGGTGTGATCCTTAAGGGAAGGCAGGCTTTGTTTGGAGACTTTAGCAGGTTGCAGTGCTTTCAGAAAGAGGCAGCTTACATTTGCAGGAGAAAAATGCACCCCACTCCTTTCAAACTATTTTTAAATGCTTTCCTCCTTTGTGCCAAGATTTCAGGTGTGTCTCCCTGTGTGTGTTTTAATCACTAAGGTATACCTCCAACTGTATCTATTTATGAAATGCATAGCTCAGTTGGTTATAGAGTAGTGCTGATAACACCAAGGCTGCAGGTTCGATCCCTATATGGGACGGCTGAATATTCCTGCATTGCAGGGGGTTGGACTAGATGGTCCTCAGGGTCCCTTCCAACTACAATTCATTCTATGATTCTATGAAACATTCAGTGTCAGAATCGGATTCTACTGCGTCTTGAAATTTTACCTAAATCATTAACATATTTGACGATTGTACCTGGTGTAGTCAGCGGCGGAGCTTCATGCTCCGTCACCGGGGGCGGAGGGCAGGCACGCTGCTCCCAGGGACGTGGTGCACGTTCTGGGGGCAGGACGCAACACGCATTTTGGGGGTGAGGAACACTGCACACATGGGCGGGGTGCGTGTTTTGGGGGCGGGGCAGGCAGCCGCAATGGCGCCCCTGGGATCGCACCGCCCCTATCTTCCTACACCCCTGGGTGTAGTACTGTCTGTCTTAACTGAGCTGGCCTTTACGACGTTGCTATCGTATACTGAATATGAGTCATACTTAGCACCAAAAGACATGCTGGCTTTTGGCACTAATGTGACTGTCATCAATACATGTGGACTGTTCCATTAAAGAACTGAAATATATTTTGGGTCTGAGTGTCTGTAGACATTAAGTCACCCATAAATATATTTTGTTCAGAAAAAGTAGATATCTTGATACAGATTTATGTAAAAGCATTCATACAAAGGATGGATATCTTCTCCAATAACCTTAAGTTATGCTGCCAATTACAGCTGTGTAAAATGTATACTAGGAAATGTTCAGATGTAATTATTGTTATGTTCATTGATCCTTAATAAACATTTATAGTTGCTTGAAATCAGATGGGTGCTATGCAGTGGCTGTCTGGACATCAACTAACTTGCCAGTTAATATTCTGTTAGTATTGAATTAACACTTATTACCCTCTGTTTGAGCAACTTGGTGCAAATCTTTATTAAGGTGTGATCGTAGGGCAAAGTGATACGCAAAATAATGTATATACTTGGAATTTTCACATCTGGCTGTTGATTTCATCCACACCCAGTTTAAAGGGAAAAAACCTGTTTATCTTATTGCACAAGCTGCCAAGGAATTAATAAACGCTTTGGAGAAACTCAGTGAAGTCCTCCTCTACCACAACTGTATGCACAAGTGAGGGCTGAATAAGCTCTGTGCATGGACTGGGACTGGTTTTCCATGCAGGTTCTCTGGGTGGTGCTCTTTTTTTTACTGACGATGGATGGTTATGCTTCTGCCTTTGGTCAGTAGCATGGAGAGTTAGTGTGTTATATTGGATATAAACTCGGGTTGAACATACTGAAGCTTACTGGGTGAACTTGGGCGAGTCACTATCTCTTGCCAGATTGTTGTGCAGGTGTCTCTTCCCATGATATTTTCACACCTTTTCATGATTAGAGATCAGATTTGCATCCAGCAATGCTGAAGAGAGCAAATAGAGACTTGTTTGCCAGTGGGGACAACAGGGAAAGGAGGCTGTGAATGTTTTAGCAAAGCAGTGATCTGCGTTCTCAGTATATGGATCAGACCTACATTCAGTTTGAAGAACTCTGTAAATGTCTGACTTTCCCCCCAAGAAACCATTTGAAACCCTACTGCCAAATAGTTTTCTTATCTTTAGGTTCCAATCTTCATTCTTCTGCTCTCAAAATACACTTGTGTGAATAGAGCCGACAAAAGGTGAGAGAACAACAGCCCTGGAGACTGGAGGCTTTTATTTAGTTACACAGAACAAGAAATACAGAGCAAGTGAAATGTCTCTTCCTATTCCGTTCATCGTTAAAAAAATATTGAGAGCAAGTTTTCAAACTAGCCTATGGAACTTAAATCAAGGCACAGAGCAAAATAATCACAATGAATAAAAATAGATATTATATGTCTGGCATTTATGTATTTTTGGTTGAATGAGCTGCCTTTTAAAAGACAGAAAACAGAATAGCAGATGCTGTACCATTGAACTATGACCCTCAATCAGAAAAAGGGTTAAGGACTTGGGTTAGACTCGAGACAAAATAGCAAAGGGGAAATATGCATCAAGTGAGATATAGAGACAAACTAAAGGGTTCTCCTCCAAGCCAGTAGAAGTATCCATTGACCTAGGAAACATCAGGAACAAGCTGCATTGAGGCTTGTTTACCATTAAAAAAAGGGCAGGGCATAAATGTTGAGAAAAATGCATACATGCATGTCCTACAGCTCCTGGTGGCAACAGATACTCCTCTGCATGCCTGTGAGAACATTCAGAACTTTTAAGTTTGAGTTCTGCAGCAGCAGCCATATTTATTCATTTATTAAATTTATATCCAGTGCTTTTTTTCTTTTAAAAAATGTTTAGGGGAACTCTCATTTCCCTACTCATATTGAAATACTGCCCTTCAATGAGGCCAAACTTAGATTCAGAAAAAAAGCACTGCTTATATCCCAGGGAGTTTAAGGTGGTATACATCTTTTTCCACTTCCTGGTTTGTTTGTTTGTTTGTTTTTCTAAATCAACAACCCTGTGAGGTAGGTCATATTGAGAAGCAATGACTGTCCCATGGTCACCAAGTGAATGCCAGGACTCCTTTTCTGGAGAACCATCAAATCTAGATGCCGCTAGTGGCAGCTTAATTCAGGCCTGATCCAAATCACACCTAAATTATTCTAATTTTCTAGTTGGGCCCAGTCTGAACCAGGTGCATACAAGTTCACACACCTTTGCTCTAGGCCACTGCTCTATATAATATGTAGAACTGTTATTCACATGTTTTCTTCAAACTGCATGGAGAGTTTCCACACCAACGCAACACACTCCTCAGCCTCACCTGGTTTCTAATATTGATTGCAAACCTTGTCACTTCTGCAAAGAGCATGTGTACTGTACATTGCAGTCAGGGCTAAATGAAGGTTCGAAAGGCAGAAGAGCTGTATATTTTACTGTTGCATTCCAAATTGCATTTATGCGCTTTGAGTACTCCGCATGCTCCTCCTTCAAAGCAATGGTGGAAATGTGTTAGGCAGTTTGAAATGCTTCTGTAAACAAAAACACACCATTGTTTCCCATCTGCTTCTTTTTAGCGCTGCCTCTCATTGTTGACCATGGCGGAAAGCAGAGGGAAATGTTAGTGAAATGATCATCTTGCCTGGGAATAATTGATATTAGGTAGCGCAAATTTGATGGAGCTCCCTAGCAGCAGTTATTCCAGATTAATTCCTCTGGAGGAAAAGGGCTGCGAGGTTCTATGTATAGCCCCTTGGGTCAACTTCATCCTTTAGATGCAGCTGGGCCTGACTTTCTGAGAGCTTTGTTATTCTTTTACATAAAAGAACTGAATGACTAATGTAGCCTGCAAGGGCTGTCAGTCCACCCTCCTGCTAGCAGATACCCCACTGCTATCGACAGCTGCAACTAGGGGCATGCCAGGTGGCAAACCGCACTGTGTTTCTGTCTGCCCTACATCTCCACCCTCCTTCCTCTCACCTCTGTATCACCTGGTTTTTCTAAGGACATTTAGGCAAGCACAATGGAAGGTTGCTAAAAACAGATCAGAATTCTCGTACCGTTTAGGCAGCGACTACACCGTATGGAGATCTGCTGTTGGCTAGGGGGCAGGCAGCAGCAAGTTTCCAGGAAAGATTAAAATGTCTAGTATAGCAATGGGCAAGAAAGGGGGTGGATAACACACAACTCTAATGCCAAAAGGAGCTGGCGGGAGCCAGAACTGGAGAATAAATGCATAATGTAACAGCTGCATTCCTATAACATACAGAAAGTGCAGTTCATAGCCCTGACCTCTCGCTCCTTAAGCTTGCAGGGGGCTGGAGATATTTTGAGTCTGCTCTGCATCCAGCATTTAGGTACATATGGGGGGGGAAATAAAAAGACTTTCACTTTATGTTCTCACTATTGGCAATGTCAGAGAGAAGCTTGTAGCCTGGAGATAAACAGTGCAGAGAACTTAAGAAGAGTTCCTGAACTCTCTTTAAAAAGCAGGGAGGGGGAGAATAGGGAGGGAAATAGTTATTCACCCATTTGGGGGACTTTTCTTGCCATTGCACAAAATAGGTAGTTTTAAAAAGAGTAATATATTGTAAACTTTTGAACCATACAGAGGTTCCTCTGTAGAGAAAGCGTAAGATGGCATGTCATGAATTCAGATTGCGTGAACCAGGGATGGGAAACCTGTAGCCCTCCAGATGTTGTTGGACATAGTATATGGACAGCAAGTGGAACTAAAAGTTTAAAAAAATATGGGTTCATATCACATCACTTGTGTGGATGCCTCTCACTGACAAGTTGTTTCCAGCCAGGTTTCATACCCTGGAAAAGGAAATTTTACTGACCTGGACAGATCTGTAGCCCAATACAAGCATGGTTTGTTTGTTTGTTTGTTTTTTTTAAAAAAGAACTATAAAATATACTATAGTAACAATTGTAGTGGATTTTTGTGTGGATGTGTTTGTGCCTCAGGGAGTGTTTGGATGTATGGAGAGTATTACAGGCTCTATATCAGGCACCCCCAAACTTCAGCCATCCAGATGTTTTGGACTGCAATTCCCATCATCCCTGACCACTCATCCTCTTAGCTAGGGATCATGGGAGTTGTAGGCCAAAACATCTGGAGGGCCGCAGTTTGGGGGTGCCTGCTCTATATGCAGAAGACTTCTTTGATACCAATATCTGTCTTTTTCATCCCATGCAGGTGTTTTATAGAAGACAAAAGCTCCAAGGTGGCCTGGTTAAATCGTTCCGGCATCATTTTTGCTGGACAAGACAAGTGGTCTCTGGACCCCCGAGTAGAGCTCCAACAACTTTCTCTTCTGGAATACAGCCTCCGGATTCAGAAAGTGGATGTCTATGATGAGGGATCATACACATGCTCAGTGCAAACACTGCACCACCCCAAGACTTCACAGGTTTATTTGATCGTTCAAGGTAAGAAATCATGGCAGGCGGTCAGTGGCGGACCTACATTTTGGGGGCCCTGGAGCTTGAAATGATATGGGGGCCCCTTTGTAACCCACAATGAGGTCTGGGTAACCACTGTTATCTTCTTCAATTGGGGTTTTCCATGACAGATCACCACATTTAAAAAACCCAGCAACTTGGATTTTGATTAAAATTGTTGTATTGGATTATTTCACATGCCAAAGTCACTGGTATGAATTAAAAAATCATTTGCGCCATAGTTAATGAAGGGGTTGAAAATTAGGGGAGATTAGGGAAATATTATATACATGCTTGATGCACTTTTTCAAGTAGTCCTTAAAAGCATTGTGGACTAAAGCCACTTCCGGGGGCCCTCCAGGATTAGGGGCCCTGAATCTTAAGCTTCATTCGTTTTATGGTAGATCCGTCCCTGCTGGTGGTGAGACAGAACTTGTTGAGGGGAGAACTCTAGCTACTAACCATAATACCCAGGATTGCTTTGATGCTCATGGCTGGATCTTGACACATCAAAGAAGCAATTCAGTTAAGTGTGTTGTAAACTCAAACAGGGAAATCCGGAAGGGAAAGATAGGACTCCACAGCGCCATCTGGTGTCACAGTGTTATATCGCATATACCGTATGTGCCTGAATATAAGCCTCACCTTTTTTCCAGTTCTGACCGTGAAAAGTTAAAGTGCGGCTTAAATTCGCGACCTTACAAAAATTGGCTTTTATGATATCGCTGCTGAAACAGACATACGGTAAAACGGAATGAGTGTGAGTGCCTGCAGAATTTTAAGTGAATGGCTTATATTCGGGTATTGTCTTTTTTTCATTTACCCCCTTGAATTTTAAAGGTGCGGTTTATATTCAGGTGTGGCTTATATTCGGGTCAATACGGTACAATGCATATAAAACAGGTTTTTTTTTACCAATCCAGCTGAGTCCCATGTTTATCTGACTTTCATCTGAGAATTAATAGTAGTAGATGCTTATTGCTATTGTACTTGTGATCTTACTGGTAATATTTGACCGAAGTCAGGCAGTTTGAATTAGTCACATTAAAGAAACACAGTCCAGGGCCGGCCCTATGGCCAGGCTGGGTGGCGCAGGGTGCCAGGGCGCCTGCCCGCCCGCCACAGAGTTGTGCCTGTCCACCCGCCACAGAGCTGCGCCCCCAGCCGCGCAGCTCCACCCGCCCACCACGCTGGGAAACGGGGCGGGGCGGGGCACCGGGGGGAATCCGTCACACCACGGCGCCAGGGCGCCAAATATACTTAAGACGGCCCCGACACAGTCATTCATTTATTTTGATTTTAGATTGCCAGGTGTAAAGTGTATACCATTCTCAGTGTTAGAAACTGAGATATGAAAGCTAGGTGCTAAATGGCACCTTAAACCTAGGTTATGGGCGCAACAATGGAATGTCTAGGTGCGCTTTTTTATAACAAGAATACAAAGCTGAAAATGAATGAACAGCAGCTAAAATATTATGCTAAATTTTCACATGGTCTAGTCTTTTACCCTAGCCCATC
Source organism: Zootoca vivipara (assembly GCF_963506605.1). Classification (NCBI taxonomy): domain Eukaryota; kingdom Metazoa; phylum Chordata; class Lepidosauria; order Squamata; family Lacertidae; genus Zootoca; species Zootoca vivipara. Next base: position 72,730,224 of record NC_083279.1, on the reverse strand, counting down.
ACCCTAATATTCTTAAGAGGGTCTCTTCTCCAGTCTTTGGAGAGTTGGCTGGAAGTGGGGAGGCAGAAAAAGTTCCTCCTTTCCTTCCTTTCAGTTTTAATCTGAAATCTTAGGTGTAGCACTGCACCCAGAACTCGAAACTGCTTGCACTAATGAAATTCCCTGTTGCAAATGTGCCTAGAACAATAGAGGTTTTGAACACTGACAAGTCACTAGTCATTCTTAATATCTGATTAAACAAGGTTTCCAAGGGCACCACAGTACCTGCAGTCTACAGTACAGCCCTTGCCCTGCCCAATTTTTTAAATGAAGTCTATTGAGGAAGGCTCCTGCTTTTTGTCAATGTTTTGTTTGTTTGGGGCTCTGTGTAGGTGTTTCACCTGCTGGTTTTTTGGAGCTAGTTCTTCTTCCGTGAAATTGGTACTTTATGGTGTCCTTATCAGTATTTATTTATTTTTTTCTAAATGCACTCCAGGCCCCCTGAAGGATGGAGACTCTACATGCTTGACATGTAGTGTAATCTGCTTGCAGGAGAAACCCCAGCTAAGGGGCAGGGGACATTTAGCAGGTCATAGAATTGTAGAGTTGGAAGGGACCATGAGGGTCATCTAGTTGAGCTACCTGCAATGCAGGAATTTTTTGCCCAATGTTAAGCTTAAGAGTCTCGTGTTCTACCCATGGAGATGTTTCCAGATTCAAACTGCTGGCTTCTCCAGTCAAAAGGATTAAGCAGTAGGCAATTTTAATTAATTAATTCACATCAATGAATGGAGATAGGCTTATGACTTGATAAATGCGATCAACTGAACAATTTTGTTTCTATTTGCACTTCTGGGAAAGCTTGACTGCTAATTCACAGTTGCCCTTCCACAAAAACAAGCAAACCTCTGATAGTTGCAGCTAACAACTAGTGGCTGGCCACTGTGAGATCCAGTTGCTGTACAAGTTGAGGTACTGGCCTGATCCAGTCGGTTCTTCTGATGTTATTATGGGATAACATAAAAATTAGGCCTTAGTCAAACTGGCGTTTTGTGCTCAAAGCTTCCTGCATTCTTCTTGATTGCCTAGCGCTCCCAGTTCTCTGCTTTTGCCAGATTTATTCACAACTTTATTAAAAGGAAACAATAATTGGCAGCGCAAGATATGCTGGGGCTGAAGTGCCATAAAAGGGAGATGAATTTGAAACGAGAGAGTGAAAACGAGCGCTTTTCAGCAGGCTTTCAGTCGCACCTCAGCTGCTGAAGCTCTGGCCTACAGAAGCTTTTCACAATCAAAGTTCCCTTTGAACACATGTGAATAATGCCTTTTGTGAAGGTTGCTCTACTAATTGCAGAGATAAAATTACCATCAGCGGAAAATACGATTTTTTTTCCCTTCTTCCCTGCATGAAGCGTTAGCCAGCCATCTCCATTTGGAGACCTTATGCCCTTGACTCTCTGCAAATCCAGCAGGATGCTTAAAGATTACAAATTTGTATAAGCTCTTTCTCATGATTCTGTTCAAAAGTATATTTTGTCAACCTACAACAGGCCACACAAGATACATATGTGCATATATGACATACATATGAACATTTCATTGAGAGGAAGGTCAGGACATAAATTTAGTAATAAAAAATAAAAATAAATCATTGACTTTTTTCTCCAGTAGGTACAGACATTAACAAAGTAATGTAAAAACTAGGCAAAGCACATACAAGGTTGGAAGCAAATGTCTTAGTCCCTATATTGATTATGAAAACACATTTTTACAGCCACCAAAATCACACCTGTTATTGCTGGCTATGCTATGATCACTTTCACCACACGTTTCCTTCTCTATGTGAAAATATATATACCTGGGGATGATCAGTACTGTTCTATGGAGGTACACACACACACACACACACACACACACACACACACACACACACACGAGAGAGAGAGAGAGAGAGAGAGAGAGAGAGAGAGAGAGAGTGCTATGAATTTTAAAGAACCAGGGTGAGATTCTTATTGGAACATTAAATGTAACCAATTGGTGCAATAACAATAAGAAAAAAATAGACTTTTATATTGGATATGTCCCATTCTATTTGTTTATATTAAGTGCATTCTGCTGGAACCATTATATTCCATTTTGTGCCAATAATGCACTTCTCATGCTACCTACATGTGCCACAGTGAGCACTTTCTCAGGTCAACTCCTTTTGAGGTAGACATGCTGATGTTGCAGGGCTGTGCCACCTCCCACCCCCAATGTTTAACTTGTCTATGAATGAAATAGGAGGAACAGGAAGCAGCTACATAGCCACCTATCTATACTGATAAATATCACCCCACTAGTTTCCAGCCCCTCTGTTGAAGAAGAAGAAGAAGAAGAAGAAGAAGAAGAAGAAGAAGAAGAAGAAGAAGAAGAAGAAGAAGAAATAATACTACTACTACTACTAATAATAATAATAATAGTAGGAACATGAATTGAGGAGAATAGATAACATGGTTGCACACTAATTTGAAAACCTATGTGTACACACACCTATGTGTACAGACCACATGGATAGTAGATGCCCCTTTAGATGGTGTGAAGGTGTGTGCAATTGTAAATGACTACATATAAAAGCACACTGTGGGAAAAAAAAGCCTCTGCACATTTCAAAGGCTATGTCTACACAGCCTTTGTCTTTGTCAATCTGGCTTTCTTTCTTTTGGCCTGCTTGTTTCTCTGCATATCTGCTGCTTCCCAATCAATACTTGAAGCTTTTTTTCCGTTGCCCATCTTTGATCAGTTTTGGCTCTGCCTTGGCCACCTATAGCCCATCCATGGCATTTGAATTCTCTTGAAAGTACGGAACTCTACAGAACATTATTTTCTTACTGAGCTGCATTGTATTTTTCTCAATGTTTAACTAAAAGTTAATTTCCTGTAATTGAAACTCATTGCTTCTCCCTTCCCCTCCTCCTCTGTAGATTTGGTGAGCAATCATTCTGTAATTGATTGTTACATTGATCTTTAAATCTCTTGTACTCACATTGATCTCTTCTAATGCTTCTATCTAGAAGGAATGTATATTTTACTTAACATCTCTTATGTCTATCTAGCTCTAAAGTGATGTATTCCTAACAAGCAGTATCATTCTGCTGAAAAAAAATTGCTTGTACAATCTGGATGCCCAAAGCAATTTTCATTATTGTTGATGCTACATCGTTACTCTCTGAATCTCTTGTTATTTCTACAGGCAAAACCTCTTACAGCGTTTCCCCTCTACATTTTACCTCCAAATCATTATGGAATCAGAGTGTACCTTTTTCAATAGCCAACACTCAATAATTTAACATGCCTTACTTAATATATGGCACAAATGGAGAAATGATCAGATCTGAAATCTCTAAATGATATGGCCAGCGGACTGATTTTTATTTTTATTTTCTGGCTTCACATTATACACCCCCCCCCCCAGTTCTTCATCTAAATGTGCCACTCATCCATTAGCCTGGTGAAGTTGTGCTAGTCTTAACCGTACCAAGATAACCTTTGACTTGTCATTGGGTTTTCCATACCTTTCAATGCTGTCATATGCCAGAGTGGCTTTTGTTGTTGCTTGGTACACCACATTAACTTAACTGAGGACATTCTTTCTTTGTGTATGAATAGGACCAGCAACAAAATGTTGCAGCATATTATCCCTTCCTAATAAGTCTGCTCCAGTTCAGAGTTCCCCACAGCCATATTCCTCTCGTGTTTTTCTTTTCCCACTGATATTCAACATTCCTTGGCTACTGCACATGCTCGGTTTTATAGCCTCGAGTTATGAAAACTGGCTCCAGGATTACCTTCAGACTGTGTTTCTGCTTCTTCAGAAGGAGTGCAACCCCATCCAGAACAGACATTGGCCTGTCCTGAACATGGGAACCACTCACCCACCGAGCTTCCATCTTGCCAGGATTTAAATTCAGTTTATAGCCCCTCATACAGGCACTGTTCTATAACATGGCTGGTGAGAGTTTGCACTTCTGCAGACCTCAGGCTACCCCTGATGCTTACCTTGTATTTTTCAGTGCCTCTCTTTTGGCTCACTTCTGTTTGTACTTGCCATCTGAGTTTGCTGTTTTAAGGTGTTATGACTTTCAGTATTCATATAGTGAGTTCACAGCTCAAGAATCCTTCTGCATCTGTTGCTTAATAACTTTCATTTGCATCCAACTGCTGTTTACTTGGTTGCCCTGATGCATTTTTTTACCAACTTCATTACGAAGTGGTGGCATGAGAGATGCAGGTGGCTTGGGCCAACTGCCCACAGCTAGCAGAGATGCAGTGACCACTGGGTGTCTGCAATTTCATCCATGCCAATGGCCATGGGCATTTTGCGGTCCATGACAGCTGATCATCAGCACTGGACAGCTGCTTCTGTGCTGTATATACTTGAGTTCTGATATTCCTTCAAATGGTGCTTTATGGTTTAAAGCTTGTGGACTATATGGATGTTGTGAAAGTGAGGCTAAGACAGACTGCAAATGAAGTCCCACTCAGTTCAATGAACTAGAACAAACAGAAAATATGTGTGCCAGAGACTAAAAGGATGCAGGTGACAAGTTGAAATGAGCAATACCACTTTACTACTGATATTCCTGATACTTCATATTTTATACATTTCCCTTCATAGAAGGCTCTTCTTGAAGGAAGCCTGGAAGTCTGACAATACCAGATATTCATGTTGTGCTAGATGTACAGTAGCGATAACAAGAATAAAAATATAATTAATAATAACATGCCGAGAAGCTGCAGATTTCACCTAAGCATCATGAAGTACAAATATTTGTGTGATTGCGACACTTAATGATGTACATGTAGGTTTCATATATTTCATAGAATCATGGAGTTGGAAGAGACCACAAGGGCCATCCAGTCCAACCCCCTGCCAAGCAGGAAACACCATCAAAGCATTCTTGACATATGCCTGTCAAGCCTCTGCTTAAAGACCTCCAAAGAAGGAGACTCCACCACACTTCTTGGCAGCAAATTCCACTGCGGAACAGCTCTTACTGTCAGGAAGTTCTTCCTAATGTTTAGGTGGAATCTTCTTTCTTGTAGTTTGAATCCATTGCTCCGTGTCCGCTTCTCTGGAGCAGCAGAAAACAGCCTTTCACCCTCCTCTATATGACATCCTTTTATATATTTGAACATGGCTATCATATCACCCCTTAACCTTCTCTTCTCCAGGCTAAACATACTCAGCTCCCTAAGCCGTTCCTCATAAGGCATTTAACCCTAATCTCTGTCCAATTCAAGACATGGATGTCCAAAAACATTTAATTGTATTTCCTCTTCCTATAATATCATTCACTTTACTTCATATCTTGGTGTGGGGTTTTTCTTTAGCTTTCTGCTGCTTACTTGAATTAGATATTTTATTTTGTTTCTCCTATTAAATACCGATCTGTTGAAAGATACCACCTTTCTCTCACCATTGAGCCAACATGATGACAACTCCACACACTAGTGTGCAAGAATGAAAATGTTCAATCATTATGTGTTTTGTTCTTAGTTGGAAAATTACTGTTTTCTGTTCAGTTAGTCGCAAGAGGCATAACAGGTCAGCCCAGAAAATAGAAACTTGAGGAGGAAAGAGTGACCTAGTTGCTATGGGAAATAGAGACTTTTCTGCCCTTCTGACTAGCCAAGAGGTTGGGAGTTAGAACAGTAAATATTCAATAGTGGATATAAGTTAATACTGTCAAAATGCAGGAGTGAATAGTTGGAAAATTCAAGAGAGAAAAGGATTGAATTCAAAAGAAACCAGAATGGAGAGTATTGCAAAAGAACCAGACTCCAGCAACAAAAGAAGCAAAGCTTAAAGCATAAAGGCTGAAAGCTACATTGACAATGGACTAGGATGAGCTGAAATTGATTTATTCTTAGGGCTTAAGAATTCTTAAGTGCCTTGCCTTCCTTTTCCAAATTGTTCTTATAGTTAACTGCTAAATTTGTTTTCTAAACAATAGCCCCCACCTCCCAGAAACATATTCATGGTAACGGTTCATTTGGTGCTTTTCAAAACAATTAATACAATTTAAGTTTGTTGTGGGTTGAACTTTGGTCTGATGCCTTGATTTTCACCCTAACACTAATTGCCTTACCATGCTACCCAGTACAGTCAGTTGGCAGAGTCAGTAAGTAAATTATAGAGATTATAGGGCTGCTTTAAGGGATTTCCACCTGGCAGTCGTGATGATCACAGGAATTGAATTAGCTCATGGCTCACCTCCTGTCCTTCTTAAGGTGCAGGCTGTGGTCCACGCAACAGTTCACATTTCCAATTTCTTTCCTTCCATAAGAAGTCAAAGCTTATAGGTGTCTGTTTGCTTGGCCCTAGATATAATAGTTGGATCTGTCTTGGCAGACCTCTTTTGTAAATGCTTTCCAATCCTGCCTTATTTGGCTGGAGACTGAAGTAGGTGATACAATGAATCCCTTCAAATTTAATGTATTGTATTTGAAATACTTTGGGGGCAAAGTAGTACTTTCAAATCCAGTGCTAGTCATCCCTCACCCCTAATATTTTCAGCTTCATTCTATAGTTGGGTGACTCAGTTTTCAGAAGACTGATAAGCAGAACTGAAAACACCAGAGATTAGACAGATGGTATTTTTTTCCTGTGCTCTACAGTACATTGTATGACTTCCAGACTTCTTTCTCCCATAATTTTTGCTGCAGCATTGAAACTTATTCCATACAACAATAATAGCTAATGTTTCTTCCCTGCTTACTTCAACATCAGGTAGGACTAGTTCTTGCAGGTCTTGAGTTTACTTTGAGTTGCTTCACATGCTGCAGTAGAGTCTCCCTTCTACCCTATACTTTGCAAGGAAGTAATGTGTCCTTTCCCCCCTAAATGCTCTACTAGTAGCTATGAATATCTATTCCGGCGATATGTTGACAGAGTTGAATGTGAGTGCATGTTATAACATGGGAGTCACTTAGAAATGCAACTATCTTGAAACTGGAAGGAATTTCAAAACTTCACTTCTGTCTCAGCCTAAAGGGAAAGTGTGGGGTTTTATGTGAGGGAAGAAATTTAAGAAGTGAACAAATTCCATCAGAGGGAGTACTGAAATGAGCCAAGAGTGGCCTATGCAGATGTACACAGCTAATAACTCCACAGTAGGGATGGACGTGGGTGGCGCTGTGGTCTAAACCACTGAGCCTAGGGCTTGCTGGTCACAAGGTCGGTGGTTTGAATGCCCGTGATGGGGCGAGCTCCTGTTGTTCGGTCCCAGCTCCTGCCCACCTAGCAGTTTGAAAGCACACCAAGTACAAGTAGATAAATAGGTACTGCTCCAGCGGGAAGGTAAATGGCATTTCCGTGCACTGCTCTGGTTTGTCAGAAGAGGCTTAGTCATGCTGGCCACATGACCCGGAAGCTGTCTGTGGACAAACGCCGGCTTCCTCGGCCTATAGAGTGAGATGAGTGCCACAACCCCAGAGTCGTCCACAACTAGTTCTAATGGTCAGGGGTACCTTTACCTTTACCTTTACCTTTAGGGATGGATGGATCTGTCAATATCAGTTCCTCTTATTTTCTAAAAAATAATAATTCAGCCTTAAATTCAGTTCTCCACATTTCCACATCAGTTTGCATTTTGTTTAAATTCATCAGCATTTTAGTGTGAAAATTTCCTTTAACCGTTGGAAAATTAAATCTCCATCAATCTTATAAGTCCAAGTTCTGTACCATATATTAAAAAAATACACACCATAGATTTAAAGCTCATTACTTCTGAAAAAAAATATATCCTGGGAAATCTAGTTTGTTAAGGATGCTTGAAAATGGAGCTCTGTGAGTTCCCAGGATTTTCTGGGTGAAGCCATGGACTTTAAATGTATGGTGTGTATGCAACCATAGTCTCTTTGCCACAGTGGTATACCAGCTTTTTATCAACTCACAAATGTCCAATTTGTGGCTTGTATTGTCAAACACATTGCAATAGACACTGTAAGCTTTCTTAGGAGTTTCAGGGAGTAAAGGATAGGATATTAAATTTAACAAAATAAACAGGTATCAAGTCAAATCTAAGTAATTGTCCTGTTGATGGCTAGTTTGTGGCCAATTTATAACAGATGAGTATATGATACAACTGTTCATGTCCCCATGTGATTTCAGCTTTGAAGCATCTGAGAATCACACCTTCTTACTTCACCTACATTTAATAGTCTTCTCACTTGCACAGGTGTACATCTGTTTTTCACTTCTGTAAGTGAGGAAAAAGTCATATTCTTAGACTTCTAGTAACCTAAGACTTACTTGTCACTCTCACATTTAAAGCCCAGCACTTCTAAGAAACTTCAGTACAGTGGTACCTCGGGTTACAAAAGCTTCAGGTTACAGACTCTGCTAACCCAGAAATAGTACCTCAGGTTAAGAACTTTACTTCAGGATGAGAACAGAAATCGCATGACGGCGGCACAACAGCAGCGGGAGGCCCCATTAGCTAAAGTGGTACCTCAGGTTAAGAACAGTTTCTGGGTTAAGAACGGCCTCCAGAACGAATTAAGTTCTTAACCCGAGGTACCACTGTATAGCATTGCTATAATCGTTCACTCCTTTCTCAAGCCCATGTCCCAAAGTACTGTTATAAACCGTTGCCAACAAAGATCTGTCACTTAGCAGTTTCCTTCGACATCAATGTAGGTAAGCAGCATAGTTCTTAATTTCTGTTTGTTCACAGAGTCATTTCAGAATGGAAGTCCTGCAATCCCTCAGGAACTTGAATTGTCCTGTGAGATCTCGCGAGAGCATCCCAGAGCCATCCCAGCTCACTTCTAACTGGTTCTTACATATATGTTCTGTGTTTTAAAAGGGCATCAAGTACAAATGAGCTATCAGATATCAAACATACAGGTAGAACTTTCATATATCATCGGAAACACAATGCTTTCCAGTTGAGTCATTTCATATATTCATTGGTCAGCTCAGTTCAGCTGCTCAGTAGCACCCACTCAATCACCTGTGGGAATAGAGAACCTACAGTGCTGCCCTGAAACCCTCTCTTTCCCTTGAAACTCCACCTATCAATAACTTCTCAAGCACAGCTTGTGTAGCAGGTGTTAGTCTAAGCCATAGCCATCTTTTCTGTTGCCCACACTTCTAAAGTTTAATGAGTGCTGTGTGTCCATAAGCTATAAACAGGGCAGATAAAACATTATGTCACTATTCCTTTCCTATCAACACTGAGTGCTTGAGTCCAGCGATCTCTTGGCAGCTATGGACACAAAAGCTGTGTCTGAATCTATGAGACACTGTTCCTTATATATATGAATTATATGCAGTGGTGGGTTGTTAAATTTCATGAAGGTCTGCAAAGTAATGACAGCAGGCACTAAGGGCAATGAAACAGCTATGCTGGCAGAGGGAGCTGGGCTTTGTGGCCCAACCAAACAAGGGGAGAGGGTAGGTAGAACTTTTCATCAATTTTTCATCTGTGGTGGCCTAAATGTACTACAGTGAAATCTAAGCACTGTTATCACTTGTCCTTTCTCCACTACTTGGCCTCTTTAGAGCAGCCATTCTGCTTTTAAAGAGCTCACTTTTGCTTAAGTTAAAGATGCTCATGTCTGTCAACATTATCAGCAGACTCATGATTGCACACTGGTGATTATTATTACCACCTTCTCACAATAACCATGATTGCGTGGATGAGTCCATAATTATGCATTGGGGGGGGGGGAGAATCCCACCATTTCACGTGAAGCCATTCAGATGCAAGCCGAAGCATCTGTAGGAAAGGGGCATGGTTGGAGACCATTCTGTCTTTATCAAGAATGAACCATCAGCTCTCTTGTACTGCAGATGGTGTGAGGAAAAGCAGATTACTGGCTTCCAAGCCAGCAGGGAGGAAAGTCTTTGTGGGGTACAAACAGCTGGATGATACTATTTACCCTGGAGGAGGGTCAAATGAGGATACCACCTGCTCTACCATTTTTAGAATCCTTTGTATGTCTAGGGTCTGCAGGCAAAGTCAAAGAGACAAGATGGTTTGGAAGTATGTTTATATCACAGGTACACTCTGAATTTCCCATTCTGTATTATTCATCATGGAGGATGATCTGTGTTAGAATAATAAGATAGCAACATAGTTCTTCATCATCTTTAGCATCCTCTAATGAGCTGGTGTCTGCCTTCAAAAACAATCATCTCAGGACACCAAGGGAGACAAAACAAGAGAACATGTATAAATCAGATTTTAGTCAGCTACCCAATGAGATGTGAAATAGGTTCCAGGACAGATCATACCCTACAACAAACTTGTTTGCCATGATAATGTATAACTATTTCCTGTGTTATAGAAGTCTCCTTATCACGCCTTAAAATTCCTACCTAGTAAAAATGTTTTGTTGTTGCTGCTGCTGCTGCTGCTGCTGCTGCATGTTTAATGGAGGTTAAATTCTTTGGAGCAATCTTACTTAATGTTTCCCCTCATTGCCTCTGAAACAGAGACTTTTCGTCTTTTCTTTCAGAGCTCCAGATTACAAAGTTACGCGAGTTCATTAGAAGTTAAAGATAATGTAGAAACTATGTTGCTTTCTTGTTATTTTAACACAGGTCATCATCCATAATGAATAATGCTGGCTAGGAAATTCTTAGTTTACCTGTTTCACATGCTTCTCGTTCTATTTCTGTGACTTCTCAGAACCATGGGGGGGGGGATTATGTAGAATACTTACATATACCGTATGTCAACATTTTCAATACGCTAAATTTAAAACAGGTCAGAAAACAATAAATATACTGAATGTGTGTGTGCTCGCATTTCTAAGCGCCCAGCCTCTGGATGAACCGTTAATGGAGGACCGTTAATGGCAATCGCAACATGCACTGCATTCCTTGCTCATCTATCACTTGAGATGGCATAGAATCTTTGACGACACTGATATCCATCATGTTTCACTTTATAATAGGGGTAGGCCTTTTCCATAGTTATGGAATCTATGCAAAAGGCAGTAACATTTTACAACACTATACAAGTCTTTAAAGAGTACAGCGATGATTCTGTGAAATGTATCACTCCACTCATATAATTTAAAGGTGTCTGATATCTTGTGTCACTGTAACTCTGAGCACAGGTTGATGTGTGTAGTGCTAGAACTAATGAGCTAAACTTGGCACAAGACACTCAGAAATGGTGTTGGATGAAGGCAGCCCTGTATTGGGAAGCTTTTAATGTTTGCTGTATCATGTGTTATTTTATACCATGTTGGAAGCTGCCCAGAGTGGCTGGTGCAACCTAGTCATATGGGCAGGGTACAAGCAATAAGTTGTTGTTGTTGTTTTGCTAGACTCCCAGCTCTCATCAGTCCCAGCCAGCATTGTCCGTGGTCAGGGATGATGGGAGTTGAAGCTCAGCAACATCTGGAGAGTCACAAGTTTCCCATCCCATAATATTTCTGTGCCAAATATTTTAGGTTATCCAGCTGTATCATCAAGCAGAGTGCATAGTGCCACCTCTCTGTATGCTTCACTTCTGTCCGATGTGCTAAGGAGCTATGGGATTGGAAAGAATGGTTGCCTACTACCACTCTGAGCTCAAATGAGATCCATTCCCTCTTTGCTGAGTGGTGTATATTTATGATGGAAAGAGTTGCAGGTGGTTTTTCTTCTGATCTCTAACCCATGCTGCCGAGCTCCCAGTATTTATTCATAGCATGCATCCAACATCCAGCTGCTGTGCAGAAGTTCATCAGCACAGCATTGATAGGGACAGGCAAGATAAAGATTTTCCTTTTCATTCCTGCTATCCATTTCATTTTCTCAGGCAATCTTGTTTAAATGTTGGATCCCCTCTCTTCCTATAAGTAAGGATACAACATCAAACAAATACAGCAATCAAAATGTTAAGCAAGCAGTGAGAAATTTGAAAAAGCACATTGATAACAAATTCTATTGCCCTTCCAAAATGGACTTGAAGGCTGTTTTTTATTTGTTTGGTGGTGGTGTGCGGAAGGTTATATTCAAATGTGATTAGGACCTGGATGATAACAAAAGTTAAATGCACACAGAAAGCAACAGCACAACAAATTTTAGAAAACAAGATAGAGTTGAATACACTGTTAACCTCTGTAGCGCAGTTGTTTCTGGATAGAGGTGATTTATATTTCCAGTTCATTTCAGCTTCATTCTGGGTTTGGGGGATAGTCAAGGTGGTATAGGCATTGGTAGCCATGTAGACTGAGTTTCATATGGAGATTAACAGGCAAAATGTGACCGTCTGTGGCTTTGACACCATTAATTGTGAGACCCTGTTGAGACAGTATTGGAATTGCTTTGCGCTTCCAGATTTGGATGTAAATGTGAAACAATATCAATCTTGTACAAACTTGAAACACATAATTCCTCTTAGGGGAATAACATCAGAGCTAGTGCAATATATGACTTTGAGCTAAGTTTTGGCTATGCCCTGGCAAGTCATCTCAGTTATGAATTCGCACCATACACTTAAAGCACATGTCTTTTCTCAAAGAATCCCAGGAACGGTAGTTTCTCTCTCACAAAGCTACAGTTCCCAGCACCCTAAGCAAACTACAGTTCCCAGGTTTCCATGGAGGAATCAATCCATTTTAAATGTGCTTTCAGAGTATGTTGTGGATGTGGTGTTAGCTGTTTTAGGGAAGCAGCTTTAGCTTCTACCTCCATCTGCAGTATGGGGAATAAGACTGGTCTACCACAATCTCTATGGCCACTGTAAAGACTGACTGACAAAAAGGAAATAAAAGATGCAGAAGGGAAATTAGATTTACGGTATGTTTGAACTTAGTGGCCAAACACATGTTTTGTATGCAGAAAGTCCCAGGTTCAGTCTCTGGCATCTCTAGTAAAATAAATGAGAGGCAGCAGAAAATGGGAAAGACCTTTCTCTGCCCGAGACCCTGAAGAGCCATTGGCCAGCCACAATAAACAATACAGGACTAGACAGAAAAATAGCCTGACCTGAGAGAAGCTTCCTTTGTTTAATCAGTAATAGCTTTTGTTTATAGTTTGTGCGATTGTCAAGGCTCTTGTGTACTCTAGTTCATCTATAACTGAAGTCTGCTTCTTTCGGGAGTACATTAGCCTAATAGATTAGACGGCAGCATGGAGGCATCTAACCTTATCTAAGCCCCTCCTTCTCCACTACCCAGTTACAACATTAGTGCATAAACATATCCTCCCTGTTGTCATTCCCCCTGCCTGTTCTCGCCTCCCCAAACACAAGGCCTTTGAGCTCTGCCCCTTCCATTTAAACTGTGTTTCCCTACTTAATGACATACACTAATGTGTGTTAACAGATGTCTGAGGGGAAATTAGCTGCGGTGTCCAGATCAATTAGAGTTGAGTTGCTGTGCAGAAACAATTGCTCAATAGGCTGTGGAGGCTTCGGGAGCGGGTGGGTGGGAGGAGGACCGGTGGCATTTTTTCCCCTTTACAAAGGTGAAATTGTGCTGGCCCAGCTTGAGCCTGCCTGCTCCTGTGAACTAAGGCTCTAAACAATCCTCCTCTTTATTTAATGGATTCTGATCTCTCTACTAGATGGAGACAGCTCCGACTGCTGCAGGCAACTAGTAGCAGCAGCAGCGGCAGCACAATGGTGAATGCAAGGTAGCTATGCTCTGCTACAGATGAACTTTGTAGGGCCAAATGGGAAACCCAAGCATACACTTTTCTTTTCTTTTACTTTTAAGGCAGCCATGATGGGTTCCAAATCTGATCTAATGTTGTGGAAAGCCGTCTGTAACTCTCTTCCATATAATCTTTTCCCATTCGCAAGTATCCCTCTCTCCTCAAGTTGCAGTTTGGACCCTCTGGAAGGAAATGCAAGAATTGCTCCAGGATGTGATGGTGATGGCCCTGTATAGGTTTTGCTACAATTGTGAAGGAGAAAGTTTCAATGTTCTTTTGGGTTTTGGTTCTCTTTTCTTTTTTCCTCCACACAGTGGTATTAGAGGCTGCAATCCTATACACCAGGGATGGGGAACCTGTGAGCCTCCAGATGTTACTGGACCACAGTTCCCAACATCCTTAGCTGGAGCTTATGAAAGTTGTAGTGCAACAACATCCAGTCACTGGTTCTTCATTCCTGCAGTCCACTGTAGTGCCCTCCCAATATTATGCAAGTTGGTGCCTTCCACATATCATGTTGGAGTAAAGTTTCCATACACACCCCTAAACAGAATGGCCAGGCCAGGGGCGATGGCAGTTGTAGCATGACAACATCTAGAGGTCACCATATTGATTACCCCTGCTAATACACTTACCCAGGAGAAAATGCCATTGAACTCAATAGAGATTGCTTCATACAGAGAGAGAGAAAAAAAAACAATGCCAAATAGTATAGGTACATTTCAAAAAGGTTTAGTTCCTTTCTACAGGGACTGTTCTGAAAACAACCATACAAACATTTTATATATTATGCAATTAATCTTCCAGACATTTTTAGGGTAATTACTTCATCTAAATTAAATGAGGATGAGGTAATTATGCTAAAGAAAATTCTGTTTGAGAATTTGTGTTGTTTTTAAATCAATTTTTAAAAGCGGGAGATTAATTGCTTAATGTATAAAATGTCTGTATGGTTGTTTTTAGAATAGTCCCTGAAGAAGGAATGAATTTTCTTTCCAGAATGTGCAGGTATGTTCTCTCTTGATTTTATAATGGTCAGTGTGCCTCTTCTGTGTGGTTCCTTCCTTCTCAATAGACATGTGCAGTATTGCAGTACACCTTTCATACACTGCCTGTACTAAAGTGCAGATTGCACCAGTATCATGCTGGAGAAATACCAGCAAATACAGCTGGTGCAGACAAACAATTATGTGCACAGCTTCTTTTCAAATATCTGTGGGGAGTGAAATGCCCTTCTAATATTTCTAGTCACCCATTTAAATGCTTTTTGAACCAAAATTCCACCAGGTTCTTTATAGTTTTATTGACTTTCTGCATTGCATCGTTATTGTTGTTGTTTTAGTTCCAGACACCCAGTTCAGCAAACCAAGTCAGTACACAGATGGTTTTGCTGATGTTAACAGCCTGATACTTCTACCTGAAGCATCAGTTGCCTTCCATTGCTGGTCTTTTCATTTTCTCTCTCTACTGATACACTAGTTGCCAGTATATGGTCCAGAGTCCATATATGACCTCTGGAGCAATTATGTGAAACTCATGGGCACTTCTGAGAAGACTGAGCAGGTCAACTGATGCTTATTTGTGCTATGCATCTAGCCCTCATAGTTGTGAAGGGATGTCATTTAACATTCTGTGATGTTCCAGGATAAAATTATCAAATAGTATGTGCAACATGTCCACCATGATTATGCACATGCATGTGAAAATTATGTTACTTAGCAGTAACTAAATATAAAAATGCCATTTCTGTCATGTTGTCAGTACTGATAAGCTGCCTTTCACTTTTACTAAGTTTAAGATTTCACAAGGATTTCCTGCATAACTTTCTTAGACTTCCAGCTTCTGAAATGGTTTATATTCCTGAGGAATTAATAACAGTTCGTTTTGCAAAGGAGATAGTGGAGAATGTACAGATGAAATGATTCAGCCAAGGTCAATTAATACAGCTGTGTCAAAATTACAGTCATCCAACAATGCCTATTCTGTTTGCAATTTCAAGGCCATTTCCCACATTACTTTTTAAAGAGATTTGGATATGTAATATTGGAAAAGTAGTGTGAAT
Organism: Zootoca vivipara; assembly: GCF_963506605.1. NCBI lineage: Eukaryota > Metazoa > Chordata > Lepidosauria > Squamata > Lacertidae > Zootoca > Zootoca vivipara. Next base: position 72,714,538 of record NC_083279.1, on the reverse strand, counting down.
ATTTATTTTTGAAAGCAAGTATAGGAGGTTTCCAGAATTAGTTCTGGAGTTTGCACACTTTCTTTACTTGAATGGACATTACAGATCCTAAATCATATTTTCATGTACGTGGACTCTCAAGAGTACACCAATGTGTTTAAAATGTAATGGAAAGTAGTCTTCTGGCATCTCTCTCTTTCTCATTCTCTCCCCCCCCCTCTCTCTCACACATACACACACACACAGAGAGAGAGACTGCATCATCACACATTTTTCAAGACGCAGCTTATTTAAAATTTCAATGTCAGTGTTCCTAATCTCTCCAGGCACTTCAGTATGAACTTCAGTATAATTTCAAGTAGGTTGTGATTAACATACCACGTCTCTTGGCCCTCTCTGCCCCATCCCCCTTGTCATCATCCCAACTCTACATTGTGTTCCACACCCATTTGTGCACCCATTGGAATGTGGAGCGATGGGGTATGAACATGCAAGCTTAGCACTAGACTCTTGTCAGATCAGCTTCCGAGCCACATTTATCAAAATTACACCACAGTCCTTTGCAGAGGCAGATATTAATAGTGTTCATTTGAAACCAAGAGTGTTACTAATGCTTTTTCCTGTGTGCTAAATCAGAGGAAACAAGAATTATCTAAACAAATGCACCAAGAGAAAGACTGTTGAGATTAGTCAACAAGGCAGGTAAAATCTGAGGGTGGTGATTACTTCACCAGGCAAAAAATATAAAGGAAAGATATATTAGACACAGTTTCAGAAGAGAGGCAAACTCCCCCCCCTCTCTATATATAGCAGCGTAATTTCTATAGGGCACCCATGATAGCTTTTCTCCTCATCACTGTAGTAATTCCATCAACATAATAGAAAATAAAATGTTGAAATGAGATGCACCTTAAATTGTGTATTGAAGATTTGATGTTTTGGATGCATTTAATTCAGCAGGACACCTAAGATTAGTCAGTTAATTGCAATGGGATCTCGCACTTTCTTCATGACAGCTCCACCTCAAATTATCTCTAGCACCTCTTCCAACAGTGGTATCAACCACCACCCTTGGTCAGCTGCTTACTTGTCAGAAACGAAAGCTTCTTACTACCAATGCTATCTATAGCGGTGAATTTCCTGCATTGACATGGTGTTGCGATTGATGACCTTTGAGGTCTTTCCAAGTTTAGGATTCTGTGATTTAGCAATGGTACTTTCCTTGTTTCCTGCTGCAAATATCCCCACATCTACTCCCAGTCTTGCGATCAATATGAATGTAAAGATTTGCCATATGGGGTCAAAAGTAGCCTAAAATATTAATAACATTGTTCACCAAACTTAGACTCCTCTCTCTTGTACAGTCCTCTGATAAGGTGATATAGAATCTTTCTTCCACAGCTGCAGCCCTATTGTTGAAGACATAGCCAATCAGCAACTTCCAGCATAGTGCAATGTTCTGTGAGTCTCTCAGCTTTCTTTCGTGGACTTGGTTTGCATGGCACATGAAGCCATACTTTGGCTTACCAAGACACTGCAGGCAGGCAGACTCCTGGAAAGGAACTTGCAGTCATGTTGTGCCTCCCAGGTCCTTTTTAAACTCGCATGTGCTGCATGCATGTTAGGGATAAGGAATAGTTGTTATGCAGATGAAGGTATACACTGCATCCTCATTTATGAGGCAGGAAGGGCAGATTCAAAGATTAACTCCAGGTCAGTACTGGATATAGGTGCACATGAGCAAACCAAGTGATGGGGAAATTGATCTGTTGGACCAATGCATACCATTTGATGCAAATTCACAATTCTCAACATACTCCACAGAATGTATGAGGATGCACCTTCCCATCCTTCTCTCATTCTGAATGTAAACATGTTTGTATCCGAATATAGTGTTTGTTCCGCTGGATGTTTCCCTCCCAAACAACCTCTGACATGGTACTAGTCTTGTATAATGTATTTTGTATGTGCGCATCTCTGAATTAGAGCCAAACCCTGATCACTTTTGGTATGGCCATAGTTCCCCATGGTCAGACCATATAGCTCATGTTCTTCAGGTATTTCATTACTATTCTCTGTCCTTTCAATGTGTTTTCGGCCTCTCCACCACACCAATACATTCACTCCTAAATCCCTTATTTAACCCCCAAATACAGGTTTTTTAAAAAAGAAGAAGAAAGAAATAAGGGGGAATTGCATGTGCATGTGTGAATTTCAATATACAGTATTCGGATATTTAACCCAATCACAAAATTTGGATTTTCTCATTGCAGAGTTTGTAGCATTAATACAGAAATCTGATTATGATCTGTAGTGAGCAGTTAGATTTGTGCCTGGGAAGCAGGGATTCAGAAAAGGAGCAGGGATTATTGTAGATAGCATCCTCCACAAGAGCTCAAAGTTTAATGATGTGGCAAACTGGGCTAATACGAACACTTTGTGTATAAAAAGGATAGAAAGCAGAATTTATAATGCTTCAGCACACAGCACTGGTGAGCCCACTGTTACAAAACTGTATTCAGCCCTAGCAGTCACAAACTTTAAAGTGAGGCAGGAGCATGTATGAAAGAATTCATAGAGGGATCAGAACATGCCCTGAGGTGGAGAGCAAGTGTTGTGATGCAAGAGTCAAAGTTGGAAAGTCCCTTCATCCCTATACGTCAATGCTTCTCAGACTTGGGTCCCCAGCTGTTGTTGGACTACAGCTCCTATCACCCCTGACCCTGCTGTCTGAGAAACACTGCTTTACATATACACATAGGCAACATGCCCAATCTTAGGAAGTTGCAGACATAAAAATAACAAAACCCACTGGGAAATAATATTCTAGCTCACAGTTAATGGAATTTGCCATCAGTACAATCCTCAAAATGTGCTAAGGTACTAGCTTATGAAGCAAACTATAATGTGCCATCAGACAATCTCCAAAATGGGAATTAAGATTCGTCACAATACAAGTGCTATATATCTCTGGTAATTTGAGCATGTGAACTACACTGTCCAAGACTGCACCAGGACAAGTGCCCTATTGTGACTCAAAGTTTAAGCAAAACCAGTTACAGCATCCAACTCATTTAGCAATGTCCAGTCAGATCTGGGGGGTAGCTAAGGAAAGCTAATTGGAGAGCAGGGGTCTCCCTTGAGTGGAGAGCTGCCTGGAGATAAAGATGGGCAGCCTGTCTTCAAGAAAGCCCCCCAAACCTGGCTTCTTATTGATTGTCTCAGGAGACAAATTTATTTATTCATTAGTCCACTGTGAATGTCCAAGGCTTGAGTACTCTACATCTTTTGCTGATCCCAACCCCCATCTGCCAAACAATATGAAATGACTTGGATCTTCATGTCAGTCCCAATTGTCAGTTAAGCACCGGGAACAGCAGTGATTGAAATGGTATCTGTCACATCTAGTATCCTGAGAGTGACTGCAAATTATAATTTTGTATGCAACAGAGTGAGGCAGAATTAACCACATCCCTGAAACCGATTGTAAATCAAGGGTGCTGCCATGACCCATGACCAAGACAGACTAGGACAGCTGCTTTGAGAAGCAGTGTGTGTGTGTGTGTTTTGCCACAGGGCCAGAACATCATCTCTTAGCTATCCTATAAAACTTGTCACTGGAGAACAAATATCTGCAGAGCCTGAAGAGAGAGCAGAATACTTCCAGGATTGCTTCTCTTGCAGCACTCTCAGGTGTGCCAGTGGATGTCCTCAAAATACCCCTCTGGTACCGTGCTATTCCTTTTTTGCACTACAGTATTTCCAAGCTCAGTTATTGCTGATGAAGTATCAATTCCCCCCCCCCCCCGGTTTTCTGGCCTAACTGCATTCATCTCCCTTGTGATCTGTCCGTGGTCCTGAGCTACTGTTTTGAACCTCTTTTTCAGTTCTGTTTCTTCCCAGCAGATACATTAGTCCATCTTCTTCCTGGAATGAAGGTGTGCCTTACTATGCTACCCTAACCTCTCCACAAGTCTTGACCTTGAATAGACAAATACTGGGAATGGGGTAGTTGGGGATATAGTTATCATACAACCAGGGTTCGAAATTAGCAGGGCGCCGAGTGACTTTTGCGCCTAAAGATTCTCCATTTGCAAACACCTCAAAAAGGCTGGGTGCCATTTTTTGCACCTGGCTGATACTCAAGGACTATTGAAATGTATGTGCTTTGAAGCTTCAAAGTATATGTTAAAGATAGACAAAATGTTAAGGAGTTTAACAATAAAGTATGGTGGCAATATTTTATTGTAAACACCAAATTAAACATGTATCGACAATTTCTTTCAAAAGTGTGATGTTAACAATGTGTCACTTATGTTAATTGTGTATTAGTTCACAACCCAGGTCCCAGGAGCCATTTGGCTCCTAGCTTTCTATTCCCAGTTTCTAACACTGCATACAACCCAAACTATACATGACACTCTCCATGCATTTGCCCTATGCATTTTGTCAATACATGGGAAAAGCTGTGTTCAGGCATTCACCTGAAGAGATGAAGGGTTAAACTGATATAAGATGCTTAGAAAATGTCCCTGATAAGCTAGTGTTACCACTTACAGGGCGTTTTCTAAATACATTGAGTTGAAAACACTGTTAAAAAATCTTCAAGATGTTAACGCTAATCACAAGTATCTGAAAATTAGCTGGTGTGCCTAAAGACATTGGGGTGAGGCTTGTGTGTGGACCCTTTTCCCCACCCCCAGATTAAACCCTCCATGTGTTCAAGTGAACATCTGAGCATGGCTCAAGAGTGAGTGCTGTTGTGCTTATGTCCTGCTTGTGTATTTGTGCATTTCCCACTGGCACCTGACTGACCACCGTGAGAACAGAATGATGGACTCAAGGTGCCTTTGATCCAGAAGGGTTCGTCTTATGTTTGTATGATTGGCTGTAAAAAGGATGGTGTGAAGAGTGAAGAGGTGTGAGTTCCACAGCAGGCTATCCTGACACTAACTAGTACATAGGGAAGGCAATAAATCTAGAGTGGCCCATTAAGCAGATTTGGATATAAATTTCATTCTTCTTATTTATAAAACCACTAAGCCCTTTATTTGTCTATTTTTTGAGGGAAGGGAATTCTTATCCAGAAAGGGAAACTTTCAGAGGGAGAAACTCTTCTTTCAACTTATGTTGTTTCCCTTCTTTTTTTATTTCTTCCCTTGCAAGCAAATCTTCTTTTAGTGACATCTGTCACCTTTACAATGCTTTGTAGCTTTCAGGTGAGGAGCTCCATAGGCAGGTAAAAAAATCTGATCCAAATTAGCCAGACTTCTGCATTGTCAAAGAAACCATCCCCACAATGGAAATACAGACCCTTTCCTCTATAGTTTAGAATAGCGGTAGACAATGTGGAATAGGGATAGACCATCCCTATTGGGCAATCTGACTGAGGCTCATGGGATTCTAACATGGGAGTCTAACAACACCTGGAGGGCACTATGTTGGCTACTACTGCTTTAAAAGATAAAGCTGTTTGTAGATAGCCATTTAGAGAGTGAGACCAGGCCCAATGCACGCATGCGCAGATACACACTGAGCAGTGTGTGTGTGTGTGTGTGTGTGTGTGTGTGTGTGTGTGTGTGTGTAATAGATTATATATATTTCAGGCTTTTAAAAGCTATTATGAACCCCACTGATAACATAAAGTTTTAAAGCTTAAACTCAACCTTTTGGGAATGTAGTTGTCAATCTGGATCCTGGGGAGTTGCTATTTTAGCACTGATGAAGTGCCTATCCTTTCAGCGCAGTGTGCTGTTTCCAATTTATAATATCCTACTTAGGACTCAGCTAGAAATTTCCAGGGGCTATTTTGACCAACCAAACTTGGATGGGGAGAGAGACCAAGAAACTCCCTGCTGAGCTGTTTCTCAGGAGCAGAGAATTTAATTGGAAAGTGAATAGGGAAGGTCATAACGGCAGCTGCTGTGGGCAAGGAGGGCAAGGGTGGTGCTAATAAATATAATGTCCTTCATCTGGGGAGAGAAAATAAATTGCAGAGATAGAGGGCAGGCTGGGGGGCATGACACCAAGCACCCCCCTGCATTAGCACTAATAACTTTACTTTGTTTTTTTCATTCGCCTGTCCTGCTAAAAAGCTTCAGGGTTGACCAAGTCATTTCAGGTTACTGGTACTGATGCAGGAGCTGGACAGCTATTGGTCTTCCAGAAATCCTACTACCAAATGGTACACACCAACCATATACAGCCTATGGGATGAATCAGTGTGCTTAAAATGTGAAACTAACACACACACATCATGCAGGGAGAAGCTCCATTTGTGAGATTTCCTAAAATACAGAAGAGTGCAGCTTCAACCACCATTCTTCCTGCAGAAGCATCCAGACATTTCATCCCAAAATTATTCTTCTATTCCTAGTACAAGGCATGGATTTTTACTTCTAGGGAAACACAAGCAAGAAATCGTAGGAGTTCTGAGCTATTCTGCATTTCCCCCAAGAGCCATTTGTGAACCTAAGATAGTAAAACTTGGAATTTGTTGAACTGAATGTTCAAATCTCAAAAAAAAGGGTTTTCTGCATGTGTTATTCTGTTTATGTTTGCCAGTCAGGGAGGTTCTTCTTTAGGGCAAAATTGTAGGATGAAGACTAAAAGTGATCTGCTTCATGAGACATCCATAGAGGGCTGCTTTTGGCCCTCACTCTCTTCTTTTTCCTGCCCCATTGTTTGGATGGCTGCTTCTTCAAGCTGAGCAGCCAACTGTTTGTGTTTCCCCTGATCTTTCATTACTTCTACCACACCATTCCCACGGGTGGGGGAAGCTGGAACTGCAAAAGTTGTGAGGTTCTTTTGCATACAATGTGTGAAAATCAGAGAAAGGTTAAGTGCATCAAAGCCCCATTGAAATCAGCAACAGTTAACTGCTTCATTGTGTATTTGATTTTGATGGAACTTGAATTCATTTATTTATGAACATCTTTTACGATGCAGTGGAAGGCATGCAGGACAGAATGTTCCGAAGACCACGTTCCACTTGTCCAATCAGAAGGGGGCCATGCTCGTGCAACCATCTGTTCAAGACACTTATTTCATGCTTTCCCAAAAATTACAGATTGCTACTTTTCCTTAACGTGAATCAAACTGAAAGGATTGGATTAAACAACTATGTTTGCTTTTCTGAATGCATTCAGGGGCGGTTAGCCTCAGAAATTGTATCCTGTGGGAGTTTTGTAAAACCCCTGCATTCTCCTTGTTCCATTTTTGAAGCTAGCTTTGTTTATGAAATGGCTATTATTTCATACAAATGCTAGTGAGATTGCGCCAAAGTCTCATTATCTCTATTCCATCTCCATACTAGCAACGGAAATAAGTTTGTATGCTCAGAAGAAAATATTGATTTGCTTCTGTGACTGCATAGACCCCTTAGCAGTATCTATTGTGGAGGATGCAGATGTTTCTTCTCAGCATCTGTCACCGGTGTGCCTTGGCACTGTCATTCCTCTTCTTCCTTGCTTATATGCAGAAGGGATTGCTTTTCTTCATGATATTTTTCACCAGTTTGGCAGGGTGACAGTGTTTTTGCTCCTTTGGATTAGAGATACCTGCACTAAATTGGTCAGTTGCCTGAGGTCCTTGGAGATCACTGGAACCAAACCTTTGACAAGCTGTAGAAGCCTGCTCTATTTACGAAGCTTTCCAAGCCAAATGTCATCAATTTGATGGGCCTCTGGGAGTTTGCAAACTCCACAGCAGGCTCATTTCTGGAGGGAGAGATCTCTGATGTGTCTGCTCCCTGTCCACTGAGATATAAAATGCTTCCAGAGATGGTTGAGAAGGGACAGTAACAGTCCTCATTTTGTGTGCATCCAGGTAGAACAAAACCATTCATGCAGAATCGTGCCACGTTTTATTCTCCCTTGACCCTCTTTCATTTTTGTTATCTTGTGGCATCAGCTTTAATGTTTACAAGAGATCATACTTTAGCTTTGTTCACCTTCGTGATAAAAGAGGAAGCTTAGAATTGGAGGAAGAAGGAAAAATAAACCATTTTTTTGAGTCGTGCAATGCAAAAGGTAGCTGTAGCTCAGAGCGCAACATGTCTGCAGGGGAATAGTGTGGCGCACTGTGGATGAATGTTGAGAGCTGAAGGGAAGCAATTGAAAAGTGAACTTCTCCCTAGAAATAGACTGGCCACTCAAAACAAATTGCCAACTTGCCTTCGGGTGAGGAAGCACACCTGCCAATCCCACTATAGCCAATTTAATGCTGTAACTTTAACAAGCCACATTCAGTACCATGGGCTCAACTTCTCTTGGCAAGCTGAAATCAGCAGGTCATTTCCACCTACAGCACATGGTGCTGAAGCAAGAGGAGACAGCTGAGGCTCGTTACTGGAGCAGAAGGCAAATCTCAAATGAATGCCGCTTGTCTAGGGTTATCTATTCTCTTGGATAGACACTAAAAATGTCTGTTGCATTTCCTGTTTCTCTATCACAAACGAAAATTTGCATTGGCTACTGTCCATTTAATTTTAAAGATAGCTCATGTTAGGGATGGGGAATAAGTTTGATTTTCTTTGCATTTTAATGAAAAACTATCAAATTCACACTTCTCAGACCAATAGGCAAACCAAAACACACTTACCCTTTTAAATTCACACTTCTCTGAATTTTGCAATGCAGTTCTCTGACCATATATTGTGTACAGAAATGCATATAGTATGCATTAAAATGCCCGTATTAGTGAAAATAGCATATAAAATGCATTATAGTAGGTGAAATTGCTTTTTAAAATGTGTATGTTAGTCATAACTGCATACAAAAATGTAAATATTATGATAAATTTGCACTAAAATGCTGATAGATTTTCATGAAAATGTTTTTATGTTCCTGAAATGTGGATAATTGAATTTAATATTTAGAAACTGAGAAATCAAAATGGGAAGATTTAACCACCTCTCCTTCCAGTTTTTAATCTTACACACACAACATTCATGGGTGAACAATGACACAACAATGGCTTGGACTTGTGGTGGTCAACCTGTGTCTTGGTTGCACCACTTCAGATCTCAAGGGCCTAGCTTGACTGACTCCCCTTATTATGGCAATTAGAAAAGTAGCATATCAAGGAGAAGACAAGGATAGATTATGTATTCCTGGCAAATAGTTTTCTGTGGGATAGTAAATGAAGAAATATTCAATCAGGCCATATCTGGCATGATACAGTCTGGACACAGATTTACTCCCTCACTGAACTGGTATACAAAATCACAATTAACTGTGAAATTAGTGGAAAATTTAATAGCAGGTGATGCAAGGACAATATGCTTGAGATATAAACAGTATTTGGTTCACAAGGAGCTGAGACTTTAACATTGTAATAATAATAATAATAATAATAATAATAATAATAATAATAATAATAATTTATTATTTATACCCCGCCCATCTGGCCGGGTTCCCCCAGCCACTCTGGGCGGCTTCCAACAAAACATTAAAATACAGAAATCAAACATTAAAAGCTTCCCTAAACAGGGCTGCCTTGAGATGCCTTCTAAAGGTCTGGTAATTGTTGTTCTCTTTGACCTCTGGTGGGAGAGCATTCCACAGGGTGGGTGCCACTACCGAGAAGGCCCTCTGCCATAAACATATTTTCAGAGTAGTACCAGTAACATAAAAGACTGAGTTTGAGATTAAATTGTGTAAAATATTTCTGCCTCCCATGTCTTGAATCAGAAAGTAACTTTAATAGGACAATTCTCCCCTTATTGCATCAGTTTCTAAGAAACCAAGAACAAAAATAATCTGGAGTATTCTTTGTAACTTATTTTAAATGCAGTGATTAAGCTGATAAATTTGATGTGATTTCTGTGAGTGAGGGAATCTAAATTTGGTTGTTTGGTTGAATCTTTCTAGAATTAAAATTTACAATGTTTTTGTGAGCTTCTTTATATGCCTCCCACAAACCAAAAGCATTAACTTTTCCTAATATATATATACACAGTACATGTTTACAGTGTGTGTGTGTGTGTGTGTGTGTGTGTGTGTGTGTGTGTCCATAATCTATAAGTTAATTGATGCCAACAGGCTTTCCAAGTCAGAACTTAGTAAACATAAGGTCTTTAAATTCGGTCTTAGGAGTTCTAATTTAGCAATATTAATTTGGGTTTGCATCAGCCACAGTTAATCATTTTAATTCTCTATTAACAAAAAACATAGTATAATTGTACAAAGGAGCGTAAGAGGTTTTAAAAATGCCTTCGGCCATAGTCCTATGCATACTTACTTGTGAGTAAATCCCACTAACTCCAATGTATAGGATTGTGTTATACAGTATATTGGTTTGAACCATGCCCCTATTGCCTCACAGGTGCAATCTGTTCACTTGTGAACAAATTGTTAGCCACAAGCTTAACATGGGCTAAACTGGGCATGATGGTATCATGGTTAAAGCATGGGACTAGGACTAGGTTCAAATCCTTTCTCCATAGCTGCCAAGTTATCCCTTTTTTACAGGGATTTTCCCTTATGCTGAATAGGCTTCCTCACGAGAAAAGCGAAAACTTGGCAGCTATGTCCTTTCTCAACCATAAAGCTCATTGCATGACCTTGAGAGTTACTGTCTGTCAGCCCAAACCAGCCTAAACCAGTCTGATGCTAGCTGGAATTGATAGGACTTGCAGAACAAAACATCTGGAAGTTCCTGTTAACTTCAGGAAGAAAGGCAAGCACAGTCTAGCCCTCAGGTGTATGGGATGTTAGGAGAGAGATAGTCCATCTGGTAAGGGACATGTTTTGCTCCTTTTGTGGTAATTTGTCCACCTTTTGTCCCCACTTTGCACTCAGCTTTCACCTGTGGCTCCTAGAAGCTGTCAACATGCAACAGCGGCCACACCCTGGGAAACGCCTTCAGCTGGCCAGCTAAACCAGTTGAGGGTAGCTGATGGGTCTCAAACCCTCAGTGAGTTAGGGACTTCCCCTGCATGTGAAGACAGGCTCCAATGGATTGAATGGACAAGACCAATAGTGGTCCATGGTCAAGATGGTACTTTTTGCATATACTGTAGGGGGAATTGATGGGCAGATGGGGCTCATCAACCTAGGAAGGCAGCCCATCCAGGAGAAGAAAAACTGTGATCTGCCTTGCGGGATATCTTCCGGAGAAAAAAAGGCTAAGGAGTAACTCTTATACAAATCCAGAGTGGAATCCCTAAAATGGTTGGGTGGAGCCTTCTTCTGGCAACTCCTGCAGCCAAGCTGGTGCCAAACATATTGCTCTGCTTTGCTTTGGACCACATATTGAGGCCAAGAGGTGGGTCTTGTCGTCTGGGCAGCTCAGGATCTCCCTATACATTGCCCAGGCTTGTGCCCCAGGGATGTCACGCTGATGCTGCTAACACAGTGGTTGGACTTCACTGAGACAGACAGATACCAATAGAGTCCAGCCCTACCCTCTGTGGTTAATAGCAGCTTTGGAGGGATTTCACCTCCAAGCACCATGGTCCTGATTTGAATTTGGTGCCTCTGTGGCCACTTTCAGCAAAAGAAAAAGTCAATGGGAGAGTCAGGCAATGAATATCCTCCATCACTTTAGGTTTTGCCCTGACTTCATTTGTGCAAGTTATGATGTTTGGGCATCCCACCACCTCTCTCATTCAAAACAGGCTAGCCTATGTGCATTACTGAAGTTGTGTTCATGAAGTGTCTGAAACATTTTCAACATGCTACAGAAATTGTTAAACATTACTCCTAAGTGCTGTGTCTCAATTGCATAGGGGTTTCCCCCCCCCCCTCAGGAGACAGAACAAAAAGGGGACAGAGCAGGCACAGTGAGTAGCAGGAGCTCATGTGGATTTTGGAGCTACTCTTGAGTTGCTGCTAAGATGAAACAAGGCTTTGCTGGATTTGCTGTAGTAAGCTATTTCCAAGTTTAGCAGCAGCAAGCAACACAAGGGTTCATCACTCTTCGCCCACTTGTCGAGTGCAGGTTAACACATGAGCTGCAGTGGCACACACTGCTGTTAATGCTGCCGGAGCTCCATTGCATTGGACTGCCTGTGTCTGAGTGACGTCCCTGCCAGGCACACACACAAATATTCCAGAGGAACTCAATTAATGGCGGGCACCACCATTAGGAAATTTGGGGTGCAATAAATAAAGTAAATTAATGTACTCTTTCTCTAATCTCTCCTCATTCATGAGCACACCAGCTCTTGTCAGCCTTTTCCTCCTGTGTGCAATATTTTTATTTGTTTTCCCCTCATAAAAACTAAAATGCCTCGGAGGAAAAGAAATGAAAGATAAGCTTAGGTGAACACTCTGCTGATTACTTGTAATTGCAACCTGCGGTTTTGTGAGGAATGCACCGAGCATTGACAACACACAAGAGAAGGACTAGCAACTGCTAATAATATTAATAATAATAATCCTTCTCCAAACAGGGTTGTTCACAAGCAGGGGAAGATTTAAACTATGGCTAAGGGTAGGTTTGGAAATATTCATTGCTATAATAAAATCAGCCTTCCTCAACCTGGTATGCGTTAAATATTTGGGACTACAGTTCTCCTCATTCTTGACCATTGTCAATGCTCGCTGAGGCTGATGGGAATTGGGAGTATGGAGGGTATGAGGTTGCGGAAGGATGAGGTTTTTTTTTCATGCTGAACTGTTGGTTTGGCTCAGCCTTTAATAAAAAGTAGGCCAGTTTGCCATTAACCAAATCTATCTCTGCAACTTAATTTATTAACAAAAATGGGTTATAAATTTTACACACACACCAGAAAATGATCTTTTGGAAAAAAATATTATGAGGAAGATAGCATAGTATTAATGTTATAAGACTTTGGTTTTTTTAAAGTGTATTTCCTTGGCTATCCCCAGTTGAAGAATAGGGAGCTATTCCCTTAGAATGAAAGGTTACAGCGCTTGGCCCTTTTTCATTTATAGAAAACGTATAACATTATGCATGGTATTGAGAAAGTGGATATAGAAAAGTTTTTCTGCCTCTCTTATAATATGTGGGCATTCAGTGAAGCTGAATTTAGGACAGATGAAAGAAAACACTTCTTCACACAGTGCGTAGTTGATCTATGGAATTTGCTCCTCTTTGCCTCCCTTTCTGTCTTTTGAAGACGCTGTTCTGAAAATTGTGTCAGAGGTTGCTAGATTTGCAATAGCAGTCAAATCTCTGAGATTAGGTGTGGGTGTATCTTGTCCCTACAGCACATGCATGAGCATGAAGATGTTTGTGAAGTGCATTGTATGTTGTTTTTTGCACACTGCTGAACTACAAGACCATTATAAAGATGACCTCAGCACATTTGCAACTAAAAGGACAAATGCCTTCTTGTATTTTAAAAACAGTTCAGGACAGGCTTTTGCTGCACAAAGAAATACAGCAAGAGGCGAGTTGACTGATACAGGATGAGGCGAGTTGATTGTTGCTCCCATTGAAGTCAAATAGCTTTCAACATTGATTTCAGTGGGATATAAGTTCAACCCATTTAGGGATAAATCCAAACTTAGTCATGCTCAGAGCAGACCTATTGAAATCACTGTGACTTGAGTTAGTCATGACTAATTTAAGACTCCTTGATTACATTGCGCCTTTTCTGAGCATGACCAAGTCTAGATCCAACCCACAGTATAGAGTCTTCAGTAGCATGGTATGGAAGGGGGTGGTGATGTCAGGAAATGATATTTGGTATCAGAATGGAGGTAGTAGAAGCACATCCATATTGTCTGCTGAGAAGTGTTGGAGGGTTGAAACATGTGTTGCCCTTACAGATAGTGAGAAAATAAGTAATAGACTTTGTATGCTAGTGGGAGGGTATGTCTGGGAGGCTGGTTGAGAGTGTGATCTGACAATAGTGAGAATCTCACCTTAGCCATAAACTATTAAGAGGCTTTAGCTGTTCTCCCATCCATAGCACTCCACCTGCGATAGAGGAGGTTGCCTACATTAAAGGAATTTTGTAGAGATAATTCAGGTGGATTTTTCAAACACTTGAAATATACTCTATAAATCCTAAGCCTTATCACCCATAAACACACCACTGATCCAAACCTTAAGGGAAGGGCCATAGCTCACCTGGCACCTTCATGACATATATTTAGGTGCCAGATCAAATCGCTTCTCTTTAACCAGGCATTCGGCAGATTAACATTCTATGGCTTTTTAATTGTGGGCGAGGGGATAATTGGTTTGTTTTTGCTTTATTATGTATTTTGTGTTCTCGTTTTGTATTTCTACATTGTGAACCGCCCTGTGATTTTTCAGATGAATGACAGTATACAAATTTTAATAATAATAATAATAATAATAATAGTAATGTAATAATAATTAATAGCAGCTCAGTGGAAGAGTGTCTACCAGAAGCTTTCTGGTTCAATCCCGGGCATTTCTAGGTAGAGCTGGACATTCCCCCTGCCTGAAATGCTGGAGAGTCACTACCAGTCAGTGTAGACCAGGCATCTCCAAACTTCAGCCCTCCAGATGTTTTGGCCTACAATTCCTATCATCCCTGATCTCTTAGCTAGGGATCATGGGAGTTGTAGACCAAAACATATGGAGGGCCGCAGTTTGGGGATGCCTGGTGTAGACAATAGTGAGGTAGATGGTCTGACACTGTATAAGGCAGCTTCCTATGTTAAGCTTGCCACTTTATCTTTACAGCACCAAAGATTTGCTGATACCACAGGCCGAACAGCACAGTTTGCGGCTCTGAGCTATGGGCCAGTGATAGCCTCATTACAACAACTGCACTGTTAGGAACACCATGCCGCTGACATGGCATGGTGGTATCATACAAAGGGAGAGTGGTGTGTACTGGGAGGACACAAATTCTGAAATTTAACGTATCCTACTTATGCAAGGGATTAAGTATGGGGTTTATTTCAGCAATATATTTTAGTAATGTGCTTTTATTAGTTCCCCCTACACTGTTATATATATGCTGTATAAGGTATATAAAGGCCTTGTAAAATGCTTATATGGCAGTGTTTGAAAATTGTTGCCTGCTGTCACAGAGGCCGGATGGGGCTACTTCAGAGTAACGACTCTACACCGCTCTGCATTTTATCTTTTTATTGGTGCTGCGTATTTACAGTGCTAAAGGTAGAGCTATTTACAGAGACACATCTTCTCAGCTTGAATCAGTACCTCCGAATGGCGTTTGGCGCGTTTTTCGCCAGCATAACAACTTGGGGAGCCCCATCCTCTTTCCCCTACGCTTTTTGCGCAATTCCGGAGTTGGGGGGATGGGTCTGCCCCCCTTTCTTCCTCCTTCCTGTCCCACCTGGGACGATGGCTCCTCTACCCTGCTAGAGCCTTGGACCCCACTTCCTGTTTCCCCACTTGAGCTGGAGCTTTCCCTGCTTTCAGCCGCGCTCTGGGCTGGGCTGGAACTCAGGAGGGGAGGGACTTCGCGATAGCCCCTGTCCCTCACACCTGCTATAAATCAAAATGAATGAATACGTAAATAAGGTGCATATTCTCAGGTGTGCCTAAGCTCCTCTGGGCCACAAGAAATGCCAGTGATTGGTGATGGAACCCCTTGCACTTCGCCCTTGCCCCCAGAGTCCTCACCTCATGATTGTGAAGCACATAGCATCCAGGAAGAAACATAACAAAAAGTCTCCCCTTGCGTTTCTGTCATCAGCTTTCAATCCACAGCACCATTTCCTGGCTTGAATTATCATTTCCAAGCAAGTGTTTACTGACACCGTGTTTTCCCTTTGACCATTATTTTTGCAATTCAGTTCACAAACAGTGTGTGGTGATATACATTCAGAACCATGGGCCTGCATGATAAGAACTTAGGGTATTAAATCTGTATCACCCCACCATAATAAATGTATCTTAATATCAAAGGTCTTCAGAAAGATTGCATTTCTTTCAAACAAGTAATTGGTGCCCCAGCAAGGTAAAGCTGAACAGAAGTTTCCTCAGCGGGTTTTTTTCTTCTTATTGTTTTAAATGGTTTGTTGCATTTCAGCAGGTATACAGGATGTTAAATGTTAAAAGCATAAGTTTCCCCAAGGCAACTTGACTCATATATTACTGTCATGCAAAAAACTGCATATTGCTTATGCCAAGATATCAGATGAAATCAGTCTACATTTGGACATTTGGATTGCCTTGAAAGAAAAGAAGGGAAAGTAGGTTTTCTGCAGTAGTAATTAAATATTTTTGACACACACATTTATTAGATCCAGAACATTTACAGCTGCAAACGCATTGTGAATCTCACTTCTAGGACTCAACCCCCACCCCCAAGCATACTTCCAAGAAACATGCAATTATCCCAAAGCAAGATGGGTTAGGAAAATTTTCTATATCCTACAAAAAGAAAGGGTAAATAATGTAAGCATATTGTCCATTATATACTCTTTTCTTTCATTTCTGACAATTCCTTCAGCTTGCAATGCAGTTCCTGCCATGCGAAAGTACAGTCCAAATGCTTTCAGTAGTAATGAGTGGAGAAAAGAGTAAAATGCACATGTTCTAGCCATGATCTAGGAAATCTTGCCTACTCGAATTTAAACTGAGACAATCTTTTCAATACAAATTTCAAGAATGCTGGGATTATCTTTAAATCACACACACCAGGTCAGATTTCTCTTTGCATGGCTGTATGCTGGATGGACAGGGCATTCACACACTCACTCCCCTCCATGTGTTGGGAGGGTCATAGTGGGGAGGCAAGTATCATCTGAACTGATCCTATGTAACTCTTGCACTCATTACACACTCAAGGTATGACATGCTTTAAATGAATGCAACACTGTCATGAGTCTCTTCTCAATCTGTTTTAGCTGCACCCTGGATAGGCTTGCCATACGTCAGGGTGACATGTCTTGGTTTTCTAGTGTAAAAAATAGTGTCGGGTAAATTTTGTCGAATTGGCAAAATGTCAGGGAAATCCCAGGTGTATGGCAATGTGATGGGAAAAGCAGCAAAAACAGCTCCTAAAGCTTAAAATCACTAATTTGGGGGGAGGTTTTCCCAAAGCAGCTCAACAATATGGGTTTGTTCCCCCCCAAAAAAGGAATTTTGCTTTTTGAAATATGGCAACCCTAACCCTGGGCCTATATTATTTAAAAACACAAGGAAGACTTGCATCACGTTTGCTTTCCTTCAGTCTTTCACTTTCTCTTCCTCGTTTCTCCCTAACTTGTCAGGTATAATTAGTAGTTGTTGAGTGAATTGATCAGCTAATTTCCTCCTCACCCTTGGATGCATTTAATCCATTAGCAGATGATTTGTAGAGACTTGGTTTCCCCCCCCCCATAAAACCCACCACACACACCATTTCCTCGCCTGCGTTTTAACAATAATTATATTTACTAAATCATCACAATTTCCTGATTGCCCACCTCACTATATTCTTTATTTCGCTTGGAAAAGGCTTTGTGGTATTTTTAACAAGCACTTTTGCATCTCACTTGTTTAAAAAATCATCTTGAATGTCACCTCTCTTTCATATATTAATGGGCATATCTACTACATAGTAATTTTCTCATTCTTGATAAAAGCTGTCTAGGACATTAACCCATTCTTACAGTTTATGCAATTATGTATTCCTTACTTTGCAATTAATCTAGAATACTTTTTCATCCACGTTGACTTGTTTGCCTTATAGATAACTTTGCCCCACACTCAGATCCTCAGAAACTTCCAACTGCAATAAGCATTGGATAATGTTGTGTGCTATGTTGTGAGGTGGGGTGGTTTAGTCTCCTGCAGAGCTGAAGTCTTCTCTTCATAAAGATTAATAAAAGGTTTATTTGTTTTTAAAGTATCCCAAGCAACAAGTGGAAGCATAAAGATACTAGAATCATAGATTGTAGACCTGGAAGGGACCATGAGGATCATCTAGCCCATTCTCTTGCAATGCAGGAATCTTTTGCCCAGCCTGTGGCTGAAACCCACAACCCTAAGATTCAGAGTCTCATGCTCCACCCTGTTGAACACAGTGAATTCAACTTTTCAGGCTGGCATTGGAGACAGTGGTGAATTTTTTCATAGGGGAACAGTTAGAGCCAAAGGCACTAGCTTGCAAGAGGGCATTGGGGGCGGGGGTCGATGTCATGTGTGTGACATCCTGGCGTCATGCACAAAAGCACTTTGCTTCCCTCCCGAAGCCAAGCAAAAGCTTCCCAGGCTTTGATAAGGAGGTGCCATGGTTCTGACAGGATGCTGGAGCTCTCCTACCTCCTTCCAAAAGCCGGATGGGCTTTGGGAAGATGGCTGGACTGATCTTGGATCCATCAGAGCCTCTCACCTTCCTCCCTAAGCCAGGCAGAAGTTTCCTGGGTTTTGGGAAGGAAGCAGCAGGGGAACATTGAGGAGACCAGCTTAATCTCCTCAGTCCACTGACCGCAAGCCACTAGGAAACATCCACATTGAGGGTTGTGTTCTGTGACTTACCCATGGCAGGAATATATGACTAGCTGATTTCCGTGTGCTTCTCACTTTAAGCTTCCCCTTCAGTTTAGTTCCAGTCTTCACTGAAGGCAGATTTATTTCTCCTACTCTTCATGCTTTACCTTTTGAATTTAGGTTCCTGTTGGATCTAGATCCACTGCTGGGCAGTTTGGTCTAGATCCCCTTGAAGGGGCCCACCTCTGTTATGAGTCATCATAGCTAATGTGTCAATTGGGACAAAAAAAAAAATTCCTTCCAGCAGCACCTTAAAGACCAACTAAGTTTTTTTTATTTTGGTATGAGTTTTCGTGTGCATGCACACTTCTTCAGATCTTTAAGGTGCTGCTGGAAGGATTTTTTTTTTATTTTGTTTCGACTACATCAGACCAACACGGCTACCTACCTGTAACTAGAACTATGTGTCAATTGGGAGATAGGTTCTGCAAAACATCCATCCTCATGAACTGACAGCCACATATCATCCCTTGCAGTTACACCGTTTTCACCCAGTTTATGTAAGCCCCTCTAGGTGGATGTGCCCTGTGCTAACCTGAGAATGGATCAAAGGGCCTTCTAGGGTAGCATAAGTAGAACTCAACTGCCATACCCTATCCCACTTCATTCTTTTTACACTGACCTCCTTGATTATTCACTCAACCCATGCAACTTTGCATAATCTACTCCTTTTTCCTTTTAACTTGTCGTGTCTTTTCATTTTTCTTCTTCTCAAGATGAAATACCATTTTTGCTTTTGTTTTGTGGGCAAAACTGAAAGAGGAGTTTAAAGGGAAGAGCTATTCTTGACAAATCACATCATCTAATGTGAATGTCTCCTGATGCCAACCTGGAAGCCCTGTCCACCATAAGTGATCAATGTTCCTTGCTAGCTTTCTTGAAACCATGACTGCACATGAGAATTCTTAAAGGCATCTTCATTCCAAAAAATGTTGTTCAAGTGGCTGAGAAGCCAATATTCTTGTGTTCTATATCCTACGTTGCCTACTGTGCCCCCAACCTCAGCACAGCACAGCACAGCACAGCACTGCTTGAGCAATCAAGCAGACTGAATAAGCAGGAATAAAAAAATGTATAGGACTATGTGATTCTCTCTGTTGCCATTTCTTAATCTGATATCCTGGCATTTAGAGGGTAGCTCGGCTTTACTTTGCAGCACTTCCTAATTCCCTTTCCTTCCTATCCATCCAAGGAGATGCAGCGTTTAGAAACTGCAAAATATATATACCATACTTTTTGAGTAATGATATCTTACCAATGATACTATATATGCCGCTGGACGGATCACTATGTGGCAATATATGTCCACTCAGCCTTCCTACCTGACAGTGCCCATCTGCCTCAACTTCAAAGGGAGACAGGTAATGGCATGCTTGCGGCCTCTACATTTCTGTTCTTGTGTCTCTTGCTAAGTGGCTTATAATAAACAGTATTCCCCTTGAGAACTGCAAGACATACTTTTCTAAGATAGTTAAATCTTAATGGAAAATTACAGTAATTAGATACGATATCTACGGCTCATGTGGTTTTTTATGTTCCTGAAACAAATTGGAGTACTAATTTACCCTGGAAAATATGCAAATCAGAATTTTGAGGCCATTGAGAACTCGGAATTTAATTTCATTGGTCACTCATGCAGGAAAAAATTTGAACTTTGAAAATTAAGGCAGCCATTTTGCCTGAATGGTAGGCTGGACTTTGGGAAAGCATAAAGTGTTCTGGAATGTGTCAAAGTATTATCCAAATAACACATGACTATAGCCACAGCTGGCACCCTAAGGTTCACTGCACTGCTCCAATGAATGAAAAGTTCCAGGGGAGTAGCACTAAGAAGTAGGTTCCCTGTAAAAGAAGGTCAGTGAAATATTCTGGGAATTTTGTAACAGTTGTGTTTGAAAATATACAGGCTGGCCATGGACAGAGTGTAACAGGCAGCTTACAGAGTGTAACAGGCAGCTGGATTTCTAGTGAGATAGTCTGCACCCTCAGGTGCTTATGGAGCCCAAACTCTTTAGGTCTTCTTCTGCACCTGATCTAAACTGCAGTCTGTTTTATTTTTCACAAAACAACACTTTGCACACCCACCCCCCTGCAATTTCTGACCACCACCTATCCATATTAGCTCACATGGAGGCACACCACTTGAACATCATGGACAACAGCACTCCTTTGACAAATCCAGATATTGCCTCAAGCAACCCACACTATCAGAGTGGTCTGATAGGAAAGAATTCTCATAGGAAATGTCAGAGCTTATTTTCTTGTGCAGTCTGACTATTGGCTGAGATTATTCCCCTCCCAGGGAAGGACCAGTAGACATGTCATATCACATAAACCCAAGCAACTGGGAATCATACTGCATTTGTTGTTAGAGTTCTTGGACTGCTCAAATCTAGCGGAGAGACCTATGTAGCCATTAAATCTCTTCACTGAACACAGGCATTGTGGATATTAATTTGTGTGACTGATATGAAGAAGTAACAATTGGAAATCAAGGTGGAGAGCAAGTATCTGAACACAGTGTTCATTTCCATATAGCATTACTTTTAAATAGGACAGGGCAGCATAAAATACATTCTCTCTCTCTCTCTCTCTCTCTCTCTCTCTCACACACACACACACACACACACACACAGAGAGAGAGAGAGAGAGAGAGAGAGAGAGAGAGAGAGAGAGAGAGAGAGAGAGAACATAATGGCCTCTAGGCTTCAGGAATGTGAATATGTCATCAAGAAGTTCAGGTATATTACAGTTCTGGAGTTGGTAATTGAATTTTTGCTCTCATTGCTATCGCTATTGTTCTTTACTTCATACAATCTGAAGAAATCCTGGGTTATTACTGATTTGAATAGGCATATTAATTAGCATAGAAACAGAATCGGCGTGCTTTCCAAATTTATGAAATTCTTCAAAGGTCTGGGTTTCTTCTGTGGTTCCTTTTACCAGTGAACTCATAGTTCATTTGAGGAATTTTTGTTTGTTCTCAATTTCAGTGCATATATTAGCAAAGCTGTCCCAAAGTTAACAATTTAACATATCAAACCATATATTAGTCTTCACTACATTTTTTTGTTCCTCCAGCTTCCCTTTTTACTCCTTCCCTTGCCTCTCTTTGGTTTTTCTTTCACTCTCTGCCTCTAATAGTCTCCCCAAGTGATAGTTAGCTATCTCAAATTCAAGACAAGCTGTCTCTGCTGACAAACACAGACGTCAGTCACACTGCTCACCAGAGGGGGAAAGACAATTGGTCTCTACAGCACAAATCTGATGGCTCCGTTCTTTTCCATGGTAGGGAATGAATTTGTCTTCCTTCAAACTTTCTTAGTCCATTTGATTTGCATTGATTATGTAGCCTTGGGGGAATGAAAGGTGAAACAGCAGAAGTGTGGGCTTCTCCACTTCATGGGGTACCCTAAAACCCAAAGGCCATATTTGTGATTTCATCATAAAGTTGTAGCAGCCTAAATGAGTTGTGCAGTCTAATTCCTTGTGCTAGGTACAAACATACCCAGCAGTACCCCATTTAATCCTGTGTGTCCCTAAACCCCAAATAGATTTGAAGCCTCTGATTAAAAAGTAAAAGTAAAACAATTATTTCCCTTGAGTAGTTAGGCTTTTTGCTTCTCGTCTCTTATCAAACAAATATTCTATATGTTACTCCTTGTTTATTCAAACCTCTGCTTCTGGTGTTGATCTGCTCCCACTTTAAGGGGGAGCAAATGGGTGAGTGTGTTACTCCTGTCCTTATCTATATAACTTTTATGAATATGTCATTTAAAACATTATTGAAAATGTTTGGTTGTAAGTCACTTTGGGTTGCCTTTAGCAAGATAAAGCAACTAACAAATTTAATAAATATTATTAATAATAGTAATATTAAAAGAAGCCCTGTGCTTGGGTGTATCTCAGTGATGCTCACCAGTATCTGATCTTGTCATGTCCTGGACCTTGCATGGTAGCAAGCCAAGCCAATAGCTGCAGTACCTTGGAAAGCTCCAAATGCGAAGCCTATCCAAGGACTCAATTAAATAATTTTATATCTTCAGGGACAGATCACACTCTGCACATTCCTTGAGAAGTCCTTAAACAGGCAGTCCTTAGAGCCCAGCGTTCCTTCGCTCCATAGCTGCCAAGTTTTCCCTTTCCTCGCGAGGAAGCCTATTCAGCATAAGGGAAAATCCCTTAAAAAAAAGGGATAACTTGGCAGCTATGCTTCGCTCTGAAATTCTCTTCCAAGATGGTGATGATGACGGTTTATATACAGGCCTTCATCCAAAGATCTCAGGATGGTTCACAAGATCTCAGGAAAAGATCAGGGTATGTAGGTTGCTTCTTCAGGGGTTTACTGGCTCTGATGCTCTCTGACTCAGGCCTACTCATGATAGTAAGGGTTAGATCTGGTGACTTTTGTGCAGAAAATTCCATCTCCTATTAAGTTACACTAATTCACTTATTATGTGCTTTAATTTCTTGTAAATCTTGTAAAGCAGAATTGCAAAGCACCTACCACTACTAAATCAAGCTTTTATTGTCTCATTGAATATAATTTCTGTATGCTGAACAGGAAAGAAAAACCAAGACAGCAGATGCTTTGTAGCCATTGTTACTAGAGTTCTGTTTTGTATTTTTGCAAAGCTTTAGCCACATGATTGATGCACTGGTTTTGCTCCATTCAGTTTAGCAATCTATGCAATTTTCTACCATCCTGATTGAGTTTCTACCTTTCCTACAGATGGCATTTTCCTTTCTTAACTGTCTCCTGAATTTCTGAGTTACTGTGATGCATACGTCATTGGAAGCTACCCATGTGCATCTGATGGTTTGATTTCTGTCTTGTGCCTTGAGGCAGATGATAATATTAAAAATGTGCAAACTAAATGGCCAGAATTATTCATACTGATGTTCACAGCAAAGTCTCCTATTAAGAATATAAGAGCCTTGCTGCGTCAAACCAAAGGCCTAATTTTTGTCCAGAATTCAGTTCCGAAAGTGGCATGCTGGGTCTGATCCTGGAGGTAATATAAACCATTATGGCCATGAATTTGTCTAACACACTTTTAAAGTCATCTAAGTTGGTAGGCATTGCCACAGCTTGTGGTAGGAAATTCCTTATGTAAATGTTTATTTAATAATATTTATTTTTGTGTGTCCTAAATCTTCCATAATTCAGCTTCAATGGATGACTCTGGGTTTTATGAGGGAAGGAGAAAATCTTCACTGTCCCCTTTATTCACACCATACATACACACCATTTGTATGGAACTGAACAATAAGCCAGAGGTGCTCCCCATTTGGGGGGGGGAGGTGATCCAGATGGGCAATGAAGAGCATGGAGTCACAAAATATTGACCTATGATACAGACACCCAGACTGTCATTAACTGGCCTAAAACACCTTGTTTCAGGAACTTTCCTTTTTTCATATAGCATCACACCTAAATTGTAAAATGCATTTGGCAATTGGAATGTAGTCCACCATTTTTCTGCAGCAAAGGGCTTTTTTGTGTGGCTTGGTGGATAGTGTCTTGGTTTAAAATGGCCCTGGTTCATAGCCCCACTCAACCATAAATCTTACCACATGACCTTGGTCACCTGGATTGGTTCTTGTGAGAAGGGAAGGGGTGGTCTTGTGTGGCACCCTGAGCTCTTTGGAGGAGGCAGAATACAAATAAGGATTTTGTCCTTGATACAACTTTCTGCAATCTGAAGTTAGAGGACCTTGGAATTTCTGTTGCCAGTAAGTTTGAATATTGTTTTTCTGTCCATTTCCATTGAGAATTGTGGCCATATATAGGAATAAGAACAATGCTGTAGTAACGTATCTTGGTAAAGAAAGCAAACACAATGCGCTAAACATTTTGCTCCTACAATGTATTTTGGATGAAATTTACATCTTGTTTGTTTTTTAATAATTTTAATTAGCAATTTCACCAAAATAAGTTGTTTGTAACTAGTAAAACTTCATAATATCTGACTTCTACATTGCAGAAAATTTCTGATTTATCCCCATCCAAAAATCCAGAGTCTGGAAAGAGAAAAGAAAGCAAAAGAATCAACAGTTTGCGCTATTATTATTTATGTTCAAAGCTCCACCACTATTTTATCAATTAGCAATACTAAACTTCGTTCATATTTTGCTAATTTTATTTCTAAACCTATTAAGGTTTTTGTTTCCACCTGATATCCAATTTGCTAAAAATACATTTTCAGCCAGTTGGTTCAAAATCCTAGCAGCTCTTATTTGTTCCATTTTATCTTGTCTCTAGAGATTAGTTCAAAGCAATAGATCACACCTAACACTGATGAGGTTGCAGCTTTTGACTCTATGAATGTACAGTGGTAGCTCAGGTTACAGACGCTTCAGGTTACAAATGCTTCAGGTTACAAACGCTTCAGGTTGCAGAATCTGCTAACCTGGAAGTAGTACCTCGGATTAAGAACTTTACTTCAGGATAAGAACAGAAATCATTTGGTGGCGGTACAGCAGCAGCGGGAGGCCCCATTGGCTAAAGTGGTACCTCAGGTTAAGAACAGTTTCAGGTTAAGAACGGACCTCTGGAACGAATTAAGTTCTTAACCCGGGGTACCACTGTAGATATATGCTCAGCTGCATATAGCAGAATTTCACGTTATCACCAGTTTTATTCCCTTGATGTTACAGAATAACTTCATATCCACATATAAATGAGGGCAAGTTGCATTACATGGCTTTTCCTTGTTGTAAGTGCAGTGAAAGTTGAAGATTTGAATATTACTACACTAACACAACTTGATCTAATAAGGACTGTCATTTTACCTCTTTTGTAGCTATGGCATAAAGTGTTGTGATAGATAGTGTTAAAAGATTTTGAGCCTAACTTTGTAGGCATGAATCATAACACACCAGAGAAAATGCCTAAAGAAAATGTACTTCAATTGTGCATAGCTTTTGCCCTTCAGATGCAATTTCAATATTTTAAGGGTCACTTCTGTGTTCCAAAGTATTCGAACTTTACATCACATGACTTTTTAAAATCTGCCATCCTATATCAAATGTAATCAGGATGTAATCTGATGAGGCAATGGGGAAACATCCCATTTGTGCATAGAGTGCCAAAAATGGGAGGGAGGGCTATTCTGAAACTGCTTTATCCATAACTATGATCATTATTGATATACATAACAATATCATGTGGGAATATTGTGGCTAGCAACCTGAATACTCCAAAATGCTAGAAAATAACTTCAAGACTGTCTCTCTTAATACCGCGTACAGTGAATGACAGCATCTCCCATGTTCAGCTGTCAGAATATCCTCCCTGCCCACAGCAAAAACATGAGCATTGGTTATTTCTTGTACCCACTTTCATCATCAGACCTTTTCCTTGTGCCTCTCACACTGACAACTGTACCAGCTTGTACTCATCCTTTTTTCAACTTGTTAGTTTTTTTAACCATATACATGGAATGAGATCAACCAGAACCCACGCAGGAATGCTACTCTTCCACTTTTGTTCCTGTTTGCCAGGGTGGGGGGATCGAGTTCATAGAAATGGTTTTGATGACTTAAAGCAGGCATTGGGAAGTGCAGCCCAATCTATGCAAGAAATACATTTTTTGGACACTACTATAAAAATACAGGATGGACGTATAGACACCACCTTATACAGAAAACCAACTGACCGACAAACATATCTACATGCTTCTAGCTACCATCCCAAACATACCAAACAATCCATCGTATACAGCCAGGCCCTACGTTACAACCGTATCTGTTCCAACTCTACAGACAGAGAATCTCACCTAAGAGATCTACAGCAAACCTTTTTAGAACTAAAATATCCACCTGATGAAGTTAAACAACAGATCAACAGAGCCAGACTGATACCTAGGGAGAACCTGCTGCAAGACAGACCCAAAAAAGAAAATAACAGAACACCACTAGTCATCACATACAGCTCCCAAGTTAAAACAGTACAACGCATCATCAGAGATCTACAGCCTCTCCTGGACAATGACAGCTCCCTTTCTCAAGCTCTGGGAGGAAGACCTTTCATTGCCTACAGACAGCCACCCAATCTTAAACAACTCCTCACCCACAATAATACAACCACCAGACTTAACATGGACACTGGTACCAGAGCCTGCAATAAACCCAGATGCCAACTTTGCTGCCACATACACCCGGACAACATCATTACTGGCCCCAACAACATCCAACATACCATCTCAGGACTATTTAATTGCTCATCTTCTAACATTGTGTATGCCATCAAATGCCAACGGTGCCCTTCAGCTCTCTATATTGGACAAACAGGCCAAACCCTACGCCAAAGGATAAATGGACATAAATCTGACATCAGGAACCATAAGACTGAAAAACCAGTAGGAGAACACTTCAATCTCCCAGGACATTCTATACAAGATCTCAAAGCAGCTGTTTTATTACAGAGAAATTTCAGGAACAGACTGGAAAGGGAAGTTGCTGAATTGGAAATCATTACCAAGCTTAAAACCATGGAAGCACCTGGGATGAATAGAGACATCGGATTCTTATCTCATTATGCATGATCAAGCTTTCTTTAGCACCTCAGCCCAGGACTAATTGCAGCCATCAGCAGCCATTAACACCCATCTACAGGTTTACCACTCCCATCAGCCCATCTCCCATTCCCACCCACCCCCACCACCCTCTGTATATATATAGGGTCTGACACTTCTGTTTCTAGTGTATCTGAAGAAGTGTGCATGCACACGAAAGCTCATACCAAAATATAAACTTAGTTGGTCTTTAAGGTGCTACTGAAGGAATTTTTTTTATTTTTCATTCCAAACCTGCATAGTTTTCACAATGTAGACCCGAATGAGCAGGGTGAGAGTCAAATTAGATATTATTTTAATCACATGGTGAACAACCACATCAGGAGATTTATTTTTTTAAAAAAAGTGTGTGCTCACTCCATCAGCACATATCCTAAAATATGAGGTTTTTTATATATATATATATAAAATGTATACAGACATGGAGACATTTTATTGTATTTTAATGTTCTGTTGGAAGCCGCCCAGAGTGGCTGGGGAAACCCGGCCAGATGGGCGGGGTATAAATAAATTATTATTATTATTATTATTATTATTATTATTATTATTTAATATAATGCTAATTAATACAATACTAAGTGCACTGGCATTTTAGCATGCATTTATCTGACTGCAGATCCTTTTAACTGGAGGTGGTAGGGCAGAGGCCTCTCTCTCTCCACAAGTCACACCTGTCAGTGGTCCTGCTCTATGCGCTCCCTCAGTGCGCTTTACCTGGCTGGGATGCGTTGTTGAACTGTGATCATGCCTCTTCTTTACCTGCAGTGGCAGATCTTGGGGTCTCAAATTTTAGTGCCACCCTGTGCAACACCAAAATCTGGCACCCCTTCCTCCCACCTCTCGCCTTCCATTGGATGTCATAGTTCTGGAGCTTCAGTACTCCAGAAGCTCCGCGCCTGGTGTGACTGCACTGTTCGTGCTCCCCCAAATCTACCTTTGTTACCTGGATGGGGAGATCTGTGTGTAGACCTGGCCTTTGCATGGATAAAATGTAACTTATTGTGCAAAGGTAAGAGTCGCCCCTTGCTCCACGCACTTTTCCCTCTGGCCTAATCCAACACTGGTATAGCATTGTGTTGCATTGTGGATTTTTTCATTGAATAACTTTTTTAAGGTTGGATGCTGCTTTGGGACTGATATGGAAGGCAGTATATAACATTTTTAAAATATTAATAATTAATCACTCTTAATATGCACACCTTTATTTGAAAAAAAACGCAAAACCCTCCAATATTGGTAGCTGTATATGCCTCCAACCAAGAAATTCCAGAGCGTGAAATCCAGTCAAATGAATTCAGAATAAAAGCAATTTGCCTATGTGACTGAATGGAAGATTTTGGAATTGTATTTGCAAAGCAAAGATTTTGCTTCTAAATCCCAAGCAGCAGCATATTTGAGACCTGGAAATGTTGGTGGATTCTGATGCACCAGTATTTAGACTGAGATCAGATTTAACATATTTGCAGATGACAATCAGTTCCAGGTTGATGAACTCAGTTGGCTGTGATAAAATACGGATGTTGGATTTAGTTCAGAACAGGTGTGTGGTTCTGTGTGTCTATCTGTGCTGTGTTCATAGTATACAGAATCTTTTCTGCCCTTCTTCTCTGAATGCAAAGCACCCTTAAAAGGATTTTGGTTTAGTATGAGATACAGGCCAGTCTTCTTTTCCTCTTCTAATCAGGAAATTAAATGATCTCACTTCAAAGGTGCTCTTTGAAGAATGCCCACTTGATTACTGAGCAAAGGGGGAGGGGCTAATAAAATATTTACGCAGATAGGTCCAAGCCTAAGATTTGTATCTTCACACACACCCAAAGTTCAAGGTTATTAAGACTGAAAAAGGTTTGATTTTGCACCTCCCTGTCTCTTCTGAAGTTCCTGCCACATATCTCCATGCAGATTAAAAGCCCAATGACTTTATTACAGTACACTCTGTGATTCACGCATGTGCTTTAAACCTGGCTGGTCTGGTTGCCAGCAGCCAGTTCCTTGCCTTAAAACACAGGTAAAATGTAAGGAGTGCTGCAAAGACACCCACTACTTCATCCACCTCTAGCTTTGGGCTCATATTTTGTCATAGTATGGTATAGAAAAGGGGCAAGGAATCAAGTGTCATTATGCATTGCCTCAGCCAGTATACACACATGGAGACATTTTCAGTGATAGTTTCTGATGGTCCCCATGTCTGCTTTCTCATCCCATTCCTGATTTTTTATGTCCCCAATTTCTGCTACTTGTATGGTAAGAACATAAGAGGAGCTTGCTGGATCAGGCCGATGGCCCATCTAGTGCAGCAAACCGTTATCACTGTGGGCTGGACAAGTTAACTGTTAGATGGATTTGTAGCTGGTTGACTGAACAAACACAGAGCGCTCACAAATGGTTCCTCATCAACCTGGAAAGAAGTGACAAGTGGGGTGCCACAGGGTTCTGTCCCGGGCCCATTGTTGTCCAAGATCTTTACAAATGAGCTGGATGAAGGACTTGAGGGGATGCTCATCAAATCTACAGATGACACCAAACTGGGAGGGTAGCTAACGCCACAGAAGACAGAAACGGGATTCAAGTTTACCTTAACAGATTTGAGAATTAACAAAATGAATTTTAATAGGGACAAATGTAAGGTTCTGCAGAGAGGCAGGAATAACCTGCCACACAAATGTAAGATGAGTGACATCTGACTTGCCAGTAGTACCGTGCATGTGAAAAGGATCTAGGGATCTTAGTAGACCACAAGCTTAATATGAGTCAACAGTGTGATGCAGCTGTGGTTTTCAGCAACTGGTATTCAAAAGTATTACAGCTTCCCGCTGTGGAGGCACGAGTATAGCTGTCATGGGTAGTAGCCATGCAACTGAAGCAACCCACTGGCAAAGCTTTATAAATTGTTCTCATTATTCTCTTGCTTATTCCATTCCTATTGAAAGCTTTCCCCTCCCCCTCTAAATAAAACTTGTGAAATGGGTAGTTGAGATCTTAGTCATATTGCTACAAAACTTAATGAGCATTTCTCTTTCTGACATATTTTAGAAGAGCCCAGATGTAGCAACTAACTGAATTGACCTTTGATAACTGCCACTCTTGTGTGCCTTTGAGCAGATTTCAACCAAAACAAAAAATTACAGGAAGCTGTTCTTGCTAAATCAAATTGGATGCTTATATAGCACTTTGTACTTCAAAGTGATTCATGGACATTAGCATGCAACACCCGAAAGGGCTTGGGAATTTGCTTAGATTGTTAGCCTTGTGGACAGAGGCAGCATCACGCTGATTCTTGTTATAGGTGTAAAGAGCAGTGATTAGCCTACAGTGTAGAGGAGAAGAGGAAAATTAGCCACTCACTTCTATTTACCAGTTCTGCCCCCTCTTTAAATCCCCTCTCCTCCTTCCTCACACTCCTCTCGGTTCACTTTAACTCAACAATGACTAATGAGGCCAATTTGATGCCAATTAGTTGCCATAGGAAAGGACTGCTAATTGTAGCAGCCAAGGTGTCAGCTCCCAAATGCTCAAGGTGTGTATGTGCATGTGATGGCCAGCATGCCCCCCTCCCTTTAATCTTCACCTGGGGGCTGATTAGTTTCTTTGTATTTGTTGCAAAATGTTGTTAATTAGGAGCTAGGGACAAGGAAATTACAGCCCTCAAGGCTTAATTGGGAAACTCCTGTGGAGGCTTTTATGACTATAAACTCCTTTTTTTTAAGATGCAGGTTTAATGGTTTGCTCTTCGCCCTTATAGCTGAGGACTACAAAGTGCTAGAGTACTCATTTTCCACACTAAAGGAGCAACAGATGTAGAACGTCAAGAAGATGGTGGATCACCAAAATTGAAGAAGCATGAGAGAAATTGATTCACAAAAGTACCCAAGTTTACTGAAGCAAAGCAGATTTTAGAAATCCAACTTTCTTTTTAAGAGGCAATCAGGGGAAATGTGTGTCTTGAGTTCTGGGTGTTTGATTCCTGAATCAAAGGTGTTTGATTCCTGAATCAAACACCTTTGAGCAGGGGTAACCAATGTGGTACTCTCAAGAGGTTATTGAACTACAAACTCCATCAGCCCCATCCAACATGGCCAATGATAATGTGAGGTGTCGTCCCACCACATCTAGAGGACACCATTTTAGCTACTGCATCCCAAAGGAATATAGCTAGGTTCATGAAGCATACTTTCTGGATTGCCTCTGGAGAAGAAAACTATATTTCCAAAATACTTTGGGATTGATTAAGTACAGACACTTTTGAGAATTGACTCCTCTCTCATTTCTTGACTGAATGGTGCCTTTCGTATTTGCTTCCTAGATAACCAAAATCCCAACAAGCGGGGGAAATTGTGTGAAACCCCAGATTTTGGCTTTGCAAGGAACTTGTTGGAGAAGTGTGTACACCTTCTGATGAGTCACAACTGAATCAAATGTGAAATGACTCACCTGAAAACCACTAGGTCAGAACTTATCTGAAAGGTCTAATTGTAGTGCTTTGCTATGTTCCACAAGGGTGCCCTCAGAGGCTAAGGTCCCAGTTACAGAAGATAAAAGCCTCCACCAAAAGCTCATCAATGGGTTGTATATACAACACAGTCCAAAAAGCCAAGGTCAACTGCAGAGAATTAGTTTATGTCCAAATATGATCCAGAGACAAAGTCTGGCAACAGTCCAAAGTCAATATTTTTAGCAGTGATCCATGCATTGCAGGGGTTGAACTAGATGATCCTTTGGGTCCCTTCCAACTCTACAGTTTCATGATTCTGATATCACAGGGAGTTCAGACATGGTCCAACATAGCAAGGCAAAGATACTAGAATAAAATCCAAGTCAGGACTAGGCATGACAGCTGGACAAATGCACAAGTGAGTATTCTCTGGATGCCACAGCTATAAAATTATGACTATCTATATCTATCTATTTATTTAAATTTCTATACCACCCTTCATCTGAGGATCACAAGGCAGTTTACAATATAACATTGTAAAAGAAAAAATTAGTTTAGCACAGAGAAAAAGTAGGAACACCGGATATGCTTATTTGAGTCAGTCTCACTTTCTCTTGAAAGCCAATGAAACTTTTCCATCAAAAGATCCTGTTCATTACACAAACCAAATGCTTGGGTAGTTTTAAGGAGGAGGGTCATCCTTGCCTCTCCTTTCCTTCTCCCCCACCATTGCCCAGGCATACCGTGTTTTTCCAAAAATAAGACACCGTCTTATATTTATTTTTCCTTTAAAAAAACACGGTGGCTTATTTTCAGAGGATGTCTTATTTTATTTTTTTAAATATATATTTATTGAAAAGTTTTTTCATACACAATAAAGAAAAAATAATTTTAGATAGCCAATACAAAAAGAAAAGAAAAACGACAATAAAAAAATAAGAGAACATTTCATAAAAAGAGAAAAAGAAAAAAGAAACATTCTAATTTAAAAGTCATAATTATAACCAATTCTGACTTCCTCGACCCCTCTTTCCCGAGCTCCTTATTCCCCAAAATATACAGCTTCCAATTCATTTTTAAAAAGAACCACTTTTTGCTTTCATTTTTCAATATAAATCAATATCATTTTTCCCATTGTCAAAACATACAGATCATAATTGTCTATTATTATACCCATTAGCCTTTAATTTCCCCTCAAAAATGATTCGCAAATTTATCAACTCTCATTTTCTCATTTTGTTTTCCTTATTTACTTCTAGATCCAAACCCCCCCTCCTGGTTCCGGTTTTCCCAGATGTTTCATTTAATTCCTTAGAGTTACCCTTTTCAAACCAAATTAATCTGTCCCAAAATCAAATTAATTTTTTTTATTTTTTTTATCCGATCCCGGTTCTGACCCACTCCAGTCCATTCCTTCCCCCCCCCCAACCCCTTTTCTTTCATCCTGTAGCTTTTTGTTGTACATTCCATCGTCTTCCAGAGAGTCTCTGTCTCTGGTATGAAATCCTCCGGTGACAGGGGGAGAACGATTCCCCGCCTTCTTGTCAATCATTGGAGCTTCTTGAACAGCCGCTGTAATCTGAGCTCCCCCTCTCACGGGCAGCCTCAGATCTCCATTTTTTTGCTCCTCGTCGTTACAGTTACAGTCAGAGTTCTCGCTTGAATCGTTTTCCTCTGGAGTTGTAAATTGTTGTTCCTGGTCAGTCCGATTATCATCCACAATGTTTCTTCCATTTGCTTTACAGACGGTTAAAATTTCTAGTGCTTTTTCCAGCAGGATCCCCCAACAATGTTTGTCCATCTGAGTAAGTTGTGTCTCCTCCATTTCCGCTCTTTGTTGCCTCAAATTACATCGGGAGAGTACACTGCTTTATTCAAAATGACGCATTCACTTAAATCCATATCTCGATCAATTTAATAAATTTCCTTTTATCAGATTCTTCTCACTTACTTTTATTATTTTCTCACCGTTGTTGCAATTCAAAAGTCAATCTTTTACCCTTGTCAGATCCTCAGACAGTTCAAATAGTTACAATGCTGGAAACGTTCTTTCTCTTTATGATGTAACAATGTAGCAATAAATCTCCACTCCGGGTTCCCGTCCCAGGCTACAGGGAGTTTGTTTCTTTTGCAAATTCAAAAAAAGTTTTTTGCAGGTTCCAATTATATATACTTTCTTCCCTTAGTCCTGCTGCTAAGGGAGGTCAATTGTTCTCCTTTTTTGAGAATTATAAAGTTCCGTTCATGGTCATGGCTGCTGGCAAGATCGCTGCGTCATAACCCGCTCGGTAGGGAAGGGATCGACCTCCGTTTTTAAATCCACTTCCTTTTGCCCAATTTTTTTCTAATAAGACAATTCTTGAGATTACTTACAGGCAGATCATAATTTTGGAGGTATTTGCTGCTCTTTCACCATCGGCACGGAGCTTCGCGACTGCGGAGGAAGCGAGTCGATCCAAGGCTCGGTCCCCTCTGCCTGCTCTCGGTGGCTCTAACTGGCCAACCGGGCAGCAAAAGGGACTTTAATGAGCACTGCTGGATACACCATGCCCTCAGAAAGCCAAATCTGAGGTTTTTCCGGGTAGCCACATTGCCTGTGTGGCAGTACCCCCACTCCGTATCGCTAGGGGCCTCGGAGCCCGAGGCAATCCTTGCCTTTCGGTGATTTGCAGCAAACCGGAAGCCTATTTTTTATTATTAAGTATGGTACAGTTTAACCTACAAGGTTAAACTGCCTATCATTATGGCTTATTTTCGGGGTATGGCTTATTTTCGGGGTATGGCTTATTTTCAGAGAAACACGGTATGTACAAGATGGTTGAAGTCATGAAGACACAAGGGAAATGTAAGAGCAATGGACTTGGATGGGTGATTGGGGCAGAATGTGGAGAAAAGTAGCTTCAGGGAAGCAGAGAGGAGGAATTACCAGAACTAGAGATGGGAATCCTCCATTGAGACTAGGAGCTTGTACAGTATAAGATAAGAGAAAGGAGCCAGCACAAGCACTCACTTACCAATTTGTGCAGTTGTAGTAAACAAGGAAGTATCAAGAGAGCCACTCAGAAGTTACTGCCTTTGTCAAAAAATGATATTTGTCTTCCAGCAGCTGTTTTGCCTGTATGTGTTTTTGAAGATATTCCCTCCCCCCGCATTTGTTACAAGTGCATTTGGCACTTAAGAGACATGCTAATGTTTTGTGGAAACAAATCACTTGCTTTCATCTTGAGTGCAACCCTGATTGCACTGGGGGAGTTTGGTATGTTTTCATGTCTCATTCTTTTTATCATTTACATCAATGTGAGTTGTTCCTGTCATGAAAACTAGAGCTTGGAAATCACCAGGGTTAGATATGATGTAGTGGGGAAAGACTGTCTGACAGCTTCTGATAGAGCCCTGCAATGGCCTACCTTATAACAATGCTATGCACAGTTCCATGCTCATGGATAGCCTGTGGTCCAGCTGTTTCACCATGGGCATAACCAGGATTTATTTTGGGAGGGGGGCAGAACTTCAGTTAGTTAAGTATTTTTATTGGTTTACTTGATTGGGCGGGCAGCTCCCCCACTCACCTACCCATGCCCATGTGTCCTACCAGAGGAACATGACTTTTGGACCCTTTCTCCAATGGAGCATGAAGCACTGGGACCAGAGACTGTGAATTAATGTGGTTCTTTAGGGAGATGAAGTTTTCTTTAGCACATTTTATGAAAGTACTGGAACAATACTGCCAAAAATTATGGTTCTACACAAAGGCATTTCTTCTATGTGATGGCACATTGTTCTTAGGTTGTGCTGAAAGTGGCATAGATCCACTGGTCACATCGGAAAGCGCAGTTGAATTCGGCAAAATGTACAGTGGAACCTCGGTTTACGAACACAATTGGTTCCAGAAGTCTGTTCATAAACCGAAGTGTTCGTAAACCGAAGTGAACTTTCCCATTGAAAGTAATGGGAAGTTGATTAATCCGTTCTAGACGAGGAAAAACACCCCCTAGAACGGATTAACCGCTTTGCTCCGATGCCTTCGCGGAGGCTGGGGAGCGTTTCCGCGACTGGGCTGCAGCCGCGAAAGCGGTCCCCGGCCTCCGCAAAGATATCGGAGCAAAGCCCCAGCCTCCGGAAGGCATCGGAGCTGGGACTTCGCTCCGATGCCTTTGCGGAGGCGGTCCCCGGCCTCCGCAAAGGCATCTGAGCGAAGTCCCGGCTCCGATGCCTTCCGGAGGCCGGGCAGCGTTTCCGCGACTGGGCTGTGCAGCCGCGAAAGCAGTCCCCGGCTACCGGAAGCTGCTTTCGCGGCTGCACAGCCCAGTCGCGGAAACGCTGCCCGGCCTCCGGAAGGCATCGGAGCCGGGACTTCGCTCCGATGCCTTTGCGGAGGCTTGGGAGCCGCGAAAGCGGTCCCCGGCCTCTGCAAAGGCATCGGAGCGAAGTCCCGGCTCCGATGCCTTCCGGAGGCTGGGGCTTTGCTCTGATGCCTTTGCGGAGGCCGGGGACCGCTTTCGCGGCTCCCCAGCCTCCGCAAAGGCATCGGAGCGAAGCCCAGCCTCCCCGAAGGTATCCGACGCTCCGATGCCTTCGGGGAGGCCGGGCCTTCACTGCGGGCCTCCAGGAGGCATCGGAGCGAAGGCCCGGCCTCCCCGAAGGCATCGGACACTCAGTAGACCTCCGGCACCTCGGTTTACTAACTTCCGGGTTAGGGTAGTTCGTAAACCGAAAGTTCGTAAACCGAGGTGTTCGTAAACCGAGGTACCACTGTATTTTGGATCTTCAAGATTGGCTTCTTTGGCTGTCCAGACTCTTCCCCAAGCCACACCGCTCATCTGACCTGTTCCAAGTGCTTTTACCTGGCTGGGTTTTTTCCTTGCATAGTGATAGGGCCTCTTTTTTTTGCCTGGGTGGAGGGTGGAGAAATGTGGGAAGAATATAGCCTCCTGTACAAAAAATATTTGTTGCTCTGCTCACTCTAGCCCCAAACACCACCAGCATGTGGTCCTGAAAGGTTGTCCATGAGGGAATGCGGCCTTCAGACTGAAATAGGATCCCCAACCTTGACTTAGAGGTAGATTCCACTAGTTCCAATGAATGCTCCCCCTTCCTTAAAGAAGCATGTATAAAGTTAGAATTCGCAGACGTCTACCCCTAAATGTACAACTTCAAACATATTAAATATGCTCCAGCTGTCCTATCCACTAGGGACAATACTTATTTCCTAATAATAATAATAATTTATTATTCCATCTAACTGGGTGACTATATATGTATTAAATTTCTATACCGCCCTTCATCCAAAGATTGCAGGGTGGTTTACAATATAAAAACAAAAAAATACATACAGTACCACAATGACAAAACAAAAAGAATAATCTGACCATACACTTTAAAAGGCTTGCTAAATAAAATAAAAGTATTGTAATTATATATATACTTTTATTTTATTTAGCAAGCCTTTTAAAGTGTATGGTCAGATTATTCTTTTTGTTTTGTCATTGTGGTACTGTATGTATTTTTTGTTTTTATATTGTAAGACAGGAGTGCCTGGCGTGCTATGGTCCATGGGGTCACGAAGAGTCGGACACGACTAAACGACTAAACAACAACATATATATATATATATATATATATATATATATATATATATATATGAAAAAGTAGAAAACAACTTTCCCCATTATTTATTTCATTCATATATATATATATATATATATATATATATATATATGTGTGTGTGTGTGTGTGTGTGTGTGAATGAAAGAGTACAAAACAACTTTCCCCATTATTTATTTGATTCCATTCACAAATCGCTCACCCTAAAATATCTCAAACGGATTTCACAGTAATCACGGAGCACCTAGAGTAGTTCAGGCTTGCTTTAAAAGCTTTACAAATATTTCGGGCTGCTGCTAAGATCCACAACAACTCTATTAGCGCAGGAGAGCCAAGATTGTCCTTAATGCAGCCAAGACTTTCCAATTTAAAATTGTCCTTTAAAAATTGCATACAAAGCAGGTGGGGAAGAGAGAGAAGCCAGTACAATGCTGCAAATTAAGAGGATGCTGCTTTTAACACCTATGATTTCTGACACAGTGGGGGGAAACCCATTAGAAAGGAAGGCTTCAAATGATTTTGGTCTGTTTTAACTAGTGGATGACTCTGAATGTTGACCGTGTAAGATCCAGTCTTGCTTTAGAGACTGAGTGTATTCTGGGACTGTAATGTTCATCACAGCCCTCTCAAACAAGCGAGGCAGGCTTCCCAAAGGAGTTTGCCAGTAGTAAGTTTGCCACATGGACAGATTTGTACAAGCATGAGGCATTTGGAAGCAATCAGCCTAAAGTATCAGAAATTTGAATTAAAAAAAGATGAAGAAACTGAACTATGAGGTTGTCTGTACCTCTCTGGGACTTGCTCAAGCATTTCTTTCATCAGGGGCCCCTAATAATAATAATAATAATAATAATAATAATAATAATAATTTATTATTTGTACCCCGTCTCTCCAGCCACTCTGGGTGGCTTCCAACAACAACAACAAACCATTAAAATGTCATACACTAAAAACTTTCCTGAACAGAGCTGCCTTCAGATGTCTTCTAAATGTCAGGTAGCTATTTATCCCTTTGACATCTGATGGGAGGGCGTTCCACAGGGTGGACGCCACCACCGAGAAGGCCCTCTGCCTAGTTCCCTGTAGCTTTGCTTCTCGCAGTGAGGGAACCACCAGAAGGCCCTCGGTGCTGGACCTCAGTGTCTGGGCAGAACGGTGGGGGAGGAGACGCTCCTTCAGGTATACTGGGCCGAGGCCATTTAGGGCTTTAAAGGTCAACACCAACACTTTGAATCAGGGTAGTCTCGAGCAGGTCAGGCGCCCTGGCGCTGAGGCACGGAGATCGCTCCAGCACCCCCCCCTCGCAGCGTGCAGCATGGCTTCCGCGCAGCTTTGCCGTGCAGCGCCCTGCCTGCCAGCCCGGCGCCCCGCGCCACCGGAACTATACCTAGAGCTGGCCCTGCTTTGAATTGTGCTCGGAAACGTACTTACGTAGGTCTTTCAGGTCCGGTGTTATATGGCCTTTCTGGCCACCCCCAGTCACCAGTCTACCTGCCGCATTCTGGATTAGTTGTAGTTTCCAGGTCACCTTCAAAGGTAGCCCCACATAGAGCGCATTGCAGTAGTCCAAGTGGGAGATAACCAGAGCATGCACCACTCTGGCAAGACAGTCCGCAGGCAGGTAGGGTTTCATCCTGCGTACCAGGTGGAGCTGGTAGACAGCTGCCCTGGATACAGAGTTGACCTGCGCATCCAGGGACAGCTGTGAGTCCAAAATGACTCCCAGGCTGCACACCTGGTCCTTCAGGGACACAGTTACCCCATTCAGAACCAGGGAGTCCTTCACACCAGCCCACCCCCTGTCTCCCAAGAACAGTACTTCTGTCTTGTCAGGATTCAACCTCAACCCATTAACATTTGGAGACACATTTAGAAAACCAAGAATTGTTTTGGGCCACACAAAACACACATTTCCAAGAAGGAAAAGTGGTAATGCTCAAAAGCAGACATCTCAGAACAAATGAAACACAGCCAAAACAAGAAACCAACATGTCACCAAAAAACAGGCAATCCCATCCTGAAATCCCAAAATTCCCATATAAAATTGGGAAGGGGCCTTGAAAGACACCAAGGAGAATGCCTGATGGTGTTGTGGTGCCCACAGGGCAGGGTCCAGTGCTACATAGATCATAGAATCATAGAGTTGGAAGAGACCACAAGGGCCATCCAGTCCAACCCCCTGCCAAGCAGGAAACACCATCAAAGCATTCAAGCCTCTGCTTAAAGAACTCCAAAGAAGGAGACTCCACCACACTCCTTGGTAGGAAATTCCACTGCCGAACAGCTCTTACTGTCAGGAAGTTCTTCCTAATGTTTAGGTGGAATCTTCTTTCTTGAAGTTTGAATCCATTGCTCCGTGTCCGCTTCTCTGGAGCAGCAGAAAACAATCTTTCTCCCTCCTCCATATGACATCCTTTCATATATTTGAACATGGCTATCATATCAACCTTCTCTTCTCCAGGCTAAACATACTCTCCAGGCTAAACAGTGAGATTGAAGTAGCTAATTTAGGTGCCCACATCTTCCATACTTTCAGATCTACCTAAGCAAATGCAGTGGTACCTCGACTTACTAACGACTTGACAACCGAATTTTTTGACCTATGATTGGGGCAAATCAGTGCGCGCTTACGAATGTCTCGACATCCAAAAAGAAACCGTGGCGGTTTTAGATAGGGGTTTTTCGACTTACGAATGTTTAGATAGGGTTGCTTTGACTTACGAATTTTTCCGTTTTCAATGCTTTCCTATGGGAAATCGCGTTTCCAATGGCACTTTTCGACTTACGAATTTTTTTAAATTCGTAAGTCGAGGCACCACTGTGTATTTACTATGGAACAAAAAATGTTTTTAATATATGTTAAAAATGGTAAACTTGGTACTCTATATAATAGATTTCTATCAAATTCCATTTGCAACCTTGTTTTATCATTTGTGTTACGCATTATTCCAATTACATTTTGAATATGGGTAGCAGCATGATAATTTTGTAAATGAGGTACAGCAAGACACACACACACACACACACACACACACACACACACCGAGACTGTTGATAGATCACAGCTAATTGTAATCTGGGTCTTCTACCCCAGTGTACAAAGCTTGCTATCATCTTTTTGCTACTTTTTTTTAAAAAAAATCTATGTCAAAATACCAATGGGTATAGTCTGAAACAAAACTTTAAAAAAATTGGCAGAACTATCATTTTCACCTAGGACACTGCTCCCATCCATGATAATGTCAGCCTAGACCAGTTTTTGAAATCGTTCTTAATATTTCTTATTAATGGCAGAAAATTAGCTTTATAAAGTTTTCCCCAGGTTTTTGTTATATTAATTTTAAGATATTTAATATATTGTGGACAGATCGTAAAGTCTATCTTCTTTCTTAATTCATCTTGTAAATCAGTTCAGACACAGCAATTCTGGTTTAGTTTTATTAATTGTCAATCTGGTCACTCTGCCAAATGCTTCAGTTTTCACCAGGCAGTGAAACAGGGTGGGCTGCCCCTGCCACTTGCAAATGACAGTTCTTCAACAAAACCCTGCATTCTGTAGCCAGCTCCCAATAGGACTATATTTTGTTGGTATAAGGGGTATTCATGTGGTTGGAATAAACCATATAGAAACTGGCTTTCAAAAAGTAGGGTGACTACAGAAAGCACACCACCTGGGAATATATGCAATACAGTGGTACCTTGGTTTATGAATTTAATCCATTCCCGAAAGTCCGTTCTCAAACCAAAACCGTTCTTAATCCAAGGCACTCTTTCCCTAATGAGGCCTCCCGCCGCCGGTGCCCTTCCACCATTCGGATTCCGTTCTTAGACTGAGGTAAAGTACTCAAACCAAGACACTATTTCCGGTTTTGCAGAGTTTGTAAACCAAATTATTCTTAGACCGGACTGTTCTTAAACCGAGGTACTGGTGTATATGAAGAAATGACTCTCAGTGGCTCTCCTGATTTGATTAGGAGATAACCAACCCTTCCCCCAGACTTTCGAAACAGTGTGATGCAAAAGAACTGGTTGATTTGTGTTTCTGTTCACAGTATGTGAAATTCAGCCCACACAATCACTCTTTTTGTTGGCTCTCACAGCCTTTTGTTGATAGTTTCAGCGGCATGCAAAGCTATAATGGACAGAATTCCCAAGTGCTTCAAGCCTTACAAACCTATGTTGCCTTGGCTTAGTTTTCAAAGCTGCCCATTTCCTTCCACGCAGTCATAATTTTCAGCTTTCTCCTCATATCTTCTTTTCTTTAGCTTCGTATCAACTCCTGTTGTTTCCCCAGGCCCTTCCTTTTTAGGTCTGCTTGAGTTGCTTAAGAACATAATAGGAACCTGATGGATCAGGTCAATGGCCCATCTAGCCCAGCATCCTGTTGTCACATTAGGTGAGCTTGCAAGCTGGACCAACACTCTGCCCACCTGCAATTCCCAGCACCTGCTATTCAGAGGCATAATGCCTCTGACAGTTGGGGTAGAACATAGCCATTGTGGCTGGTACCTTGTCCTCCTTGAATTTGTCTGAACTTCTTTTAAAGCCATCCAAGTTGGCGACCATCACTTTAGCCACACTATATCTTTACTGACTTGAGAGGGAAATTGGCTGTCCCTGCTCGAGGTGGAAACAGCAGCTGAAAGGCTTCTAGCCAGCAAACTTCCAAATGGATGAGAGCACGATTTTCACCCAAGAAGCCACCACTTATGGTGACTCAGCCTTGTGGTTATTTTAGCCTCCATAGTGAATCAAAGCTATTTGATTCCCCCTGTGCTCCTGAGTTCCTGCTTGGTGCTCTGGAAGCTGACTCATGGATCTAGCAAAATCAAAAGAGCCAAGCAAATATTGTATACATTTTCTTTACTCAGCTGTACTTCCACAGCTAAATATAGCCCTGGCATGACACACTGCATTGGTGTGCACTCAGTTCACATTTCCAGGATTATTTACAGAATCACAAGGACTCTTTGAAGTGAAAGCACAGATTCCGAAGCAAAAATATGCATCGTAGGGGGAATTTCACAGCAAATTCAGCTTCCTGCCATGCCAAAGAAGACACCGCAACCTTACCTTCAAATGGAAACTGTATGCAATACAAAGAGATTAGTAAATCCCTTGACTAAATGCTTTCTCACATTCAAGGGTACAGGCACTTTTACTTCAGACTTGTTGGGGAGCGTTAACGACCTATGTTAAAACTGCAGACCCATAGACTTAGAGCATGGGTTGAGCTTGGCAGGAGTGAAGGAAGGTGATTTGGAGGGGTGAACCTGCCTGTCAGAGTGCTGGATCCTGTCCCTGCCTCCTGCTATAAGCCGTTTAGGGAACAGACACGACTCAGTGGTAGAGCTTTTCATACCGATGGTCCCCGATCCAATCCCCAACATCTCCAAACAGGACTGGGAATGTCTCCTATCTCAAATCCCAAAGAGCTGCTGCTAGTCAGTGTGGACCACACTGAGCTAGATGGTCTGGCATGGTACAAAAGAGCTTCTTATGCTTCCCCCACCTGACTACAGTGAAGTAAGCTAAAGTGGCTGGCCCAGATGGGCTGCTGGACAAAAACTGCAGGCATATTACGAGTCCAGTTTCTCCTGTGCAACATATATCCACTTGAGGCAGAGCATTCCTCTCCTTTGCAGCTATTTGGTGCTACCTAGGTTTGAAATATGGGCTGCTGCACTCCTAAGCAGATTTATTAGAAAGCAAACTCCACTGGACACAGTCTTGGTTTATCATTAATGAATGCATTAAGTTTTGTTGAAGTATTTCCTGAAGACTTCAGTGTCCAAAGCTAAAAAGTGTCAGTCACTTACTCCCTGCTTCTTCCTGTCCCTACTCTGTGATATTCTGATCACCTGTGTAATGAGTTTTAGTAAATAATTTAAAAAAAGCAGTGGGCTTACTCCTGAGTATGGAGAGTTGGGTTGCACAACAGCAATGTATATCAGTGAGAGTAGCACCTGAATATTTGCCTTCAACATATTATTTTTATATGACTCTTAGCATGAGGGGATTAGGAAGGGCACTCAGTAACCCAACTATAGGGTAGAGCAGACATCCCCAAACTTCGCCCTCCAGATGTTTTGGACTACAAATCCCATCTTTCCTGACCACTGGTCCTGTTAGCTAGGGATCATGGGAGTTGTACACCAAAACATCTGGAGGGCCGCAGTCTGGGGATGCCTGGAGTAGAGCTTCTCTGAAGTTGAAAAGCTGAGCCAAAACCAACCAATCTTTTTCTTTCCATAGTTCCACCAAAGATATCCAACATCTCATCAGATGTCACTGTGAATGAAGGCAGCAACGTGACCCTGGTGTGTATGGCAAATGGACGCCCTGATCCTGTTATTACTTGGAGACACCTCACCCCTACAGGTAGGTAGCCTTGGTCTGTATCTATGTGCTTCTTATTGACACCAGTAGAGGAAGTTTCAATGTAAAAACAGCCAGGAAAAGGTAAGCTCATTGGATCAACAAAGTGTTGATGATTTCTTTTTCCCTACATCAGACTGTGCCAGTCAACATCGGGATATTCTGCTTGCTGTTAGCAGCTGTTTTCATCTAGTAGATGTGGTCTTTGTCATTGCAAATACAATATAGCAATAAGGGAACCTATCACTAGCAGCAGACAAAGTGAAAAGGCCTTGCCCTTCTAATAATGAGTTCAAAGTGAGCCTTTCAAAATCACAAAATTGGCTTCTAGTATGGTGCCAATAGTCATTTCTTACCTGCAGTCTTAAGTCTCTCTATAGACTATTTTTGCAGATAGGTCATAGAAGAAAACAGGTTGGCTCCCCGCACCCCCCGTTTTGTGTTACAAAAGGAGAGATGCTAGTCGGAATTCAATGAGTGAGAAACCAGCCAGGCCCATTGACCATTTAATTGCTCCTTTGATACTTTAATGTTGGTTGTCTTGGAAAGGGCACTGTCATTAGCCTGACCCACAGGGCAATCAGCATAGGGAGGTTGCTTTCTGATTATTTATCCTTTTAGCATTTATCTTAGACAGAAAAAAGAACATGCTTATGGCAATACTAAGAGCTTCTTGACACTGAAGCCTTCCAGACTAAGTGCTGCAACACACATCAATCAGCAGCAAAACCAGGTTCATTATCAAATATACACTCTATGCGAAGCACAGCCAGTTTCTGACGAATATTTCTGTATGATGCATGTGTTTTCAATCAGCTGTTTTCAGAACTATGCTTAGCAAGACAAAACCTTATGTGCACACCTAAAAATGTAATGTGTGAAGTGACCCCAAGATGATTCCACAGTGTTTTCATCTATATTACAACACACACACACACACACAAACAAACAATCAAACAAACAACATATGACATATTTTAGCCTTATCATAAAATGGCAATGCAGCTTCTAATTGTGCCCAGTGAAATTTTCCACAGATGAGGGATGGGGAACCTATCTTCCTCCAGAAGTTGCTGGACAACAACTCCCATCATCCTCAGCTATTGAGCATGGCATGCTGGATGGGGATGATGGAGGTTGTAGTCCAACACATCTGGAAGGCCACAGGTTCCTTGCTGAACCCCAGTACAATTACTTCTGAATTCTCAGGTAAACAAAATGTTCTTTTTTTAGGACAGTATGAGCCCATTTGTAAAAAACTGTCTTTTACACCACAAGGTTTGTTGTTGTTTTTTGTCTTGACCTGTACCAGTAATTTCTTTCCATCTTCAAGGAATGTAATTTTCATACGTATTTGCATCCTATTAAGCTTTGGCAAGAAGATTTTCAATTTTTCAAAGAATGTAGCAAGATGTGTGCAAATTCAACTTCTGACGGTGCCTACTCTAGC
This sequence comes from Zootoca vivipara, assembly GCF_963506605.1. NCBI lineage: Eukaryota > Metazoa > Chordata > Lepidosauria > Squamata > Lacertidae > Zootoca > Zootoca vivipara. The sequence goes on along the minus strand of NC_083279.1, from coordinate 72,669,717 downwards.
TCCCACATGTTATCAATGCTGATGATCCCAGCAGATGTTGGAGAGAATCAATTTCGATTCAGCAATTACCCCGGACAGACTCACAATTCACTCTTTTGGTGCCATTTCCTTTAGAAATGGATTCCACTCTTATTCAGATTAGCGAAAAACACAAAATGAAACCCAGGCTGTGTCCTTCTGACTTCTGTCTTTTTAAGAATAAGAAATTTGACAATATGAGCCAAGGTGTTAGAGGAGATTAATGCTGTCATAGAAGAAATTTACAGAGCAAGAAATACTGTGAAATTAAACAGCAGGCATGGATCGGAAATTAGGAGGGAAATGGGTGGGAATGGAAAAGTTGGAGATTAATTTTAGTTTAGTCACCCTTAAATCGGGGGGGGGGGGGGGGTTTGTCAAATTGTGAGCCAACCTTACAGTTTATACATAGGACTAAGGTAAACCTCTCTGATTTTGCATGTCATGGATGCAGGTAGAAACTGCACCAGTTGTACTTTTGCCTGTCTTGCAACTGTTAAAGGGCCCTCTCCACTCTCTAAAAAAGCCCACCCCCACCAAAGAAGCAAAGACTGAAGCAAAGATTATTCCCTTTGAAACATCTTGGAAAAGCAGTATTTGAAATCAACTAACATATTTACAGTCCTCATGCAGAATGTCCCAGTTTTAATCCCCAACGTCTCCAAATAGGGCTCAGAAAGACCCCGACTAATAAGGCAGCTTCGTGCTACTACCGCTACCAATGCTACTAACACTACCACTACACCTAAGTAATACTAGTGACAGTGTTACATTTCAATCACACCTTTTGTTCAAGATTAAGGCATCATGCATGGTATGTTCTCTCCTTTAAACCCTCACAACAGCTGTGTGAAGTAGGTTACGCTGAGAGAAAGTGACAGGCTCAAGATCACCCTGTGAATTTCAAGATTGAGTGGTGGTTTGAAACTGGGGTCTCCACAGCCCTGCTCTGACACTCTAGCCATCCATTACATTACATTGGCTTTCAGGAGCAGCAGCAGCAAAATGATAATAATCCAAAAGGCCTGGTCCTATCCCATTGAAACAAGCTATATAATAAGCAAGGGAAGGAAATGCTGCCAAGAATAAATGGGGCGGAAGAAGGGAAGCAAGCCAACAAAAGAAATGTGAGCAAAGCAAGGCAGAGAGAATGTTTCCTCCACTGAATTCTGAAGTAACCAGCCGTTCCCTTTTGCCGTTGCCAGTACTAGGTGCAACTGTGCCAGCTCCTGAGGTATGATTGGAAATGTGTTCTGTTTCCCACCCCCATTAATTAAGTTATATGCTTGCAATCTGCTAATTTCCAGGTCCTAATTTTGCTCCAAAGGGCTGCTCTCTCACAGCATTTTATCGTCTTTCTCCTTGGAATATTAGTCTTGCAACATTCAGACATCTCTTCTAATGTTACCACGGAAGTCATTCCACATTGCGTACGGATCATGGGTGTGTATTACAGGAGTTAAGTGGATGCTCATTGCTTTGAAAATCTATTCTGGAGCCTTCATCATTTCTAAAGTTTCCTGCAAAGTAACCCTTTTTCTACTTGGGTATATTTCTGTATATTTCTGGATGACCACCCCTTCTTATCTACTAAACTCACCTGCCAATATTTAGTTATTCTGTGTTAGCAATGACCTTTATAACTGGTCTGTGAATGAAGCATGTGGCTTATTCCACTGATGTCTAAGGATAATAAAAACAAAACAAAAATAATAGAGAATTCCAGTGAATTTAAGACCCAGCACCAAAGCAGGATAAAACTCTGAATGTCAGATAGTCAGCCCCTTCACAAAGCATTCGACTACAGTCATACCTCGGTTTAAGTAAGCCTTGATTTGAGTATTTTCAGTTTAAGTACTCCGCGGACACATCTGGAACGGATTAATCCACTTTCCATTACTTTCAATGGGAAAGTTCGCTTCAGGTTAAGTACGCTCCAGTTTAAGTACTCCACGGACTATCTGGAATGGATTAATCCACTTTCCATTACTTTCAATGGGAAAGTTCGCTTCAGGTTAAGTACGGACTTTCGGAACCAATTGTGTTTGTAAACTGAGGTACCACTGTACTTAAAATAAAATCACAGCTAAGGTGCAGGTGTTCATCGCTTCTTTTTAGAATTATAAAGTACAGTATAAAGTAATCATCAACCCTTGATGATTAGGAGACTCCCAGTGCTTCACTTCTATACTAAATGATGTTTTTATACTGCCATTAATTGGAAGATAGATAGGAGAAAGTAAAGGCATATTTACACACACACACACACCCCGGCAACAAAAGTAGGGGGAATTGCTTTCCTCCCTTGTCTTTTCTTTTACCAGATATGCAAAATACACCAGACATTTTTTTCCTCCCATCAGCCACCAGTTTCTCTAAGCCCATAAGCTGCCTGTAGCAAGCCGGCTTCCTCCCTGGTGAGATGGTTAAATTGTCACAGTTGCTGTCGACTGTAGCACAGAAGCCTGGGGTAAAGGGAGAGGAGCTGAGGTATGGGGAAAGAAGCCCTTTAATAATTCAGATGGCAAATATCAATGCAAATCAGCTTTAATTCTTGGAGGTATTCTGGTAATGAAAACTGAAATGCCATTTCTCAGAATGACATCAGCCCCTGATTCATTCTTCATGACTGTTCTGCCACTTTTGTGCGGTAAACAGATTGGTTTGGGAAGAGCAAGCAGAGAAGAAAAACAACTGCACCTACTCAGTACAGTCATTGCCCTCTTCATATTCTGGGATGGTGAGCTTCAGAGCTCGGATGACCATCTTTTTGTAGCACGTTCAGGGATTCCATGCTGGGCACAGTGATTACCAAAGCTAACCAAGCCGTGAATATTTCTGTAGCTCAAATGGCAGAACTTTCCTCTGAGGATCAGTCTTGTAACAAGGGTGGACAGTAGGCAGCATTTGCCAGGGTTCGGGAGCCGACAAGTTTGAGGAAAAACAACTCCACTGCTAGTAGTTGTTCCCTCTGCAAAAAAGTAAAAGACAAAACCAGTTTTCAAAAGAGAGAGCAAGCTTCTCAATGACTCATTATGGAAATGGTTTCTATTCTCCACACACACACCCAAATTCTAACAATATCCTGTTAGATTATCCATTATTAATTTGAGCTCTCTGTAATCTCAACCCTATTGGGCTATCAGTGGCTAAGAGCAATAAAGGCTGTGTTTTGTCTCCATGATCAGAAGCAGTAATGGTTCTAAGTACCAGTTGATGGAAACCGCAGTGGTGAGGAGTGCTCTTGTGCTCAGGTCCTGCTTGCCCATTTTCCACAAGCATGTGGTTGACACTAGGAGAACAGGATGCTGGACTAGATGCGACATTGGCTTGATCCAGCGGGCCTGTTTTATCACTTCCAGGTGTCATGTTTCTGAGCCTCTTCAGATTACTGCTTTACCAGACATTTTAACACATATTTAACCACACAACAGAATTCTCATATTTTGGCAGGGTGATGATGCTACAGGTGACTAAGCTTCTGTGGGATGAGAAAGCTCATTCTGGGTCACTTTGTAAGGAAATGTTAGTTGAGAATGAGCTATCATGCTTCCATTTCAATGCATTTTCAGAATACCTGAAACATAAATAAAATAAAATACACTGCATGTTGAGAATATTTTCAGGAGTGAAATTGGAGGTTCCTTTCTAGTGATTGTTGGGTTTTTTGGGGGAGATAATTAGATGGCTCTATCTGCAGTTGAACTTCAATTAAAAGGAAAAAAACCTGTTTTGCCTGAGGCATTCCTGCATTGCAGGTATTTAGACTAGATGACCATTGGAGTCCCTTCCAGTTGTACACTTCTATGAATCTATGGGTCAAACAAAATGTTGTTCTATTATGACCTTAAACCCGCATGAAATTCTTTTAGTTAGCTGTGGGAGAGGGGAGAATTTGCACCATATCCAATTTCTTACTGTGACAGTCAAATTATGGATAGAAGGGGTGCTTTATTAACAAACCCAGGAGCCTCATTCTTCCTGCGCACATATTCTAGTGTTACCTCTTTCTAAGTGGCTGGGTATATTGTGAATATTGTTTAACAGATGGGGTTTCCTCAGCTATTAATTTGCACCTATATTTTCATTATGCATTTGCATGCTCTGCAACTTATTGACACTTCCATTACAAGTTCCCTATCTTTTTGGTTTTTAAATCGAGTAGTTTCTAAGTTGCTGGGCCGAGAGACATGTTCAGCATTTGCCCCAATTAGTTCCCTGTGTGCTTTCCTGAATCACTATTTGTAGCAGAACGTCGGCTAAGTAGTTCCACTGCCCTGTGATAGTTAGTCTGGGCGGTTCCCATGCTAGCGACCAGACGCTTCTCCTGCATAAGGCAATGGCTTGTGGTGAAAATGCTCATTTGTGCAAAGAAGATTCGGAATACTGTGAGAAAGTGTTCTAAGCAATATATTAAATGTCTAGATAAAGGCCATATCAATATCTACCATGGGAGGCATTCAGGCTCATTAGCATGAGAAGTAACGTGAAAAAGTCGCACATATGCTATGTATGAACCAAAGAAGAATCAGAGCCACTCCATATGTTTACCTGCAAAAAAAATAGTTAGCTGGAAGATTCCATTCCCATCATTTATTTTCCCAATTCCATTCCATGCAATACCAGTAATAGGACAAAGGCTGTACCCAACTGTCTGGGACAGGCAATTCAGTGCAAATCAAACCTGTCTAACTGGGCTTATCAAATATATTTGATCCATCTCTTTTTCAACAGTAATAATTCCTTAATCCTATCTAGATAAAATACATATCCACATAGCAATGCTGGGTGTGTGTGGGTGTGGGTGTGCACGTGCTCAATAAACAATGGACCTCATACAACCTCCCAACAAACTTTGTGCAAATAAATTAGGGTGAATGCTCCATAAACAGATTGTTGGGAAGAAAACCTAAACTTTTATTCAGCATTTATTCTTTTTGAGTTCATTGGGTATTACACTGAAGAAACAATAGATTCTCCTCTAATGTGGTAAGAGTTATGGTCCAGTCCAGGCCAAATCTCATATTTGCAGGTAATGAGTCATCTGTAAAAGCAAAGAGAAATTCAGGCCACCTTCATTGAAAAAGGGTTACTCTAGTTATCTTAAATCTAGTTTGAGTTTAGCACAGCATTTGAGACTGTGAGTGTTCAGAACACAATATGACACTTCGATTAGGCAATTCAATTCACTGGGACAAAAGTAGCTTGAGGGGGCTTGTCTCTTTTTCTTTTTTGCTCTTGCAGAGAGGAAAAAATCATCTCTATCAGTTCTTCGACTTTACATTGCATTAAGAGAAACCTAAAAGTTATGCTTTCCCATACACTGGACTCCCATCAAGACTTAGTATTAACCAGGGATGTCCCCAGGCAATGGAAAGGTCCAGCATAGACTACAGAGTTGAAAGAATCCATTTCTGACTTTGTCCAGCTGTTTCAAGTGTTGCTGCTTATCCCTACCTCTTCCTAGTAATTTGATGTAGTTAATTTGCTTCCACATACTTGATGGCAATGCCTTTGCTCAAAGTCCTCTCTTCACTAGCTTTTTAATTGTGGTTGGTAACAAGTTGCCTCTGACAAAGTTGCCTCAACTCATAGAGCTGCTTTTGGGACCAGATGAAACTGTTAAGTATACCTGAGCCTTAAAAGCTGCCACTGTAATCTGGTGTGCAGTTTTGTAGATATGATACTAATATCCCATATTCTGACATTACTCTGTCAGTCAACCTTCAAAGCATCAGGGAGGGTCTATATGCCCTGTTGGGTGACACACATTACAGTATGGTTGATGAGCTACAATATGAGGGATTTTACCAGCAGGCATCGATAAGGAGCATACATAGGTTTGTTTTTGATATTTGTTGCATTGGGTTAGATGCACTTGTATGATATGCATTTATAGAAGGCAACACGGGGCATTTCCTATGTCTTTTGCTTGATGATATGGAATTTGGAATTTTTAGGCTCTCAGTAAGTGTGGATATTATGGTTTTATATTGATGGTCTTTATCATAGTGGCTGGTGCTTTTCAGATTACATTGATTGTCACGTCTTTTGAATTCATAGAATCATAGAGTTGGAAGAGACCACAAGGGCCATCCAGTCCAACCCCCTGCCAAGCAGGAAACACCATCAAAGCATTCCTGACAGATGGCCATCAAGCCTCCGCTTAAAGACCTCCAAAGAAGGAGACTCCACCATACTCCTTGGCAGCAAATTCTCACTGCCGAACAGCTCTCACTGTCAAGAAGTTCTTCCTGGATGTGAGGGACAGGGGATATCGCGAAGTCCCTCCCCTCCTGAGTTCAAGCCCGTCCCCGAGCAAAGGGGAAAGCAGGGAGAGTTCCGATTCCAGTGGGGAAGCAGGAAGTCGTGTCCGAGGCTCAGGCAAGGTAGAGGAGCCAGGGTCCCAGGTGGGACAGGAAGGGGCAAGCAAGGGGGGAAGACCCATCCCTCCAACTCCAGAATTACGCAGGAAGAGGAGGGGCAAGAGGATGGGTCTGCCAAAGCTTTTGTGTTGGAGAAAGACGCGCCAAAAGCCATTAGGAGGTTCTGAAACCGACTGACAACATCGCTCCGTGTAAATAGCAATGACTTGAGCACGGTAAATACGCAGCACCAATAAAAGAATAAAATGCAGAGCTGCGTAGCGTCGTTACTCTGAAGTAGTCCACTCCGGCCACTGTGACAGCAACCTCCTAATCATTTTTGGGCTACTTCGGAGTTGCCGGGATGAGCGTGTCCGAGGCGGAGAAGTGGCGGCAGATCGCTGAGCAAGCCCAGCTAGAACTGCAACAGCTGTCGCTGCAGGCGCAGGGAGAATTGAAGGCAGCTAAAGAGGAGACTAAGAAGGTCCAGGACGACCGGCTACAACTTGCGGAACAGGTGAGAGAGCTCCAGGAAAAAGAGCAGCATTTAAGGGCGGTGGCGGTAGACCTCCAAAACAAGCTGGATGCAGAGAAAAACAAGGCGGGAGGGGCTCCCCAAGTCCAAGTGCTGCCAGGAAGGAGAGCAGGGACCCTTGTAAGCAAGTTCAATGGAGACCCGAAGGAGTTTCAGGGCTTTGAGACTGAGATCGTGTATGCTCTTGAGCTGCACCAGAATGAGTTCCCCGATGATGAGCACAGAGTAGCGTTTATTGTGGAACATCTCACCGGAGCAGCCAGGGAGTGGCTAAGACCATTAATCGCAACCAAGAATCCTTGCATGAAAAATGTCCAACAATTTCTAGAAGGTTTGAGGACGATGTATTCGTCCGATAGTCATTTGGACCAGACTAAGGAGGAACTGCATAATTTACGCCAAGGAAATATGACAGTTCGCGCATATTGGGCGAAATTCACCATGCTGGTGCACAGACTGGGGTGGGTTTTGGATTCGCCTCCCATGCAAGCTGCGTTTTACTTGGGTTTGAGCGAGGAGGTGAAGGATGAACTCTCGAGAGGTCCAAAGCCCAGTACTATGGATCAGCTGAGCAAAGCAGCTCTGGCGGTGGGGGTGAGGCAGGAATCCCGGTGGAACGACAAGCAAGCGACGCGCGCAAAGCGGGCTTGGTTCCCACGGTCGCAGGAGAAGCCACTCCCTCAACAACCCTTTCAGGCCACGCCTGGAGCCAGCCAGGACCAGGAGCCCATGCAGATTGATAGCGCGCGCGCGCGGGCTTTTCAAACCCCAGCGGCGCCAAGACGCAAGGAGGGAAGGGGCGGGAATTGCTTTCTCTGCAACTCACCCCAGCATCTCGTCAGAGACTGCCCACATCGCAGGGAGTGGCAAGGAAAGGCGGGAACGGTGGTGCCCTCCCCCACTGACGCAGCACCACAGCAGGGAAACGGGAAAGCCTGGCTGCAGGAGACAAGGGGCAGCAGCCAGGCACAGTCAGCAGACAACAGCCCCAGCCCGCCCACCCGCACAGAGAGGTGCAGAGCCACCCCACCCCTCCCAGAGCAGGAGTGGTTCTAGAAGTGACGCTAACGCTCCCAAATGGCTATCCCCTGACGGTCCTCGCCTTAATTGACAGTGGGGCGTCCGCCAACTTCTTCTCGAGAAGCTTTGCAGAAGAGCACCAAATCCAGCTTTTGCAGTTGGATTTTCCTCTGCACGTAGCAACCATTGACGGCAGGGAGCTGCTGGGAGGGGCCATCACACATCAAACCCCCCCCATGAGAATGACGGTGGGAAGGCACTCAGAGACACTGGCGTTCAACGTCACCACCATCTCAGACCCCCCCATCGTCTTGGGCATGAGCTGGCTGGCGCGCCACGACCCCTCCATCAGTTGGCACCAGAGGTGCATCACGTTTGGGTCAGACTTTTGTCTGGAACATTGCATGCAGCACCAACCAGGGGAGGGGCCTCCGATAGCCACGGTGGCCACCATGCATATCAAAGGGGGTGAGGCAATACCCAAGCAGTACTGGGACCTGCAGGAGGTCTTCAGCGAAGCGGAGTCCGACCACCTACCCCCGCACAGGCCTTTTGACTGCCAGATCAACCTGGTGCCAGGGGCGACGATACCCCCAGCCAAGCTGTACGCCATGTCAGACCAGGAGCTGGAGGATCTGCGCGCTTTCATCGACAAGAACCTCAAGCGGGGGTTCATAAGGGAAAGCAAGGCAGCAGGGGGCAGCCCGGTCTTCTGGGTGGACAAGAAAGACACGCAACAGCGCCGTCTTGTGGTGGACTTTAGACGGCTGAATTCGGTGACAGAGCCCGTGGCTTTCCCCATGCCCAGAGTGGATGATCTCCTGACAGCGGCACGCAGGGGCAAGATTTTCACCAAGCTGGACCTAAGGGGGGCGTACAACTTGATCAGGATCCGGGAAGGAGATGAATGGAAAACCACGATGTTCACGCCTCTGGGCTCTTTTGAATATCTGGTGATGCCCTTCGGTTTGCAAGGGGGCTCAGCATGCTTCCAGGCCTTCATGCACCACGTCCTGGGGTCCCTCCTCTTCAGGAAATGCTTGGTCTTCCTAGATGACATCCTTATCTACTCGAATGACCCAGTGCAGCATGTGAAAGATGTCAGAGAGGTGTTGCAACGCCTGAAGGAGAACCACCTGTATGTGAAGCTGGAGAAGTGCAAGTTTCACACCAAAGAGGTGGACTTCCTGGGCTACAAGCTGTCAGACAAGGGGCTGGCGATGGACAAGGACAAGGTGCAGGCCATCCTGGACTGGCACAGCCCCAGGACGCGCAAAGATGCCCAACGCCTACTAGGCTTCGCTAACTTCTACAGGAAGTTCATCAAGAACTTCTCTCGCGTTACGGCTCCCATCACGGACTGCCTGAGAGGCAAGCAGAAGTTCAAGTGGACACCAGAGGCGCAAGCAGCGTTCGAAAGCCTCAAGAGAGTGTTCGCCTCAGACCAAAACCTGTTCCATGTGGTGCAGGACGCGCCCCTACGCATTGAGACAGATGCTTCTGAAAAAGCTGTGGGCGCAATTTTGTTGCAACTGGACGCCAACAGGGAGTGGAGACCCTGTGCCTTCTTCTCCAGGAAGCTGACACAGCCTGAACGCAACTACACAGTGTTTGATAGGGAACTTCTTGCGATCTACACGGCGTTCCAGCACTGGCGACACTTCCTGGTGGGCGCGAAGCACCCCATCCAGGTGTGCACAGACCACAAGAACCTGGAGTTCTGGAGAACTGCCAGGGTGCTCAACCAGCGGCAGATACGGTGGGCAGAGTTCTTCTCGAACTTCAACTTCTCCATCCACTACATCCCGGGGGAGCAGAATGTCAGGGCGGATGCCCTCTCCCGCAAGCCAGAGTACATGGAGGAGGAGGCGCCACCAGCCCCAAGGCACATTTTCCCCCCGTCGGCATGGTCCTGCGGAGCAGCTGTGGTGAGCGAGGCAGAACTCACAGCACTGACGGCAGCGGATGAATTTGCCAACCGCATCTTCAGAGAACTGAGAGGGGGGAGGGAGCAGGCAAAAGACTTTGCAGAACGCAGAGGGCTGCTTTTCTACAAGGGTGCGCTGTACCTACCCACCACCCAGCTTCGACGTACGGTCCTCAAGCAGATGCACGACAACCCTACAGCGGGGCATTTTGGAAGGGACAAAACCGCTCACCTAGTCATGAGACACTTCTGGTGGCCAGGGGTGCGGGAAGATGTTCGAGACTATGTAAGGGGCTGTACCACCTGCCAGCGGGCGAAGGTGGTCAGAGCAGCGCCACCAGGGTTGCTGGAGCCCTTAGCCACACCACACAGGCCGTGGGAAGTGGTGTCCATGGACTTCATCACAGATCTGCCTTCGTCCAGGGGTAAGACTGCAGTGTTGGTGGTGGTGGACCTTATGTCCAAAATGTGTCACTTTATACCGTGTGCCAGGGCAGTCTCGGCAGAAGAGACAGCCAAACTGTTTGTTGATCACATTTTCAGACTGCATGGATTACCTTTAAGGGTTATTTCGGATCGTGGCCGCCAATTTGTTTCCAGGTTCTGGCGGCGGCTCATGAACCTCCTGCAGGTGGAGGTCAGCTTGTCGACGGCTAGACACCCGCAGACCAACGGACAAGCGGAGAGGGTCAACGCCATTCTGCAGCAGTACCTGAGATGCTACGTCAGCCAGCGGCAAACGGACTGGGTGGATCGCTTGCCACTAGCAGAATTTGCCTACAACAATGCAGTGCACGTCTCCACAGGGGTGTCGCCCTTTAAGGCCAATTACGGGCGCGACCTCAGATCTTTCCCAGAGAGGGAGAGGGAGGAGGAGGAGGAGGAGGGCCCACAGGCTGAGGATTGGGCAGAGGAACTGGAGACGGTGCACCAGCAGCTCAGAGAACACTTGGAGAGGGCCAAGGAAGCGTACAAAAAGGGGGCAGATCGCCACAGGCGACAAGGGGAGGTCATCAGGGTGGGGGACAAGGTGTGGTTGTCCTCGGAGGGCCTTCCCACCAGAGGGAGGTGCAAAAAGCTGGCACCCAAAAGGCTGGGCCCCTTCACGGTCACGCAACAGGTAAACCCGGTGGCATACAGGCTGGCACTGCCAGAGGACATGAGGGTGCATCCAGTGTTTCATAGATCGCTGCTGTCGCCGTACAGGGAAAGCAGCAGGCTCCGAGACAGCGAACAAACCCCCGAGGGAGGGGGGGAGAGGGAAGGCAGGGAGCAACTCAATGAGGCCACGGCCATCCTGGATTCAAGGTGGGGGGTGGGGGGACTGGAGTACCTCATGGCATGGGAGGATGCTCCACCGTCCCAGAATGAATGGGTCCCAGCCACTCAGATACAGGAGGAATTCTTGGTGGAAGAATTTCACGCCCTCTTTCCCCACAGACCCAAGCCCTGGCACATGGAAAGGGAGGGGGAGGAGGAGGAGGCACGGGAGAGCAGCTCACCATGGCGCTGGGAAGCGGAGTTTGAGGAACCAGAGGATGAGGTATGGGTGTCACCGAGATCCACCCAGTCAGAGGAAGGAGCAGATTGGCAGAACGTTTTTAACCCCACCAGCTCTGACGCCACGGACTTTTTGGGATTCCCGTCCGCCCAGGCGGAAGGGGGGGGCTCGCAGGACTGGGGGGAGGTATTCACACCAACGGGCTCGGAGAGCACTGAGTTCTTAGGCTTCCAGTCGTCACCGACACATGGGGGGGGCCTGGGGAGGGGTGAAGGAGAGCTTGGGAGGGGGGTGGATGTGAGGGACAGGGGATATCGCGAAGTCCCTCCCCTCCTGAGTTCAAGCCCGTCCCCGAGCAAAGGGGAAAGCAGGGAGAGTTCCGATTCCAGTGGGGAAGCAGGAAGTCGTGTCCGAGGCTCAGGCAAGGTAGAGGAGCCAGGGTCCCAGGTGGGACAGGAAGGGGCAAGCAAGGGGGGAAGACCCATCCCTCCAACTCCAGAATTACGCAGGAAGAGGAGGGGCAAGAGGATGGGTCTGCCAAAGCTTTTGTGTTGGAGAAAGACGCGCCAAAAGCCATTAGGAGGTTCTGAAACCGACTGACAACATCGCTCCGTGTAAATAGCAATGACTTGAGCACGGTAAATACGCAGCACCAATAAAAGAATAAAATGCAGAGCTGCGTAGCGTCGTTACTCTGAAGTAGTCCACTCCGGCCACTGTGACACTAATGTTTAGGTGGAATCTTCTTTCTTGTAGTTTGAATCCATTGCTCCGTGTTCACTTCTCTGGAGCAGCAGAAAACAACCTTTCTCCCTCCTCTATATGACATCCTTTTATATATTTGAACATGGCTATCATATCACCCCTTAACCTTCTCTTCTCCAGGCTAAACATACCCAGCTCCCTAAGCCGTTCCTCATAAGGCATTGTTTCCAGGCCTTTGACCATTTTGGTTGTGCTCTTCTGGACACGTTCCAGCTTGTCAGTATCCTTCTTGAACTGTGGTGTCCAGAACTGGACACAGTACTCCAGGTGGGTTCCCTTGATCTATACTCCTATTGATGCAGCCCTGAATTGCATTGGCTTTTTAGCTGCTGCATCACACTGTTGACTCATGTCAAGTTTGTGGTCTACCAAGACTCCTAGATCCTAGAATTGTTTTTACAGACATTCCCTTTGTAAGGGTATGCATTTGACACCTGGTAGGGAGAGCGGTCTGTGCCAGGGTGGAACCAGAGATCCTATTTGTGCAGAGCATTTGTTCCTAACTGAGCTATGGGTCGTGGTTTCAGTATTGCTTAATAGGACATAAGACTAAAACGCAGGTGTTTTGCTGTTTTCCTTTTCCTTTTGAGACACTGAATATGCTTGCAAACAGTACACCATTTCCCATCACTAAAGACTATAAAATCCCTGGTGTTACACGTCACATGCATGATATTCGTTCAGCTTGATGACTGATAGTCCATAGGCAACACCATATATAGCTGATACATTGTTAAATGAGTCACACAATATTTAATGAGAACCCTTGTGAAAATCCACTTCCATTTTTTTTTTTTAAAAAAAAACTAATTGAAAACAAGTTTCTGACCCTTGTGGCTAGACATATGGATTAAAAACATGCAGGGTGCACATGCAAAAGGCTTCGTTATTGGGGTATGGGGCAAAATTAATACACATTAAATAGAAATTTACCACTTCCTCATGTTTTTCTAAACAACAAAGCATGCAGTTTGTGCACTCTTTTAAAAAAATAAAAATAAAAATTTCTTAGATAAATGCATAATTTATTTTGAGATGAGATGAATTTAGGAAATAAATAAATAAATAATGCTTCCATAAATAAGAAAACCAAAGAAAAGAAATGGAGCAAAATATTTAATTACTGCCCTGTCAATGTCTGCTTTTAAAAGCAAATTTCCTATCTTAATTATAATTGCATTTACATAATTGGGATGAGAGATGTCCTTAAAAGTTTTTTTAAAGGGTGTAGCCTCATGCATTCACCACCACTTCTAAATGGTTCCTGAAGATGACCCCACCCCCACCCCATAATGTGGGGTTACTATGTAGCATTTGTGATGGGATTGTAGTGTCCATGATTATGTGTTTTCATTCTAAAGGTTTTTGTATATTTTTAAAGAGAGAAAACAAGTCTGACTAGTATCCTCAAAACCTCTATTTGCAGTGAAAAAACTTTAGCACGAATAATGTAATTTGGTTAGCAAGTGGTCTTCTCCGATACTTATTTTCACTGTAGTTCAAATCTGTGCTGTCGGAAGGTCAGGGCTGCTTGTACAGGCGATTACTCTGGTCTCCTCCTGGTTTTATTTCTAGCTGTTCTGAATCCTTTCACTTCTGCTCCTGCTGTGCTGGTTGGTTTATCCAGAACCATGCGATTAGAGACAAAAGCTCTCTTTAGCAATGGGTACCTGCTCAGGAAGACATCATTCATTCACCCGAATTGTGGGACTAGCTACCCTACATGCATGGTACAAAAATACTGGCACTAGATTCTCCAGCAGGGACTTTGAATTACACAGTATGAACAGCCTTTTGCAAACTGAGGGACTAGGGACCTTTGAGAACGTGCAACGTGTGACTACTAAATATGCATAGGGGGAGGCAAGAAGCCTGGTTCCTTACTTACACATGTTCAATGTACTGTCTGTACAAATGCATGTACAGATTATGCACATGTAGGCTCATCTGGCTATTTGGGAACCCTGCTTTATTTTAGAGACTCCATGCATGCACATTGCATGTGTATTGGTTTTGTGCAAACAGAATGCTGAATCTTTGTAGGTTGAGCATGGGGACGGCCTCTCCAATTCTACTTACCAAATGCACATATGCATCAACATACACAAACAGAGGCTGCATAAACACATACTCATTTGTAGTTCAAAAAAGTAGTTTCCTCAACCTGGAATCGTTCATTCATGTCTTCAACATGCTGCTTTCAATAAAGATTGATTGCAGAGCCTGTTGTCCACAAGGGTGGGTGGGGTTAGTTGTTATGCATTTGAAAACCCTCCCCATGTTTAAGTTACTCACACCTTTTTCCCTTCCTGCACACGCCCCAGGTGAAGGAAGAAGGAAGTGGTTATTGTGCTCCTGGTATATGCCCACCCACAACTGGGCAGGTGTGCATAGAGCTCCCATTGCTGGGGCCAACTATGTCTGTATTCTGATGGACACACTGCAGGCTAATGAATAATAAATCTGCAATCAGCTTGTATTTTCAGAATGAAACTAGTTTCTCAGTAAGTGCTTTTCGGGGGTAAAAAAAGAGCAATAAATCTAGATTGTGTGTGGACTATGTAGAAAAAGCAAGCACTCATTCTCCATTGATTCTATTATAAAAAGTGTGTATGCAGCCACAAAGGAGTGATAGCATGTACTGAGATGACATCCTCTTCTGCCTGCCAACCGAAGCAATTATAAAGGCCTATAAAATGTCCACTTCTTCAGCTGTGTTTTGTATGTTTAGGGCAACAGATCCTATGCTAGTACCCTCTCTTATGGCCAAGATTTTTTTACAACGAATATAAAACACATTCATATATGCTATATAAAAAAGCAGGGGTCAAATTAAGAAAGAAAAATGTGTCCTCTGTATTTAACTGCTCCAATTTAAGCATAATTCAACGGGCTTCCCATAAAAATGAAATGGAGAGACTTCATTCCCTCCCATATCCTTAACATGTATCCTTTTCTGCTTGAACCTGGCAGGCTTTCTTTTCGCAGCAGGTAGGGGAAGATGAGTCGTTATAATAAGAAGGAAAAGTTTAGGATAGCGGCCTCAGGCGTGCTTTCTTAAAAAAGAGGGTTTTTTTATTATTTCATCTCATTTTTAGTTCATTTTCCCCCTCCTGAGTCTCTGATTCGTTTTCCCTATATCAAAGCAGGGACTAGTCCTTTCTAGGGCTCTCCCCCCCCCCCATTTCAGGCACCAGAAAAGGCACTTTCAGCCTTGCCCTGGCAAACACCACTACGAATGCCTTCCTGGTGATACCCAGGAAGTCCTTGAAAGCTTCTGTATGCTTCTCCCTTGCAAGTTCTCCCCATTACCATGAGCAGCAGCACCCTGAGTCGTAAAGCGACTCAACATTTGCCTGCTAGGTTCAATGTTGGCTAGAAAACATGCTGGCAGGAAGGGTTTTGTGGCTTTTTTGCAGGGTTGAAACACATTCAGGATTCAGAAATAATTGAGCTGGACTCTGAAGTCTCTGAGGTGCAGAAGGAGAGGAAAGACAGAAAGATTAATTCCCTTCCTATTCGAGAACTAAGGCAGTGTTCTGATTTATGACTCACAGGCTTCCCAATCCCTTTCTAAACTGTGCTCTTAAATATGCCCTCATTTCGGGATGCTACAGTCTGTTATATGAAACTAATGAGAAATAGAACTTTATTTGTCACATAGGGCAGCTTGCAGGAGCCCAGAGAGATGAACTGCGCTTTTGTTTCTGTTACTGAGACCTTGATCAGAAAATCGCTTCATGCCTGTTCGATTTGGGGCTCATTCGCACAACCTTTTTTACACGGGGCAAAGTCCGTATGAGTAAGCTATTTCAGCAGGTCTGGCTTATTGAACGATTCTGCAAGACAGTTTGGTATAAAAGGAATAAAACTGCAGACCCCAGATATGCCAATAAACAATTCTGGAGGCCATTACCATAAAGCATAACATCAACAAATGATGCATTTACAGAAATGGGTCTGGGTTTATGAGGCATATAAATCAGATATATTAGATCACAATCCGGCCCTTGGTGTGGTGCATGCTGGGGACAGGCAATGTTTCAGACAGAAGGCACTTGCAGAGCAAGATAGTATTAGATGGCCCAAGCAACTAACCCAAGTAGCATGTTCAGAGGAAATGGGATGTTTTTCCATTAATTAATGGGAAATGACAGCAGAGAGATGGAGGAAAACAGAGAAAGGGATGTAGTTCTTTGAGTGACAGTGCTAGCATCCAGTCGGGGAATTTACCAGACTCACATTTTTACTTCCAGCTGCAGTGGTTTGGATGGGGGCATAGAAAATATATATATCAGAATCACTTTCAAGTTTCTCTGCTCTTTGAAAGTATGTTTGTCTGGCAGCAGCAGCACCCAAAGAGGGTCCACATCAATGTTTGGCCATCTCTGTCCCACCAGTGCTAGTTGCTCCTGTTTCTATCAGCTTACACCAGAGCCCCAAGAAATTCACCGTACTCTGACTCTTCTAGATGTTAGAAGTGAAATGCACCTTCTGTGGCTCTGTCCTATGCAGTTCCTCTTGCACAAGGGTGGAGAACCTATGGCCCTGCAGATATTTGCTGGACCACAATTCCCTGGCCATTGGTCATGCTGCCTGGGGTGGATGGGAGTTAGAGTCCAACACTGGCTGGGTGGTCACTCGTTCTCAATGCTTGCTCCAGCTCTGTCCACCTGGCTCCCTGGTACAGGGAGGGCATCAACCTCCTACTGAAGGCATATTGAATGATCTCTGCTGTAGCACTTCCAACAAGGGGGTGGGACTGATGGTCTCAATCCCTCCCCTCTCCATGCATTTAGTGAACACAGTTTTGTTGTGTGGACAGGCCTTATGTTAAAAGCCTAGTTCTCATTGACATTTAAATCTGTGTGTGGCCTGTACCATTTCAGGCTCTGCATTAAAAACAAAAACAAAACAAACCCCTCTCTATTCATATAGAAAACTGGATGTCAAGGATAAGAGTTATAGTCTATGTGGAAGGATTTATTTATTTATTGCATGTGCAGAATAATTTAATCATGTGAAGCCCCTTCTCTAATCTCAAGCCCAGAGACAGATTTGCCACCTCAGAGGATAAAAGGCCAGGAACACAGGAGCTGGAAAAAGTTCATTTTGGCCACAGCATTCATAGGGAGCAGCATACTTAAGAGCCGTTGTTAATACAGGTAATGGGGACCTTGGAAAGGCTAATCTATTGATCAAGAGCAATTTCAATTATTCTGCTATTGAGCAGATTCATGGGAGAGTAGTCAGGAAAGGCAAAAGGATCCTGGAGGCAAGACTCTCACCTCTTCTGTATTTGTTTTTCTGGGCGTTTGACAAAAATCAATTCCTTGTCCTGAGTTTTCTGCCTGGGACACAAGCCAAGGAAAGGCAGGCAAGCTAGAAGTTCAGACAAGAAGGAAGAAAAGCAAACAGATGCATTGGATGATAAGAAAGCTTTGTGTTCAGCACATCACAGTATGTGCCTTGTGCTTATCCCTTATCAAATACTTATGGAGGTCCAGAGCATTGCTGTTGTCTGCCAATGTAAATGCAGAGCAGTGCATGGGATTTTCTCTTCTTTTCTTTCTTTTTTTAAAGATGAGGGCATTTTTGTCTTGGATAGTGTTCCTTCCAATCTAACTTGGGAGTTTAAGCAGGAGGAATAGCCCTAACTGAAGCCAAAGGTTATACCCAGAGATAAATGAGATGTAAGAGGGATAAAGCAGATGGACATGTCATTTCAAGCCGGTGGGTCAATGCTGGGAAATCCATCTGTAGCAGATGAAGAAAAAAGGTGACTGATGGAGCAGCAAGGATAGGAATAAAGTTCAAGGTGCAAAGTAGATAGTTATTAGGGGTGGAGAGATCAGCCTAATTCTGCCCCATTTCATTTTCATTGGCATTCAGTCAACCATCTTCTCCATCCTGTTTCACATGGACTTTTTGAAAGAATATATGCAATTTGCCATATCGATTTGCATGCTGTCATGGGGAGGGTTATGTTGTTGTTTTGTTGGGCTGCGTACGTAATAAAGGGGAGTCACACTGGGGTGAAGGCATCCTCTTTTGTTTGCCCCCATGCTAATTTTGATTCATTGGTTAGCTTTTCTAGCTGGGCTGTTTCCTATACGGTTTGGTACCAGTGGTCTATGTTCACTCCTGACAGCTCCCTCCAGTGTCTAGTTATGATGCTCCTAGCTGCTGAGAGTAGGTGGCTCATGAATTCTTTGTAGTGTGAATGTGCATTGTTGGCTTGTAAAATATATAATGGAACCAGTTCTTGAGTTGCTTCTAACCCCTCACTCTCTCACACACAAATAAAACTCACTGCCATCAAGTGAATGCAACCAGCCATGCCTTGGTCTCCCCATTCTCTCTCCCTGCCAATGAGAACTAATAAAATTATAGATGAAGAACCTATCCATGCAACGCAGATACAAAAGCCCCTCACATACACTATGTAAAAGAATGGAAGTTTACTATCCCCCTTCTTTCTCCCCCACTCTCTCTCTCCCCACCTCTCTTCTCCCACAACCTCATACTGCCTATAACAGTAGTGTCTCACGTCAAATCTTTAGAATAAAACTGATCTTTAGAAAGGACTCTGTGAACTGAAAGCGGAGACGCTGCATGTACTTTCGTTGCTGAAGAGAACTTTTAATGAAAGGAAATTTTAAAAAAGAAATCACAAAGCATATATGAAAACTGTAATCATTATTTGTATTCATGTTTATATACACTTCCCCAAAATAGATATTTTCCGATTCTTTTCAGTTCAGTGTGCTTTCCCATAAAATATGTATTTTGTACACATTTAAACCATAAAATCCATATTTCCATGCATCAAAACAGCATTACAAAATCTGGAGATGTGTGAAATCCAATTGGGAGTTCCAATATCTTAAGGGCACCAAACAAATTCCTTCTTCATCTCTAACTCTAAGCAAAGGAAAGGTCAATGAGTGAGCACAAGAGGTCTTTTGACAACCAGGAGCCAAGACTGTGTTCATACTGCTTTTCCACAGCAATCAGGAAAAGGAAGACCACAGGCAAGAGTATAGACCTTTTGTCTATAGCCAAGATAGCTAAGGAATCCACCCTAGCACTCAGTTTTCACATGCCGTTGGGGAAGCAACTCTCAGGCCAAATCTAGGAGCATACAATCAACAGATCAGAATCTTTGACACAGCCTTCCGTTGCCCACACGACAACCTGGATGCCTAACACAAAGTATATGAACTAGACAGGACATGCAGTAGTGGCGAGGAATCTGAAATGGAAAAAATATGCATGGCAATGAGAAAATGGATGGATTTTTTGCTTTCTTAATAATTTGAGGACATCCAATGAAGCTGAATGTTGGAAGATTCAGGACAGATAAAAGTAAGTACCGTGTTGTTCCGTGTATAACACGCCCCCACATATAAGACGAGCCCTATTTTGGAGGGACAAAAAAATGAGATGGGGGGAATTCTACAAAGTTGTTGAACCTTTTTTGGGTGGGGAGATTGCCCAGAGTTGTTGAGCTTTGGCGGGGGCAAATTGTACGCTGCTGGCCTTGCCGCAGCAGGCCTTGCCGTAGCAACCAATCACACGTCCAATAGCTGCTGCCAAACTCCTGCTGCCTGCTGTCATCAATCGTGTATAAGATGATCCGCAATTTATTACTATTATCACACAATATTGCATAGTTAGTTATGTATGGTCCAACAGACTTTCAAAGAGGTTCTGATAAATTTATGGAGGAGAAGGCTATCAAAGGCTACCAGCCGGAGGCAGTAATGCTTCTGAATATCAGTTGCTGGAAACCACAGGAGGGGAGAGTGATGTTGGGCTTGAATCTTGCTTGCAGGTTTCCCATGGGCACCTGTGAGGACAGGATACTGGATGGGCCATTAGCCTGATCTAGAAAGTCTCTTCTTATGCTCATACTTTTGCAGTAGCTTAAATTATTGGACGCCACCCCAATTTCCAAGCGAGATCCCAGGGCTTGCAGGCGCTTACCCAGGGTTCATGTTTTCCTTTTGGGAATGAGGCACAGTGGAGATTGTGGTGGATATGTGATTTATTTACATATAGATACAGCCAGAGCCTACAAAAGATGGGTTCACAGCATTGACACCCCAAAAAGGTCTTGTTTCTGCCATAGCTGCAGCCTTGGATTCAAACAGAACTCAGACATTGCACTCAAACGCTGCTCTGACTCTCTCTCTCCAGCTTGCTGCTTTACTTCTAGGTCACATCACAACTCTAAACTCTGGTTTTATCCTTCTCACTGTCTGTGAATTGCCCACCCATTAGCCATATCCCACAGAGCACCTTCCTTTGTTCTCCTTACACCTCACCAGGAGGTTAGTCTGACTATTCCAAAAATTAGAAGCCTTGATTAAATTCTGACACTTGCTGGATCCAGGGATTAGAGGAGTCTGGCACACAACTTAACACCCCAAATTCATAACAACACAAACTACTGGTTTTAATCTCCATGGGCCTCTATTCCCCCAAGACAGAGTTGTAGGAAGCAGATCCGAATAGCTATGAATTTTCTGGCATTCTGATAAAATAAAATTGCAGCATGGACATAGGTAAGTGACTTATAATTATAACCTTCTGGTAGAATAACCACAGCAGTGATGTAGTCGTTTAAAAGTTGCTTCACACTGAAGAATGCCTTTCTATTACTGTCTTAGTTTTTTTAAGTGTGGCAATCATATTGTGAGAAAGAGAGAAATCCCACATCTTGTAGCCTTAAGCAAAATATTATCTATTAAGAAGAGCTACAATATCAGTTTTTGACCTATCCTATGTTCCGGGTATAGGTATTGCTTGGATGAAAATTGGAACACAGGTTTCAATATTTACTGATGCTCTCAAATGCCATTGCAATGGACAGGGTTGGTTGGTCCTACCATTAGCCAGAGTGAAGGCATTGCCTAAGGCAACAGGTTTTAGATCCTGGGTGCATATTACTTAAAACATGGCTAAGTCATTCTTTTTCACAATTGGGATCCAAGCTGGCTTGGGGGGGAAATGCATCAAAATGCAGTAGTGTATTTCAGAAGAAAGAGCAGGATAGATATGGATTGTGGCTCTTGTCATGTGTACTCTAATTCCAAAAATAGTGGTGGGAGGGCACCGGATGTAGAGTAAACAGGAGTGTGTGCACAGCCCGGGTGCCATGAAAAAGCAGAAAATTGTTTGCTGTTTTAATTTATTTTTTATTGTATTTTCAATGCCAGGGAGGGGAAGAGGCGCTTGTGGAATTTTCTGCTTCGGGAGCCAACACAACTTGGCCAGCCTTAGGTTCTGTACACCTTCACTTGAAGCAGCTCTAATTTGCTGCTCTGCCTCAGGCAGGAAAAAAAGTATTGGGCTGACTCATGCTACACCTGCTCAGGGACTTGAGCAATTTTAAGAGGACAGTAGACTAGTCACAGATACAGAGAGGAGGTATCTGAACCAAACTGGAAGATCCAAACAGCCTGGGTACAAGACAAATGTAATTAAGGGGAGGGGGGGAATAGTGAGGAGCTATCATCAAGGGAGCTTTTTAATTATCAGTCATAGGAGTCATTTCCCCAAGGGTCAGGGAAGTGAAGAATATGAGCAAAAGAGTGTTCTTTTAGGATATGGGCTAGGGTATTTGTATTTAATAGAGCCAAACAAATGTATGCAGCATCAAATTCTGAACTTGATGTTATTTAAGGGTATAGTGTGATAATGAATGCCTCATACTAACCTTTGCCAGCCTGATGCCAACCAGATGTTTTGAATTACAATCCCATCTTACACAACTATGCTGGCTGGGAGTAATAGTTCAAAGCAGCTGGAAAACATCAGGTTGGCCAAGGCTGTCTTATCCTGTATGTTGCTAGTAGCATTCCTTTTGTATGGTTCTTTCAGGGTTGGGGGAGGAAATTCAATTCAGTTCGCATTTAATGGTGAACCCAACCTAATTCGCACTTTTTGAAACAATGGGCAAACCAAAGCTCAACCATCCTTCAAAATTTGTGCTTTTCCAAATGCCATTATCCAGCCAAGTAATATGTACAAAGATGTATATGCTAGGTTAAAGTGCACATAAAATGTGTATATTTGAAGAAATTTGCACAAAAAATGCTAATTATTTCCATGAGGACTTAAAAAACAACAACCACATGCTGATCTGAAAATGTGAAGAACTGAATTTAAGATTGGACAATGCGGATTCACCATCATGGTGAGCACGATTTGCGGTGGGGGCTTAACAAACCACTCCTGAGTTCCAAAGGTGGGGGCATGAGTGGTCACTGTGGGATAGGTCCCTGGCTGTTGTTGGGCAAATTTGTATGTTGCAAGTTGATGTGTCAGCCCCTTGGGTATAAAAGCCAAAGAGAAAGGTTTCTCTTTCTCTTTGGCTGCGTTTTCGGATCCCCACCCTCCCTCCGCTGTTTTTAGGCCGCTGTGTTGACATTGCTGTGCCTCTCATGGGTCGCCTGTATTCAGAGGCCTGGTAGGAATTTTTCCAATTGGCTGGTGCCATCTGGTTTTTGCCTACTGCATAGCAAAGAGTCACAACTTGTAAGGTTGGCAGTTAGGCATTGGTTATTGTGGTTGTATTAGGGGTCTTGTTGACTGTGTTGGCCCCAAAAGTTAATGCCTGAGTGTTTGGGAAATTCCGGTCAGGAATGCAGGGGCTCAATGCAAGTCCATAACCCTCCGGTTGGGGGCCAGGGAGAGCCCCTGGGAGCCTGAGGGGAGGGCTTATGCACCCAGCTCCCTGTCTCTCCTTGTAGGGTTTCCCATGTTGACAAGGCTAGTTTAGTTCTGTCCTTAGGGGACAGCTGGAGAACCAATGCCTGAGTGTTGGGGAAATTCCAGTCAGGAATACAGGGGCTCTATGCAGTGTCTATAACCCCGGTCAGGGGCCAGCAACACGCATGAGCCCCTGGGAGCCTGAGGGGAGAGGGGAGAGCCTATTGCACCCGACTCCCTGTCTCTCCCTGTAGGGTTTCCCCTTGTTGACAAGGCGAGTTTATTTCTGTCCTTAGGTGACAGTTGGAGAACAAATGCCTATGCAACCACTCACTTATTTTATATTTGTATTTCAATAAAAGTTGTGGCCAAATTCATGCCAAAAACCATTAAACAAAAATTCTGTCTATGGTGTGAGTTATTTAAGGGGTGGTTTTGGGGACCTCCACACGCAAAAAATGAGAAACTGATGGATACTGAAATTGACAGATTCACCCATCTCTAGGTTCTTTGAGAGACACTTATGGCTCGTGAATCAGTTCAGATATCATGTTGTGGTTATTTGTGGTTAACTGTTACTTGGTATGCACTTAGTGGTATTGAAGCATAAGAAGAAACCAACTGATCTATTGGATCACATTGTGAGCCAGCATTCTGATTCCAACCACATCCCAGGATGGATTGAGAACCAGGACTATTGTAGTCCTCTGCAAAGCTCTCCACTTTCATATCTGAATATGCCATTTTCTATAGGCTCTTTTCTCCACATTAGTTTCTCTGTCATAAGGGCAGGTAGGAAAGCACTAGTGGAAATGGCAGAGATTAAGCTGAGAAGCCTTGTGTTTGCATGCTACCACAGCCATGATCTCACTTGTTTCCCTTTGGAAGTACTGTACTAAAGCCCTATTCACTTGTTACCCCCTCCCACTGCATGCATCTAGCGAATGTGTAACAGAGAATAAAAACATTCATGGAGGAAAATCAATGGAAACAAATCCTGATTGGGTGCTGATCTTTCTTTCACTCACTCTCTCTCACAATCACACAAATACATGCATATACACGCCAAGGCCAGGTTAATGATTTCCTTGGAGACTTCTGGGATCAATGAATGGAGTTTGTTTTAAAGGAATGAGCTTTGTGCTGGAGGTTTTGCAACTTGTGCTAATGAGAGGCTGTCTATCAAACTTAAGTGGCATCAAGTGACTCAGAACAAGAGCTCTTGGGCGTTAAATGGTTCCTACCAAATACCAAAGCCATTATCGTGATTGGCTGTTATGGCCCTCTAAACAGCAAAAGTGATTAAATTGGTCGTTATGAAACCCTGAAGATGCATAATTATGAAAAATACAGCTTGAGTGCAAGCGCATTTTCATCTCTAGGCTGCTTTCTATCTCAAAGAGGAAGAGATACCAGAATGTTATATATGCAGAAGTTGTATTATTCAGAGGTTCAAGGACCAGAAAAGCCCCTCGAGCAGCACAGAAGGTTTACCAAGAGGAAGAGAATTGATACATTGAGTGTGCATTCACAACCACAGTTCATCTGTGGCCAGCGATTTCATTTCCATACATGTGATCCCCAGGCGGTTACCCATCCAGGCACTGTCCAAACACAGACCAGTGTCTGATTTCGGATGCTGCGGGTGGTTGCCCTCCACAGGACACCGAATCAAGGGAGCTAACAACAACAACAACAACAACAACAACAACATTATTTATACTAGTACCTACTGAGAAGATCCATAAAAAGCAACTGAATCAAAGGAATTATTGTGAAAATAAGAAATATGGGAGGGGGAAGCAAAATTTGTCCTTTCTAAGAGTGCCATATTACCAATGTCTGCCCTTGAACAGACTACCTTAGCTTCAGCATACCATGGGAAGCTGAAATTACATTTATATCCTGCCTTTCCTGAGGCAGAGTTCCTACCCAGGTTGCTACATTATGTAAATGACAATGAAGTCATCACAAGGTTGCTCTTCTCCCATGTGACTCGATAAAGCTACGTTGGGAACAGGTAAGGTGCAGGGTGTATGTTCCAGAAATAAGTAAATAAAATAAATAAATTCTGCTGAGATGCACTATTGACCCACATCGCCTATTGCCATGTACTGCAATATAGCTTGACCACAGTGATTCACACATTGGCAACCTCACCACTTGACTACTGTAATGTGTCCTGAAGCTGCATCTCGTTCAAAATGTAGAGGTTAGGTTGCTGGAGCAGTCGACCACCATCATGCATGACCATTGCTGAAAGAGCATCACCAGCTGCCAATTTACTACCAAACCAAGTTTAAAGTTTTCTGGTTGACCTGCAAAGTTCTAAACAACTTAGGACCTCATTACCTGTAGGTTAAACCACTGAGCCTAGGGCTTGCTGATCAGAAGGTCAGCGGTTCGAATCCCTGTGACGGGATGAGCTCCCGTTGCTCGGTCCCAGCTCCTGCCAACCTAGCAGTTCGAAAGCACGTCAAAGTGCAAGTAGATAAATAGGAACCGCTACAGCGGGAAGGTAAACGGTGTTTCCGTGTGCTGCTCTGGTTCGCCAGAAGCAGCTTAGTTATGCTGGCCACATGACCTGGAAGCTATACGCCGGCTCCGTCAGCCAATAATGTGAGATGAGCGCGCAACCCCAGAGTCGGTCACGACTGGGCCTAATAGTCAGGGGTCCCTTTACCTTTACCTTTTTACCTGAAGAAACACCTTTCCCTATTTAGAGCTGCCTAGCTATCAAGATCTTTGAAGTAGGCCTTTCTGGTTGTCCAAAGCCTGCTGAAGTACATTTGATGGCAGGAGGAAAACTTTTTACATTGCAGTACCTAGCCTTTGGAATCATATTCCCTGTGAAATAAAGCAGGCACCAATTCTACTGAGTTTTTGAGGCATTTATTCAGCAGGATTTTTGTGGGCTCCTGCTACCAAGACTTAACAGGCAGCTTGCCTACTGTGGTTATAGTTTGCATAACAGTATATTTATCCATTGTGATATGTTTTTACTTATCGTGTTTGCATGTGGGTTTTTCTTAAGCTGCGTTTTGTTGTGGTAGGCCACCTTGAGATCTATGGAAAGGGTGATATAAAATTATTTT
This sequence comes from Zootoca vivipara, assembly GCF_963506605.1. Lineage (NCBI taxonomy): Eukaryota > Metazoa > Chordata > Lepidosauria > Squamata > Lacertidae > Zootoca > Zootoca vivipara. The sequence goes on along the minus strand of NC_083279.1, from coordinate 72,643,772 downwards.
TTAATAAATAAATCTAACAGGAAGAAAACAGACCAGGTCCCTGTTAACTTTCATGTCTGAGTGTCCCATAAATAAGTCCTCCTCCAGGCTCAGCCCATGAATTGCAGTACTCCCAAGAATGAACACTGAGACTTAATGTGATTTTTGTTGTAGGTCAAATTGTCCCTGGAAGGGTTTTTGGTGGATAACAAAGGGTCCATGTCTATAGGATTACTAGAGAGATTGAGATCCTCTGCAAACTTTTAGTGGAGGGCTTCTCTCCTTTAGCTGTTGCTGTTGTCATCATGGTCATGAATTATATTATTCATAAGCATATATTAAGTATTAAACACTTTTCAAAGCAATTTACATTCATACAATAAAAACAGTTAAAAACAGGGTTTAAAACTGTAAAAAACAAACAAACCACCTCCAATTAAAGATAGATCTAGGAACAAAGAACACCCCAGGCAAAGAGTTACACCCCCCCCCCTTCTGCCCATGCAGCTGAGAAGCTTGTTAAAACAAGAACACCTTCACTTTTTTTCCTGGAAAATGCAAATAGTGGGCACCTGTTGTATCTCAACACAGATCCTATTCCTTGAAATAACTCCTGTTAATGAGTTGACCAGCATTTGTAGTGCTTTAAAGGGAGTGCTGTGCTGCAACTGGATTGTAAGAAAACTAAATTCTGGGTGTGCTTTTGGGTGATTTAAGTTATGGATCGAGTCATGAAAAGGCACTTGCATGCCCACAAATCTCACACAGATGTGCAAAGCTGGTGGGAGACACTCCCACTGGAGCTAGCAGGTGTGCATGCAAGGTTCCATGCCATGGCTGTCCTTAACATCTAGCCTTTCACAGACAAAATTACAATAACTATAGCCAAAGCATAGCTGCCAAGTTATCCCTTTTTTACAGGGATTTCCCCTTATGCTGAATAGGCTTCCTCGCGAGAAAAGGGAAAACTTGGCAGCTATGAGCCAAAGTGCTTTGAGGGATACACAATAGACCATCATAGGTGAGCACCTCAGTAACAATGCCTGCTAGATGTCTTATTTTTGCACATTCACAGACTTAACATTCTAAAAATACATAAATGATGGGCCCTATTCCTGGTGCATCTACAATCAAATATTTAGAACGGGGTATAATGACAGCTCCAAAGTGCTAATCTGTGAAATCCAGTAACTACCAACTGTTGGATACCATGTAGAGGAGGGTTGGTGGAGAGTTGGTGCTATCACATCACCCAAATCCACTACTGACATATATACATTAGTGTATGAAGTTAAGGGGCAGAGAAAATAATGTGAGGCTCAAGGCAGAGAACAATTATAGGGAAACTCAAAAATACACTAACCTAAAAGTATTCGGGCTGCCAATGGCGTCAACCATGAAGCCTGATGTAATTGTTGGGGTAATCTGGGGGAAACGGGAAATTAAGTACTGATGCAGTGATGTACTGGCTTCCCACATTTTTGTAGTGCAAAGAGACCAAACATCCCAGGGTCACTTGCAATATTTAGGCATATCGCTAGGGCCTGAACATTGCAGACAGTAATACCATTAATTGGAGCCTACTTGCCAGAATCAGAACAGACATACCCTTTCTCGTTGACAGCGTTTCTGCCTTCCCCTACTCATCTGGAATTGCACATTGATCCCTTTTTGTACTTAAAGCAAGAGCTTCTATTTCCATTTCAAAGAGACGTGTCTTTTCCTGGAAAGACTAGTAAAGAAACCCCACTGGCATCCACCTGTACACCCATTTGGAAGTTGTGACATCATCATTCCTTATGTTTTCAGACTTTTCCACATTTTGAACTACCCTTCCGCTTGTGTCTAAAATTGTTCCCTTGGTATCCATGCTGGAAGCTGCCATTCTACTGCCTCCTGTGTTCAGGATTCCTCTCATTCTGATGTGATTCTTCTGTGAGTTCATTAATTGAAAGGAAATTTCTGCCAGAGCAAAGGTGTCAGGAAGCTGAGGGAGACGTGTTCCTCTAAAGTTAGGCTTGATCTGCAGCATATGCGGCACTGAGAATCTCCCACACTGTGCCTGTGAGGAATTTAACAAGGGTGCCGTCAATTTATATCCTTTCAGCACAACCGAGAATGTCCTTACCCTGGTCTAGGCTGCAGTGAGATGTCAGTGCCCCTTCCCTGACTACTGAGCCACTGCCATTTTTTCAATTCCCATATTTTGACCATTTTTTCCCACCCAGGAGTGGTTAATAACAACAACAACCTCAACTGCAAATGATAGGCTGAGACAGTGAGAGGCGATAATGAGGAACTGGACGTGTGAGGTAAAGACAGGAGAATTAAGTGGCAGCCAGCTAAGCAGCAAAGGGTGTGTGTGATTATTTTATTTTTTTTAAAGCAGCATCAGTGAAATAGACAGGGAATGACAAGACTGAGTCACATAAAAATAGAATGACAGGAAGAGATAAGTGAGGGAAAAGAGAAAGGCAGAAAACACAATATAGATCCAGCCATTAACTAGAGCATCATAAAGAAAGCAGAGAGGAAAATGCAGAGGAAAATAAAGGGCACAGGGTGGGGAGAGAAACAGATGATGGGGGAGGAAAAAGAAAGGACTGTCTGAGGAAGAACGAGATATGGATCAGCACAAAAGAGGAAGGGGAGAGCAAACTGATTTTCATTTTTCTTTAGCCTACATCAGTGAAAATCAAAATCTGTGGACTCTACCAAGTTGCTACAACCTTCTCTGTTGCTGACCAGCTATGCTGAGGGATCTGAACTCAAATCACCCATATGGCTGTTAAAGTCATGCTCCTGGGAGTTGCTTCTGATTCAAGGCAAAGTCAGCAGAAGTCTGCTAAGCATTCTTCTTGCTATCGGCTGAGTTATTAAAATGTGTGCATGCTTGCCACCTGTCCTCCAAAGTCGTCAAGGCGGCTAGCAAAGTGCAGAAAACTAGAGAATGCGGCAAGAATAAGTATTCAAAACTCCAGAGACAGTTAAAGCTAACACCATAAAACAGCAAGTTGCAGCCCAAGTAAAATAATGTTTTACTAACTTGCAAAATGATAATAATAAAAATATTATTAATAATAAATTTGTCACTTTTTGCACTGAAGTGACTTAAAATGATTTGTTTACAGGTAGGTAGCCGTGTTGGTCTGACGTAGTCGAAACAAAATAAAAAAAATCCTTCCAGCAGCACCTTAGAGATTTGTGTTATACAAACAAAAATAGCAAAGAACATTAAAACCAAATATAAAAACAGCAATAAAAACAAAACGTGACATGCTCATCCAAAAATGCATATAAAAGGAACAAATCTTACCCATGCCACTTAAAAGGATGAGGACAAAAAGAGACTATTGGCACAATTAAATTGTCACCCTCTCAGTTGAGAACTAAGGTGTTCTTCCCTGGGGAGAGCATTGCACAAGTAGGGAGCCACCACTGAAAAGGCCCGTTCTCATGTCACCACTCTGTGCATCTCCCTCAGATATGGCACACAGGAGAGCCTTAAATGATGAGTGCCAGATTGTTTTATGTGGAGAGACAGTCCCTGAGGTATTGGGGCCCTGAGCTACATAAGGCTTTATACAGCAAAACTAGCACAGTGAATTGAGCCCAGGAACTAATTGGTGGCCACTGCAGTCATACCAGAATTAAAAAGGAGGCTAAATGGACTTTCCACTAAAAAAAATTATGCTTTGTCAATATATCAACTATGGGAGATGTTGACAGGTCCTTGATTCTAGAAGTATGTACTCGGATGCCATGGACAAATTAGTGCTCACAGTCCCAAAGACTATAAATCTTAGAACTGCTTCCCAGGTACTTTTTGAAGCTAGATGATTGCTCAACCTATTTCCCAAAGAATATTTATGCCCTACACACGTTTTCTAGGAAAGGATTGTTCTTTCTATACTCTTGATGTTTATACTTGAAGAAATGCATAACCAGTGTTTCTGCTTAGATGGGGGACAGCCCTCAAAGCAGCTTCACATGCTGCAATGAAGGAAGCACATGCTTCCCCACTGTGTTCACAGGGCAGGGCAACCCTGACATCTTAATGTTTTATCCAAATGACTCCTGAGCTGGAAACACTTGTATCTGTCATTTGTAATAACGGGTACATGTGAAATGTTTTGCATTTAGCCTTAAGAAAATGGAATATGTGAAGCAGTCTTCAGAGACCGAGAAATAAGCACACAAAGTTAGGGAGAGACATGAATGCTCAAAGTGAAAAATAAAAGGAGCTACGAGAGGAAATACTGTGAGGAAAGAAGAAAGAGGCCACCACTTTCCATTAAGTTCTTCAGAGGAGCATGAAGAAACAGGCTTTGAGACATTGAGTTCCTGATGACTCCTGGCTCTCCACGACTTCAGAAGCTCCCCATCATGTATGGAATCTGCTTAGTTTTCTTTGCAATTTTCTTCTTATAAACAAAAGACTCAACTGGACTTGAAATCATACCACTCTAGGATGCTGGCATATGGTCTCAAGGGGAAAAAAGTATGTGTTGTGTATGGCTAGGTGTTAGAATTTCAGCTCAGCATCTTATGGAACTGAAGTGAATCAGGTTTGCATTGTTCTTTCATCCAGGTAGTTCAAGTGCCGCCCATACTCTGTGTTTGCTGGGTGATTACTTCTTTCTACCTGGATCTTCTGTTGGAAGAATGTTCCTCTGTGAGTAAAGTGGATCAATGTTGGCATCGTATGCCATAAGGGAGTCTTCTATCAGTGAAAACAGTCACAACTGCCCTGGGCACTCATCAATAACCAATTATGAGATCATCTGGATTTTCTAGTTTTGTATTTCTACCCTTTCCACAGAGAGGGAGGGAGAAATGGTTATATTATTTATCGCCACAATTTGCCCCCAATTTCAGTCAAAATAGAAAAAGTTGAGCAATAACAATTTATGAAATATATCTAACATCTCTGAGCAGCAACACCTGTCAGAGTTGCTGATAGCAAGCGTCAGAGTATATATTGATGGATGGATTTCAGAATGCATGTAGAAGACCCCAATTTGGTCTCTAACCTCTCTGGTGAGAAGTAGCCAGTGAAACCCTGGAGAGCAGCTGCCCTCAGAGTAGACACCACTGAGCTAGATACATAAATTGTATTAGCTTATACAGGTAGAAAGGCAAGTTCCTGTGCTCGTGTGTCTTTCATATTCATTTCCTGAAATTAACACCTTTGCACATTCACCAGCTCTTCTTCAATATCTGATGACTTGCTTAAATTCTGTGACTTGGCGTACCCAACAGCAATATTCTGTATTCTTAGTGGGAGACTTATAACACCTTCAGTCCTATCTGTATCCCTCATTTCACATCCCATAAATATTGAGGGATTTGCTGGTACAGATCAGACCTGTCTTTTAATCCTTTTTTGTCTGTTCTCTGAATCTTTGCCCTGATTATCTACAGTCCTCCCATCTCTAAATTGGAAAAGTGTTACTGAAAGGTTTTTTTTCAAGGAATTGGTTGGCCTTTGTAGACTTGGTTGAAATCATATGTTGTATATTGGAAGTGAAAAAGAGGTGCCATATTCAGAAAGCAGAATTATAGCAATAGAAGAGAACCCAGGGAAGACTTTTATTTCAGTAGTATAGGACTGCTCCAGCTCTCATCTATTGTTCTGCAAATGCCATATAACAACATTGGCTTTGCTGGGTCAGGCCAAAGTCCTATCTGGTCCAGCATACTGTTCTTACAGTGGCCAACCAGATGCCTTTGGGAAGTCTGCAGCCAAACTGCATGCACAATGCCTGTATTTCTTAAAAAAGTAACTCGATCTTCTCTCAGAACCTTCTGCAAGAACAATTCTAATTGCTTCTGGCGCTGACCTCTGGCACCTGTACCCTCATGTACAAAATGGCAGTGAAGAAAAGGCATGATGGAAATGCACAGCTTGAAATCTCTGCCGTAGCACCTGAGCCTGAGAAAGTAGCTAAAGCATCTAATGATGATATCCATCATCTTGAATTTTAATCATCATCAAAAGACTTATGGTATACATATATAAAAAATTCATCTCTGGTTTGGGGATAGTGCATACATTTCTGCAATCTGCTTTTTATTTAAATTGTTTTACACCTTTAACTTATGGTGTGTTGCTTTTTGGCTGAGTTTTGGCTGATCAGGATAAGTCCCATGGTTAGCACTGAGTTCCTGTTTGAATGAGCATTGCATCTCCCAGTTTGAGAATAGACTAACACGTAGATAAACTTTATGTGTGCATACTTGCCAAAACACTGCAATACTTTTAAAAAATAAACAGTTCCCATGAACATTCATGCTAGGAAACATTCCAAGAAAATTTATGGGAGGAGTTTAGAAAATGGATTGAAAAGCAACCACAGTTGCTCAAAAAATGCTTTGCACACTCATTGTCCATTCATACTGCTTCCTATGTCCCTCAGTGTTTTCTTAATAAGATCTTGTGGGCTTTAGGAAGGCTGAGAATGATAATATAAGTTCCAAGCCAAGGAAATGAACACTTCTAGTTATTGCGAGCTAGGCTCATGGCTGACATCCTGATGTAAGGATTTGGTTTTCAATGAGACAAATCTCTGCAAAAAACAGGGCAGCAGAAACACATGGGACAATATTGACTAAAAAGAAAACAATTCAGTGGCTGACCTTCATTCTCTTGAGTAAACAGCTATGAGAATTCATAGCATGTAGATGGCAGTGGATCAGTATTCATTTTTTGTGAATAGTTTTTTGTGAATTGTTACCATTCATTGCCATGGAACAGATGAAAGGCAGTATCCAGCTATATAATATAATTATAAGATAACTAACATACAAAGCCATTATTCCAGAAAGCCAAAGGGTCAACAGGACTAGTGCCTTTGATGAAAATGATTTTTTTGAAGATAATTGACTTTTCTGTGTAAAAGAAAAGTAGCAAACAGCTAGAATCACATACTACAGCATTCTGACCAATTTACTCCATGCAACAACAACAAAATGATACAACAAACTTCATGACGGTGTATTTTTAATAGATTAGGTGTGACAACTAAGAGAAAATTAGCTCTGAGCATCCAGGAAAAAGTAGCTGAAAAGGATAGGGAGGGGAGCTTACCTAAATCCACAAGTCCCAACAATGACTTTAGCTCACCCATTTTAGCTAAATCAGATCCTCCTGTTGCCTTGATAAAGGGGGCAGAACACCTCTGCAATTCAAGCATTGAAGAGACAGAGATCCAACTGCCCTCCTAGCGTTATGAATGTGAGGAGTGTTGCATAGAAAAGGGGTGAATAATGCACTCTTCCAATACTCTGCCAAAACTACGTGGTAGAAGCTTCAGGGTCCTTCTTTTCCCTGTGATTCAAGCACTGCCACAAAATTTATCTTGGAATCATAATGGAAAGCTCACTAGAAATATTGTCTCACCATGCAGTAGAAGGGGTACAATGGTGGGGAGGGGGCAAGGCTTGCAAGGGCCACAGGCACTTAGCTTTCATTTGTTTTTAAAAAAGTAAGTCAATAGGACTTTTCTGGAGGAAGTTAGAGCAGGAAGCACAGATGCAGCTCTATAATGCTTTGAAACTCTGCATGTAGCACCATTGCTCAGGACACTTAATCCTTGTTGCTAAGCAATCAGAGGAAAGGATGTTGACACCCCTGCCTGGGACTCCAGAGGGGGCCCTCCCAGAAAAACACAAAAAGCAGGAAAGGCTGAATGGAGCGGGATACTGAAGTATGTTTGTTAAAGCACTTTCCTCCTGTGCACATTATTTCATTCACTCAGTGTGCTGCCTTTGCAGAATAAAACAATTGGCTGGTTTGGGTGTGTTTTACCTGGAAGTAAATAGTGCCATTGTATGAGCCTTCAAATTCACCTTGAACTTTTTCTTTGGATGAAATTTTGGCGGTTTCCCTCTGATATGCCTTTCCCTTTCCTTTCCTTTTAAAACTGCAATCAAATATTCATGAAGACCTTATTCCAAGAGGTGGCACAATATTTTACCTTAGCTATAGAGATTTCTGTTTCACATTTCCCCCCCTGCTCTTGAGCTCAATATTTCCACTTTTCAGAGAATCAAAGACTCATAGAACTCTAGAGTTGGAAAGGACCCCAGGAGCCATCTAGCCCAATCCCCCCCCCAAATGCAGAAACCACAGTCACAGGTGTCCATCCAACCTCTGTTTAAAAACCTCCAATGAAGGAGAGTTTACCACCAAATGGAGTAGTATGTTCCATCGTCGAACAGCTCTTAGTGTCCGAAAGATCTTCCAAATGTTTAGTTAGCATCTCCTTTCTTATAATTTGAATCCATTGGTTTGGGTCCTACCCTCTGGAGCAACAGAAAACACTTGCTCTGTCACCCATGTGATAGGTCTGGTTCAAAGGTCTGGTTCTAGAGGAAAGGCCTGTTCTCCTGTTGCCACGCTCCAGATCTCTCATGAAGGGGGCACATGAAGAAGAGCCTCAGATGATTGCAGGGTCCAGGTCAGTTCATATGGAGAGAAGTGGTCCTTGAGGTCTTTTGGCCCTGAACCATCTACTAAAACCCCAGATTCTCTTTACATGTACTGCTGTCAAACCAGGTGTCCCCCATCCTATAGTTGTGCACCTAATTATTCCTGCTAAGTGTAGAAACTTATACTTGTCCCTACTGAAGTTTATTTTGTTAATTTGGTCCAGTTTTCCAATCTGTTAAGGTTGTCTTGAATTGTGATTCTATCCTCTAAGATACTAGCTACAGTACCTCTCCCAGTTTGATATCTACAAATTTGATGGGTACCCCCTCTATTCCTTCATCAAAGTCATTTATAAAGATGGTGAATAACACCACACTCAGGACAAAACTCTGTGACACCCCACTTGTCATTTTTTCCACACCAGTTTGCAATTATTATTAATTTTAGAATTCCTCCTGAAAATTCACCAGAATTTTAGTGTGAAATTCTTCTATTATGTACACATTTTTTTAAAAAAAATTCCCTGCTATGATGTATTTTCCATGCTATTTTCACTAATATATGCATTTTTATGAACACTTTACCATAGCATATTAATTTAGGATGCATTACTTGGCTGGAAAGGCACTTTACAAAATTCAGAGAAGTATGAATTTATTTATTTTTTAAAGCCTGTGTTTCAGTTTGTATATTGTTTTGGAAAGTATGACTTATGTTGGTTCATCTTCAAAAGTGAACTGAATTTAATTGTCACCCCAACCCGCGGTTGTAATGCAAGAAGGTAGGAGAGGAAGGCTGAGGCCACTTTTCTTGGGGAAAGAGTTTCAGCAGTTCGTATAAGCCTCTCTCCCCCTCCATCTTCTGAATAGCAACTGCTTTATCCTTCACCCTAGTGTATACTTTACAGAAATAAATCACCCTGGTGCTGCCACCCATAGATTGTTAAGTGAAGACTTCAAAAGTGTACAGAGCCATGACAGACTTATTCCTGTGCAGTTCTGAAAACTTGCATTTCTTTCTCTTGTGCTATTGCCTTGTTTCCCTTTCTTCTGTTGACTTGAAGACCAATAGTTCAGGTGCCTCCATTACTATTATTTAGTACTTCATCACCATCATGCCTGCTTCAGGCTAAAGTAATATTCTACATATAATTTCGATTGCAGTTATTAAGTGGCATAGTATTAGAAAAATGTTGTCACATATTTCCACCTGGAAATCTGTGATTGGAAGCACAGAGATGTTTATAAGAATAGTCTGTTGAAATAATCTGTTATTTGTTCTTTTCATTTCATTTATCCCAAAGTGATTAACAAATATTTGTGACTTCTTTCTATGCATATGTGTTTAGAGTCGGGATATCAGTTAGAAAATTCATGACATTTGTAAAGTGGTGATATAAGTTACTTTAAAACCAGGTTCCAAAAAGAAGCATTCCTGAAGTCAGATAAGACCATTGATAGGAAAAAATGTTTTAGGTTTTATATTTTCATATTTCATTTTATGGCTTTTTGTATTTTTCAAAGTATGCAGAAAGTCATGAGCTTGCACTCAATCAGTCTTTTTAACTCAGTCCAATAGTGAAGAAAGCTTGAAAGGTGCTTCCAGACTGTCACTATATTTGCAGCAATTTCAGGGTCTACAGTTAGACACTCTTATGCAACAAACCCTCTCCCCCCCCACCCGCTGAAATTGGACTTTTGCAGCAAGGAAAGTGATGGGGAAATGAATTAGGAAGTGTGGGGTAACAATTGCTTGATGCAATGCATACCCTCCCCATAAACAAATCAGAATGAAGGGTCAATCAAAAGGTCATATGAAAGTGAATAGAGCAGGCATCCCCAAACTTTGGCCCTCCAGATGTTTTGGACTACAGTTCCCATCTTCCCTGACCACTGGTCCTGTTAGCTAGGGATCATGGGAGTTGTAGGCCAAAACATCTGGAGGGTCGCAGTTTGGGGGTGCCTGGAATAGAGTGTTAGTAAGAGTAACCTAAACTTACTGCAATGAACCCACAGTGCCTTTAGCTATGAAAGGGCTGTGGCCTGCAACCTTATACACATTTACCATTCAGATAAGTGGATCTTACTTCTGAATGGACATACTGTACAGTATATAGGATTATACCATTAATGTTGCTGAAGCTAACCCAAAATAATTTACTCCAAAGAACAGAAGATATTATTTTGCAGAAGCTTTTGCAGCACATATAATTTAAGCTCCTGCTGATGTTCTTCCTATGCTATTGAAACAAGGCCATATAAAGCAGGCAAAGAAATAGAGCAGCTGTATGCTGCAAGGAAAGTTGGACTGAATACTAGACCTTTTCAAGTGGAGTGTTTCTTTTCTTTTTCCAGTAAAAGAACACCATGGTTATCTTTTACAAATGTTCTGCTATTGTTACAGAAGTTCATAGATTTGCCTGTGAGAAGAAGACATCTCATTCTTTTCAATATCATCTGAAGAACTGCCCACAACTTATTTATATAGTGCAATTGACCACTCATCCCTCCCCCCTTTTCAATTAATGTGAGTGGCCTGTTTTCATGAACAAGGTGATGTGTTATTAGAGAATGAAAGGAATGCACAAGAGCAAGCTTTCAGGACAGAGTACTTCCCTTACATATGACCCTTATCATCTTGACCAACTGAAACTAATGGCAGAGTAAGGCTGCAATCCATATTTATCTTACCTGGGAGTGAGTCACATCAAAGTCAATAAGGCCTACTTCTGAGTAAGCATGCATATTATTGCACTGCCGGTCATTATATTTAGAGGGTCCAGAAGTTCTTGTGTTCTGTAAATGTGTGAGAAATAGACTGCCTCTATAGGTTTCTAGGCTCTTCATTAACAATAAAAAGTAAAAGATACTGCTCACAAATAAGCCAATAATATAAAGAGCATAAAGTCAATAATGTGTGATTAGATGAACAATGCAGAAAGTGTTTGCTTCATATTCTAAAACCTACCTTTGCTCTTTTCATATCAGGATCTCAGAAGACTTTATATATAAAAAAGATGTGTTTATAATGAGCTACTGTTAGAACCTGAAATCAGGGTGGCCTTTGTCAAACCACTAGACTATATGAGTAATGACTCCTGAGTTTTATTCCCATCTTTGCCTTTGACACACCATCATATTTATTCATCTGTAAAATGGAAATCATACTCCATGGTATTCTAAAGCAGCACATCTTGCATCTAACTCATAACTTTAATTTGCTGACTTGTGCCTTAGCCATTCACCCACTTCTTCGATTCTCTTTGAGCTCATCAACTGGATATAATGCATATGGCACAAATAATACTGTGCAGGTTTCATGAGCTCGCTGTGAAGTGACTTGGCAAATTCCCAGACACTTGCAACTGGTGAAGAGGGAAGGGCGTGGTGGAGAGGAGGGTGAAGGTGCAGGATGTGGCAGGGGTGTTGGTTGAAGATGAACTGGTTTTTCATACAGATGCCTGGGGGAAGCCCAGACAAATTAATATTCTGTAGATCAGAAAATAATTCCAGTGTTAAATTTAAATAATGCAAGTGGAAACCCTATAATCTCCCTATTTGCATTTATAAGTACTTCAAGCAGCAGCCTTCCAACTAGCCCCTGTGGTACCATTCTTATAAAGTGGTTTGTGTTTTCCTATGCCTGAAAGGGTCTCGGCCACTTGGTTGCTCAGACCCAAGTAAAGTAGCAGGAGAAAGAGCCACTTTGCCCAGAATATGGCAAACCTTTGGAAAGTGCATTGCCCATTTTCTCTCTCTCCTGCTTTCAAGCCAGAGGTGAGCAACCCATGACTAACGCAGATGGGTGCAAGGGCTGCACACGGCAACAGTGCTTTCTGGAGGGAAAGGTGTGTGTGTTTTTTATGAGCACTCGAGGAAACAGAGGGTTCACAAGAAAATTATGGAGAGCCACAGGGGTCCTTTTTTAATTGTATAAAAAGGCAGGGGGGAAGGACACCAGCTGGGCTTCAGAATTCATGATGCTTTTATAAAAGGCAAAGAAAGAAAAAGACAATGTGACGGGGCCAGAGCTCAGTATCAGAGCACATATTTGGCATGTCTGAAACACAGAGAGCTGCTGTTAGTCAGTGTACACAGTACAGTGGAACCTCGGTTTATGAACACCTCGGTTTACGAATTTTCGGTTTATGAACGCCACGGACCCATCTGGAACGGATTAATTCATTTTCCATTACTTTCAATGGGAAAGTTCGCTTCAGTTTATGAACGCTTCAGTTTATAAACAAACTTCCGGAACCAATTACACCCATGCTTCGGGTTAAGTATGCTTCAGGTTGAGTACTCCGCGGACCCATCTGGAACGGATTAATCCACTTTCCATTACTTTCAATGGGAAAGTTCGCTTCAGTTTATGAACGCTTCAGTTTATGAACAGACTTCCGGAACCAATTACACCCATGCTTCGGGTTAAGTATGCTTCAGGTTGAGTACTCCGCGGACCCGTCTGGAACGGATTAATCCACTTTCCATTACTTTCAACGGGAAAGTTCGCTTCAGTTTATGGACAGACTTCCGGAACCAATTGTGTTCATAAACCGAGGTACCACTGTACTGAGCTAGATGGAACCAGTATAATACAACTTCCTATGTTCCTAAACCAATGAGAGCTGTAACTGTTTTTTAAAAACTACAGAACGGGGGTGGGGAAAATCCTCTTCATAAACTCAATCAAAGTGAGTACAACATCTCACATGAAAAATTTCAAGGGAAATTCTGCCCCTCAACCACGCTCCAGAGGCAATTTCTTTTTATATTCCAACCCACGAATTGCTCTAGTTATCAACGGCAAACATGAAGTTTGCAAACACAATTAAGAAAACATCTTAGCATGCTTTGGATACCTGATTCTCACTTGGGGGGCATTCCATATAAAATATTCAAGATGGAGGGATTTCACAGCCTTACAAAATCATCTCATGAAAAGGGAAATGATCTAGGTGGCATGTCATTGGAAGGGCCACAACATAGACCCCAGTGTTGGCATTATGAATAAATGCGATGAAAAATGTGTTTGGGTGTCTGAAAGAAGAGTCTAGTGCTGAGAAAAGAAACCCTGAAAGTTTTTTCAAAGTTGAGTGAGGCACAATGTGAGAATTAAGAGAGTGTTAAATCAAAGCCTCACCATGACATCGAAAGCTGCTGGAGAGATAGAACACCAAAGGAGATGGCATTCTTCCTGGAGACCTTTGAAGCAGAACAATTCCTTTTAATAGTCACCTTGCCTACAGGTTTTAACAATAGTTCAGTCTGCAGCATGCAGTCTGTAAACTTTCTCTGACAAGTGTCACCAATAACTTTGGCACATCCATCCCTCCCCCTTGCATTTAAAATCTGGGCCAGCAGATAAGACATTTATTCTTTTTAATGGTTAAGAAATTTGACTATAAAAATAGCTATATTTTCTTTCCTCACTTAAAAGATTTTCTTGCCCTATTGCATGCCTGAGAAAATGAGCATCACTTACTTGATAAATGGGTGACAAGTGACAAGTATTGGACAAGAAAAGGTAACAAATACAGATTCAAAGAGAAGTTGGACTCTCAGCAGGCCATAAAAAGAATAGAGATTCTGTATGGAAATAAAATCCAGTATAGTACATAATTTTGAAGAAAACCTGATCCAGATATAAACACCAGTGCTTTATAACACATTTTCACAAAACTGGGAAAGTATATGAAGGCAAGCCTTTGGAAAGTGCATTGCCCATTTTCTCTCTCTCCTGCTTTCAAGCCAGAGGTGAGCAACCCATGTTCAGTCATATGTTCAGACAAACCTGGAGCACTTGCATGATGTGTTTTTGGTGGCACATTTCCACCAGGAGGTGTATCAGAAAGAGCCACCAGGGTGGTCTGAATCCAGAACATGGTCAGTTCTGAATCTGAATAAAGAGGTAACTTTACTTACCAGGTGACAATTAAACCTGTAAGTAAATTGAGTACAATGATGGACCCATGAATGTCCTAAAAGCAGTTAGGTAAAATGGTCAGATGCCATCGGTGACGAAGGAACCCATTCTTTCAAAGCTTTAGGACCTGCCAACCACCATTAATCCAGTTTTGCCTGGATTAGGACAGTGTTGTGTGTGTACCACTATTCTGTGCTTTGAATATCTATCATCTCAGTTAGAACCCCAGAAGGTGAATGTGGGAGAGAGGAAATATATAATAATCGAAGTTAGATCAGGATCTCATCCCCTCACAAACTCCATTGTCACATATAACAACCAGGAAAATTCACCTGAGTTCCACCTTACCCATTATCCCCTGCTACTGAGCTCCAGTTAGAACTGCACACCACCAGATTTGCCCCAGTCTCCAGTTCCAAACCACCCCATAAGAATGTTTAAAGTGATAGAAGGTAGCAGGATGGTATCAACTGCATAAAGAAGAATATCCAAAAAAATAGAGTCCTTGCTAAGGAGACCACTTTGTGGATACTTACCATCTTGTTCATTGCAGAGCTCCCTTAAAGGGCTATCCAGCTAAATTTTATTATGAGACAGTGGAGCAGTGGTCATGTCACAAGTGGAGTAAGGGTGTATGTCTGCATCTCTTGAGCCAGTTAAGGCTGGTCCATCAAGGTGAATGGGGCACCACACCACCAATCTCAATCTGCTCTCAGCCAGCTCGCACCCACCCAATTTCTCACGATCAGTTCAGGAGGTAGCACAGTATGTCAGCTGTCTTCTCCTTGGCCTCAGTGTTGCCATTGTAGAACTCTGCAGTGAATATGATGGCTCGAAAACTAGAGTTGGTGATCTCTGTCCTTGGCAGTGGCTCAAACTAATAGTGGGCTCCCTGCCTTCTACCTTACCAGCTGCCACTGGCTTGAGTTTGAGTTCTGGTAGGTGAGGAAGCATTGCACACCAGAACAGTGTAATACCCTCATGTTCTTTAACGGTGTTAGAATTAAAGCAATACATCACTGCATTCAGATTTAAAAGCTGCAGTGGTAGCCTTAATTACTTGGTTAGAAAACAAACCGCTTCATTCAGCTTCAGACCTCCATGTGGTCATTCATTCCATTGTCACCTCAAAAACCTGGAATATATGCTGCAGCCTCCAGCTGATACACAATATGCTGATGCACCCCCTGGTGGGAATGTGTCACCAAAAACACATTACAAGTTTGCTGCAAAGAGCCTGTAATATCTGCTGCCATCCTTCAGCCATCGCCTGCATATTAGTCCTCATTCTATTATGAGCTGGCAGCCCGGGGAAGCTGTAAATCAGAAGTGAATCGTCCTGCTGTCTGCGGAGCTCAGGAATCAAGCTGGCCACTGAGCAGAGCAGGCCTTTTCCTATGGTAACGCCAAGAGCAGTGAATAACTCTTGCTTTGAAAACTGTGTCATCCCAAACTGCTTTTCGCCATACGTTGAGGTGCACAGATTTACCATGACAGTCACAGATGAATAATTGTTTTCAGTAAAAATGGATTTGAGGAGAACAAGAGCAGGAGACAGACATTTAGGCAGGCTGACGTTTGGGAAGTACATACAGGGCTATTTCCACCTGAGCTCTAACACAGTTAGCACCATGTATTGACATTGGCATATCTTAGAACATACGAAGAAGAAGAAGAAGAGTTTGGATTTGATATCCCACTTTATCATTACTCGAAGGAGTCTCAAAGCGGTTAACAACCTCCTTTCCCTTCCCCCCCCCCCACAACAAACACTCTGTGAGGTGAGTGAGGCTGAGAGACTTCAGAGAAGTGTGACTAGCCCAAGGTCACCCAGCAGCTGCATGTGGAGGAGCGGGGATGCGACCCGGTTCACCAGATTATGAGTCCACTGCTCTTAACCACTACACCACACTGGCTCTGTTGGAAGAGCCTGTTGGATCAAATCCAGCAACCCGTGCTCACAGTGGGCAACCAGATGCCTCTGGGAATCCTTGCACCAGGACCTGAGCACAAAAGCATCGCCACCCCTTTCCTGTGGTTTCCAGCAACTGGCATTCAGAAGCATTACTGCCTCCAGCTGTGGAGGCAGAGCATCGGCATCTAGGCTAGTAGGTACTGTGAATAAAGCCAGCTCCCTAATATTCCGAACTGAATAAATAGTGAGAGTTGAAAAATAATAAATAGAACAATCCAGAGATTGATTTGCTGGAGAACAAAAGATATATGTTTACCGTGACCTTAACTATCTGTGCTCAAGGAGAATTGTGCCATTAGTTGTTCTCCTATCCCTGTCTATATTTGAGATGTTCTTGTTTAGGAAATATGAGTCTTGGTGTTTGGAAAACCGATACTTCAATCAGCATTTGTGAGTATATAAAAAAAATGAGTCCCAATGTCATTTGATGTCAAAGATTTAACACACTGCACATTAGACAGTTGTCTAATGAAGGATGTGGTAAAGGAAGTCACAGAGAAACTCATTAAGACTGTCAAGAAACCTCTTGTAAGTTTTGAATGGTTCAGCACACAAATGGGGATGGTTTGTGGTCTATCAAAATGTATTACAGAAGCTCTGATTTACTAAACCAACACACTCGAAGGAAGCCTATTTTGGTATTAAGTGGTAATTGGCATGAAATAATATATAAATTAATTCATAAACAAGAGTTCAGGGTCACATCCATGTCTGCCTGCCTTCTCAGGACAGTCACCTCCCCTCTTCCCTGCCAGGGAGAAGAGCACCACAGTGGCATCTGGGTATGGGGTATCTGGAGCTTGAAAGGGGGGATACAGCTTGTTTGCCCAGGCTGTACACCCAGGGTATTTCTGAGATGCCTTGAAATGCTTTTGTTCAAACTAATGCAGTTCTCCGTCAGAGTCACAATGAAGACAGGGCTGAGTCTGACACCGTCTTTATACATTCTACAGTGAGGCCTATCTGCAAAGTAATGCTGTTTTGCTCAGCAGGGGGGTGGTTTGGTGTATTAATTTAGAGGAAATTGCCAGCACTGATTGAGATGGATTTAGAAGAGGATAGACAAATTTAATGATGATGGCTTGAAAAAAAGAAATTGTTTAATGGTTCTAAAGGTGGATACAGATTTAAAGAAAATTGTTCTGTTTTTCCCCTGTGTGCAAAGGTGCTAATTAACATTGTTTTTTTTCCCTAAGTGTCTCCTTCCTTTTCAGCAGGAGCCCTGCTAGTTTCATTTTATAGCTCTGTAGCTGTAGAAACAGCAAAAAGTTTGTTTCCAAGTAAACTGATTTTCAGATTCATAGTGTAATTCATGGATATCACATTTCACAGGAGAAGATAACAAGGTTTTTCTTTTTGTGGTTTATAGTTGGATGTCCTAAACTTCTAGATCTTCTTTTCAATTAGCTGGGAGTGCAATGTGTTGAATATTGGAATGACCCAGAACCTTACCTACATAGAAAGTTGAAATGATTTTTTTCTAAGATTAAAATAACATATTGAAAGGGGCATTTAACCAGCAGTTACTACCTGTTGTAAATACCTTCTCAATGTGTTATCATAATCTGAAAAGGTAAAAATTAGTAATCCATAATAGCTAGCATAATGACAATTATTAGTAATAACTAGTTCTCACAGTCAAAACAGGACTTTTGGCTAATTGGTTAAGTCAAAGCTTGACAGGAACCAAAACCCTTTCCATTTTGTTGCGATCTGGAAGCAAAGAGAATCTCTAAACTAAAACAGCGAACATAAGACTGTTCCAACCTTGTGTGCAAAAACCTAGAGCCAATTCATATGTAGGCTGCACATTAATTCGCACATGAAAGTGATCTCCATTGAGTTTTGAACATGTAAAATGGCCTCTCCTGTTGGCTTGGAAATTTAAAATAAATCCAGCCTTGGGGAAAACAGATCCCAAATTATTTAATTCATACTTTAGAAGCCAGATAGGTTGTGCCATTCTCTGCACTGATATTTGCACCTTGATGATGCAAACCTTAGAATAATAATGTCATCCAGGTCCAAGCAAACAATTCTATCAGAGGAGCTGTTTCGTTTTATTTCACCCCTTTGTATTCACTGCCTGCAACCAAATGATTTTGATTGTACCTGCATAGACACATAGCTGTTCATTGTACCAGTTTCCAGGTTATTGTGTCAGAAAGGAGATAGGATGCATATGTAGACAAACAATTTTCTCACCTCAAAACTGTTTTAAAACAGATCAGGTGGTGCATTTATTAGATATAGTCCTATTGGTGTCCCTATTCAACTTTCCAAGCTTCACAGAGCTATCCTTCAGGTGGGTTAATGACATCTTTCACATTCTGCCAGGGTTTTGTCTCATAAAAGATTCCTCATTTTTTTCTTTGTGTTCCCCATTGTTTGGTGCTAACATGATGGATGCTAAATACCTTCTAAAGCAGGGCTATATCAAGGCACCTAAACAACCATATTCTGCAACTGTTGTCAGTCGCAGAAAATGAAGCATTGAACTTCAGCAAGTTTTCCTTGCAATGTTAAGAAAAGAAAAACCCAAAACACCAACCAATGCCTTTTGATGTTGTCAATACAGCTATTGCATAAACAAAGAAGTGGTCAACATTATTAATAAGCATAACATTTTCGTGGCAAAGGGGCTGTAAGGATGATCACGAAACGAATGATAGAGGATCAGCATTTCCTGAACAGCATATTTTGAGCTAATCTCATGCATACTTATTAATGAGAGTATTTTAACCAGTGTAACCTATTAGTAGCAAAAGGGCTGTAAGGATGATTATACGATGAATGATGGAGGATCAACATTTCCTGAAGAGCACATTTTGAGCTAATCTCATGCATAATTTACTTCAAAGCAGGGGCAATCTGTAGAAAAGGTGTACAAATCAATGCAAGTATCTGCAGCAGCTTCTTCACAGGGCATGAGCTGGCTGTAATTAAAGATCGGTAGGAGTCTTGCTCCAAATTCTAAGTTTACATTCTGATCATAAATATTTGCTGTTTGTCCAAACACGTACAGGCTTTTATTCATTTGCTTAAGCTTTCTAGTGTAAGATATATGCATTCAACCTTTCACTTTCACAAAAATTCACAAGGCAGCTTTCAGATAACAAAATACAAGCTAACAAAACAATAAAATGCAATAACTGATCAGTTATTGCATATGACACTGCAGAAATTGTAGTTTGCAAAGTTTATTGTGACAACCACTCTGAATACCTGCATGAAAAATCTAAAGCAATAAAGAATTTCATTATTATAATTTGGCTAATGTCAAACCCTTTCCAGAGCATGTGTTATTTTAAATCCAGGACACTCTGAAGGCATGTCTTTTTAACTTAAATAAAAACCCAATGTAACACCATTTCCAATATAAATATAGAAATAAAGTCAAATGCAATGCAAGCAGGTTTCTTTACATCAACTGTTGCACTTGGAGATCCCTAGGATACGGTAGCTCTTAGCTCCCACAGCTGGAATTCTAATACTGAATGGAAGTCTGAGGAGCATTTAAAAACCCTTACTATTCATAGAGTTGTCACAAAGGTGATTAATGCATTCTTGAAACAATCCAGGGACATAAGCTATTGTTATTCTCATTTTACAGATGGATAGCATTGGCTTAAGGTTGGAGAGGATCTCAAGGCTACCCACTGAGTCCAGGTTTGAACAGTGGTATCAACCCAGATTTTCTCCATAGATACAAGATGACAGTTTCATACTGTGCATTTCACCAGTGCATAGAAAATGACATTCCACTGGCATCAAAGAGGGCAGTTTTCAACATGCAGAGCAGCTCCTCTGATGCAGAAACTTAAGACTGACGCATGAGAAACCCCACATAAACGTGTCATCATTCTCAGAACAAACTGGGCTTCTACATGTAAACATAGCCGTATGTCCATGATCCAGAGCTATGTAACTCCTAAATCTACACTGAGATGAGAGTTTGCACCACCAAGACATGGAACTAAGGGAGAACTCTCCAAGCACTGATGGACAATAAGTTTGGAATGAGGTCAAACATTCTATTGTGCTTGGTCCTCTTAAACTGAACTCACAAAAGGGGAAAGACCATCATAAATTCCCTCACACTGCCATGGTGGTTATTAAGTTTACACTGTGAGACTATATTAAATGTGAGAGACATTTTTTGTGCAAAGTGAAGATAAGGAAATATATGCCCTCTATTAAATGGCATGACCCCTTCTTCTTTTTTTCAGTGCAAAGTAAGAAACTTGGGGGTGTGAATAGTTCTGTCCCATTTGCTGCAGTTCATTGAGCTATACCTCTAATCGCTTTGCTCAAAAATAAGGCCAGAAAGGCCAATGTAATTGGCTCTCAACCACATAGATGGGACATTTAAAAGAGTCTCCCAGCAGACCCACAGCTCAGTAATGGAGAAGATCCTCTACATACAGAAGGTCCTAGGTTCCATTTTGGAAAGACCTCTGTATGGGAAAGACATCGTTTTCAAATTGTGAGGTGTGGCTTTCAGGGGTAGTCAACATGGTGCCCACGTTGTTGGACTCCCATCAGCTTCAGCCAGCATGGTCAATGATGAGGAATGATGGCAGTTATTGGGACAAATTAAAGACAGTGTGTCCTTCATTTGTTTCATTTATTTAAATATATTTAATTATTTAACTCTCCCAAGAAGGTATACAAATAAAATATAATACAATAGTTTACAGCTAATAAAATTAGACCATAAGCAACCACCTCCCCTCCCACACACAAAATACCCCAAACACAGCACACAATTACAATAAAAAGCACAAGACAATAAAAAAGAGATGAAACAAGGCCCAAAGGCCTACACCTAGATATATTCAAAATTAAATACCCCCAGACACATTGTATTTTAAGGCTGTTGGTGGTGGTTACTTTTTTAAAAAGCTCATAAGTGCATCAGGCATTGGTACTGGTACCCTTGGGAAGCTGCATATGTCAGTATTTAAATTTCCCCAAATGCCTTGGAGTGATCCTACAGTGGGCGTATTGTCAGAAATTGAAATGGCAGCAGCCCTAGACCCAGCTGCATGGCAGTCATTGGAGCATCCTAGTCACTCCCCAGGTAAGCCCAGTGAGGCTCACCAGCATAGGGGCATTTTGCTAAAGGTCACCCTCAGACCCTGGTGCTGGTCTTGAACCAGAAAAGGGTGCTTTTGAGAAAGAGTTATATGTGATCTGAAATGGGCACAGAGGGCAGGCGTTGCCCATTCTTTAAATTGCATCCCTGCTCAGCTCAGCTCAGCTCAGCTGTTCTCTTCCCTCTGCCAGATCATTGGTGAAAGTAGACCTTCAGCAACAGCTCCTACCTACCTGACTATGCAGCTGGCCATTTCAAGAGTCATTGTAGCATGAGGAAACTTGTTTTTCATATGTCAGGGTGGAGGTTGTCTCTGCTGCTGGGTGACTGACAAAACCTCTCTCTGCCACTGCTTAAATTAAGAGTCCCTTAATTAAATGCACTGGACGCGGGTGGCACTGTGGTCTAAACCACAGAGCCTAGGGCTTGCCGATCAGAAGGTTCGAATCCCCGTGACGGGATGAGCTTCCATTGCTCAGTCCCTGCTCCTGCCAACCTAGCAGTTCGAAAGAACATCAAAGTGCACGTAGATAAATAGGTTTATTTATGGCTTTTCTGCGGACAAACGGCGGCTCCCTTGGCCAGTAAAGCAAGATGAGTGCCACAACCCCAGAGTCGTCCGCAACTGGACTTAACGGTCAGGGGTCAGTCCCTTTACCTTTACCTTTGCCTTAATGAAATGCACAGCTTCCCACCCCCTCATGACCAGATTGTTAGTGGCTGCTTGCCCCTGCTGAATACGTTTGCAATCCAGGTATAGAACAGTAGATTGTGTTGTATGCTGAGAAGTTCTGCAAAACTGTGTGAGAAGCAAATCCTGGAGAATCTAATTGCCCTCTTAAACATACCAGTCAAAGGAAAGTAACTGTTGGTGAGTGAATGGCGAACTCTACTGCATCTTCCCCCCAGAGAGCTTGTGCTCCACTCCTGTTGCAACTACTTAGTTTGCAACTGTATATAATCTTTTAACCAGATAATGTATTTCCTTCCATTATCACAGATTCCATATCCCATAATGTTTCCATAAACCATATGTCCATGCAGTCTGTGTGTATTCATAGATAGATGTGTCTGTTTTTATGCAGCTACACAGGCACACAGGGGGCTGTAGATGAGCCCTCTGGGATTTCAAAGAAAGCCTCATAAAATTAACCTGCTCCTCAACGGATGCAAATTGGTGCAGTTCATTCTGCCTTTAGGCCAATCTGACATCTGGCTAGTTCTGTCCCATGTAATGGGTGATGCTATACTTCATGGGTATACCTCTTTAGCAGCACAAATGGTTTGGGAAATTTAGAGTCCAAATCTTATTACTGTCACTGTGCTGAATCAACGCTGCTTTCATATCAAAATCTCCATGTATTTTTCTTTATTTTCCAGCTATGCTGAATTAATAAAATGATAGGTGTTCTAATTCATACTTGCCTGAGATCATTTAACTACTGGGAATGCATATGTCTACATGCATGTGGGCTTTTGTAATTAATAGCATTTAAAACATTCTGCCCATCTTTGCACATAACTAAGCCCTGGTGTGAAAACAATTGCTGGGATGACAGCCATGATGCGATTTGGCTCAAATTAAGTCTCCTTTTTGTGGAAAATTACAGATTTTGGGTGGAGGTGGAGATATGAAGAGGAGATATGAAGAGGAGCAGTTGTGGGAGGGATGTTTTGGTTCTGGGGTTTGGTTGTGGGAGATAACTATCACCCACCCAACCTCCTACTCCTTGTGGCTGAAGTAATTTGGGAGGACATTCCCATTTTCCCCAGGATTTGTCAGGATTCATTCAATGGTACTTGGCAGGGTCAGTATCAGGGATCATCATTAGCAGGCACTTGCTGAAAACGGCACCCTGTGAAGGGCCTAACACTGATCCCTGGACTTCCTGGCCCTGATGTCCTTCCCTTTTGCCACCGCTGCTCGTTCACCTGCCCTCTCCAAACAATGAATGGAATGAGAAGATGAAGCAATATTTTCCACTTTCCAAGGTAATTGTGTGAACCAGGCCCTAAGGGAGAGGGCAAGGGAATGAGCAGCATTTGCAGAGGGGAACCTTCCCAAGGCATCCTGACTAAGCCTTCCCAAACCTGAATTACCTTGCCAAACAAATTGACACAAGTATTTGTGGAGATGTCGATCCAATGGGGGGTGGGCCGTGGGTTAATGACAAGACATTCTTACTTGGGAGGCTGGGAAAGACCCCAATTTGCCTGTTTGGCCACAGAGAGAGCTGCTGCACACTTCTGCCTTGCACTTCTTATTTAGCCTTGTTTGTAATACAAAAAGGGTGCCCAGTAGATAAGATTTATGCATGTCTAAGCAACTTGTGTTTTGAATGTCACTGCCTTCCAAAATAAATCATAGTAAAGCTAGAAAATGTCTGACAATCTCTTTTATTCTAGGTTGTTGTTGTTGTTTAGTCGTGTCCGACTCTTCGTGACCCCATGGACCATAGCACGCCAGGCACTCCTGTCTTGCACTGCCTCCCGCAATTTGGTCAAACTCATGTTCGTAGCTTCAAGAACACTGTCCAACCATCTCATCCTCTGTCATCCCCTTCTCCTAGTGCCCTAAATCTTTCCCAACATCAGGGTCTTTTCAAAGGATTCTTCTCTTCTCATGAGGTGGCCAAAGTATTGGAGCCTCAGCTTCATGATCTGTCCTTCCAGTGAGCACTCGGGGCTGATTTCCTTCAGAATGGATAGGTTTGATCTTCTTGCAGTCCATGGGACTCTCAAGAGTCTCCTCCAGCACCATAATTCAAGAGCATCAATTCTTTGGCGACCAGCCTTCTTTATGGTCCAGCTCTCACTTCCATACATCACTACTGGGAAAACCATAGCTTTAACTATACGGACCTTTGTAGGCAAGGTGATATCTCTGCTTTTTAAGATGCTGTCTTATTCTAGGTTACAATCTGGAATTTCTTTTTTTTAAAAAAGTTTGATTTAAGCCATTTTAAAATGAATGCTGCAGCATCAGAGTTTGGTTTGTTTGTTGAAAGAAGCTGAATTAATGGGAGGAACCCTGAAGTGAGTGTACCTGCTGGCAAAAATGTATCAAACTATTTCCACCACCACCACTTTCCTTATGATAAAGCACACACAAAAAAAAAACCTGCCCCTGGAAATGCTAGTAGGGTCACTGGGTCTCATCAACTTCTTTTGCAGCTCCATTAGCTAAGCCACAGATACACCAGGGATGTATCTGGCACAATGGTGTGTATCAGTATGACAGCCTTACTGAATGGTTTATGTTCAAACTGTATGTCTTCAGTCAAAGGTTAAGCTTCCAGAAGAGACTGTGGGACTTGGAACAGGAATGAGCATTGGGTGAGGGTGGGGTGGGCAGCAGAAGGGCCATCCATTATTTTGGTATTTGCCTGCCTTCAGCGCTTTGACTGTTATTCAGCTCCCTTCATCCAAACACCTATTCTGTTTCATATCATTTGATTGTATCTTTATGGCTCTATGGCTACAGAGTTATAATTAATTACTCAGCCCTTCTTCCCTTGTATTCCTCATTTCATTTTTTAAAGTATTCTGAGTTCTTAAAATTACAATTTTTCATTATGTTATAGCCATGTTAATCTGCTGGAGCAAAAGGGAAAGAAAAGGGGAATTGTGGCACCCTGTGGCACAATCCTATGCATGTTTATTCAGAAGTTATTGCTGTTGATTTTTTAAAAAAAGACTAGACAGCCATTTTAATGATTGCCTTGTACTGCTTTTTGTGTTTTTATTTTGATGTACGCTGGCCTGATATGAGAGCTGCATAAGTAAATAACTACATTTTATAAATAACCACATAAAAATAAATGAATCTCACAGTATTCGATCAGCGTTACTCAGAAGCAGCTGCACATAGAATTGCAGCCCTAGAGACTGAAGGAGCAATCCAAACCAAAGAACTACCAGATGAGCTGCAGATCTCCAGCTCAGCCAGAGATATGCTGGCTGAGCTAAGACTTGTGAATCTTATGTTGGCATAAGCCCTGGTGGCAGGGTGTTTTAGAGGAGTAGCAGGACTAGGAGTGGGCCAGGGGCACTTACAGTGGACCCTAACCCTATCCAGCTTGATCTCATGACCTTGCAAGCTGGCAGAACGTACACTGGCAAGAAAGGGTGGAGTAAGTCAAACTCTCTTTTAAAAACTTGTTTCCCCTCTGCCGATTCCTATGGCACTAGCCCCACTCCTGAACAGAATTCGGAATAGGGATAATTTATGCCAGCTTTCTATACAGTACTTTTATGATTCCGCTGTGATATATTGTAGCTCAAGCTACAATAGGCATGGCCAGTTTCCTATCTACAGTTGGGGGTAGGAGGCAGCTAGCATGAGACCAGCCCACATTGATGGGAAATCTTGCAGGTTCCTTAAGTGCTTGATGTTTGTGACTGCCACCACATCTAATAGGATGGTGCATAAAATGAGGCATGTCTGAAATATTCAGAGAACAAGGAGTTCAGGTGAATAGAAATGCAATTGGATGCCCAAGGGGATGCATTTTGTGTCTGAATCACCTCTTTACGCATTATAACAATTACTGCATTCAAATTATTAATATGGAAATCTGCATTAATGTTGAATTATAACTCATGGTTTGGTGGGTGCTTCAGTGAGGCAACATTCTTTTTAAGTAAGTATATACCCTGTTTCCCCGAATATAATACATACTCATAAAATAAGCTGTAGCAGGATTTCTCAGCATTTGCGCAATATAAGCCACACCCCAAAAATAAGACATAGTGATAGGCACAGTTCTGGAGGGCGCCAAGGAAGAGGCGAGGCTGGACGCATAATAAAAAATAAGACATCCCCTGAAAATAAGCCATAGTGTGTCTTCTTGATGAAAAATAAATATAAGACAGTGTCTTATTTTCGGGAAAACACGGTATATAGCTGCCCTGTGAAAAGATAAGTCTGCTTCAAGATGGGTCTTATGTGTGTTAGTTCTCTCTCTGTCACCATGGATTTGCATTGTGTGTGTTCATGCTGAGTGCAGTCTTATTATTAAATTACTGCATCAGTATTGTTAGTAGATGAGACACCAGTTTCCTCTGGGCAGATGCAAAGCTCTCCACTACATAAATCTTGTTTATGGGCAGAAACAGTGGTGCCTACCTCTGCAATGCATTCCTAGCTGGTGTCATCCACTTCTGCCCAACTCAAGGCAGCACTTCTTCGCTGAGAAAAGTGAGTGAAATCCCAACCCAGGAAATTTCTGCTGTTGTTGTGGGGAAAGAGACACCCAAAAAACACCTGATACTAAGACTGGCAAATCTACTGCAAAAGGCTGTCTGTCCATCAGTTGTCAAGAGCAGAATGTTCTGTATTCACTGCTTTCAGTGTTGTAAAGAGCTGGGGTAAATGAATTCCATGCTTCCATGGCTAGGCATGTCAACAAATACTTTCTACTGTGTGACATAGCATTTTAATGGTCATGTTGATACTCCTGCCCTTGCAAACGCCTCCTGTAACAAATCTTGTTAGTTTCCCCTTCCCAAGGAAAGCAGGTCAACTTGAAAGGGCCAGCACTGGAACTTGCCTGTTGTTTTTGTTGTTTACATCCATCTGTCTGAAGAGACACTGGAATGTGCCTCTGGGGGGTGAAGCCAAATTGCTGCATTAGCAGACAGCAAGATCCCCTTCTAGGCCTCGCCAATATGACCCAAAGGAAAGCAGAAGCAATACATATGGCACCGTCTCAGCTGCAGGAATTGCTGGACAGAGGCAAAAAAGGTGCCATCCAGTCATCTTAGAGACTCTACTCTGGATTTGTGTAGGGTTTACTCCTTAGCCATTTCTTCTCCCAAATATATCCTGGAAAGCAGTGAAGATTCAGGATCAGAGTTTTCCTTCTCCTAGATGGGCTACTTTCCCAAATTGATGAGCCCATCTGCCCCCTCTACAACACATGCAGAAACTGTCTTCTTGGCCATTGGACCCACTATTGTTCTTGTTTCGCAATCTGCCAGAGCCTGTCTTCACATGCAGGAAAGTCCCTAACTCACCTAGCGTGTGAAAGCCATCGGCTACCCTAATTTGGCTTAGCCAGCCAGTTAAAGTCATTTCCCGGGGTGTAGTCACTGTCACATCCTGATGGCTTCTAGGAACCGCAGGTGAGAGCTGAGTGCAGGGTGGGGACCAAAGGTAGACAAACTACCCCAGAAGGAAGTCCTACCCTTCCCCTAACACCCCTAACACCCCTGTACAGACATGGCAACTAACATATAAAACATGGATTTGGAAGTTCATTTCAATGAGCATGTAATTCCATGTTCTGCCAGCATGGATGCGTCAAGGAATGTATTTTGATATTAGCCACTCAAGAAATTTCTTTAAAAGTTAGGGAATAAGAAATGAAAACTGTTAAACAATTTTCCAGGTACAGGGGAATATACATTAATGGATTTCAGGCCATGCATTTGTTGAACTGTCAGGGGTGGACAAATTTCAGCCCTTGGTGTAATGTGGCCCTTGACTTAATAGCGTGAATGGCAAGAGAGGAGAGAGAGAGATGGGAGGGAAGGAGAGTCACACACAAAATGAGTGAGTTTGGCCCTTGCTGCACTCATAAGCATATGTGGCCCCCAGAAGGCTACTCCTGAAGGAATGCAGCCTTCCTCATCAATAGAATTCCCTTCCACTGGAGGCCTGCCTGGCACCAAGTTTGGCTTCAACACCAGGCAAAGACACACACACCCGGGATTTGGGCAGCAACCAATGGGTGGCATTTAATTAAGCTTTACTCAGAGTAGATGTGTTGAATCAATGGACCTAACAGTAATGTTCATTATATTCCATGGGCCTACTTTGAGTTAATTTTAGTTCACTACTATCCAATGTTCGGATGTTTTTACTCTGATTATCTGATGGTATTCCATGCTGATACAACTCAGAGCAGACACGTTGAAATTAATAAACATGACCAAGTTTGGTCTATTAGTTTTAAAAGGTCAGCTCTGAGTAGGACTTAGATGAATACAGTTTTTAAGTATGTATTTTTATTATTGTATTTTCATTTTGTTGTACATTGTTTTTAGGGATTATCATTATGCTTATTATTTTTGGCCATGATAAGTGATTCATAAATTTAATGCTGTAAATCAGTGATGGCCAAACTTGGCCCTCCAGCTGTTTTGGGACCCTAGCTAACAGGACCAGTGGTCAGGGATGATGGGAATTGTAGTCCCAAAAGAGCTGGAGGGCCAAGTTTGGCCATCACTGCTGTAAATCAACTCAAAAGAAAAAGGATTACCCATCCCTGATCTATGTCAAAGGAAACCCACTAACCTAAAGCCAACCAGCTAGGAAATTGGTCATCTCTGAGAAATAAATTTTCACTTAAGAGATCACCTTTCATTGATTAAAACACATACCCCTCTTAGACCAATAGTGCTTTAGCCAACGCAAGGACTGTCATGTTGGAGCAGATGCAATTTGCCTTCACTTATATGCAGAGGAAGCTGCATAAGGAATTACATTACATTCTGTAAAGAACTGGAGGTGAACAAGAGTTGTGAATAAGTGGAGATGGAAGTTGGCAGAAAAGTCTCATGTTCTGCTGTGGAGATTTCTGTGTTTGCCATTGTTCCAAAAAGGTTATTAGCAGGCTGCAGTACAAACCGTCCTGAAGTGTTCGCTATGCCTTTGTCTGACTACAGAGTTTTTACAAGCCCTATTTTCTTTGAGAGCTGACAGCATAATGGTCCTGGACAAAGCCAATTAACATCTGCATGTTCACTAGGGGATGGGCCAAGCTCTTTTATAGGAGAGAAAAGAGAAAAGCAATTCAGCAGCAAGAGAGAGGGAGAGAGAGATTATTTTATTTCTTTGTGGTCCACAAGAAAGAGGCAGACCACGTTTTGGGGTTATAACTTGACCACAACTTTATTAACATTTACAAGTATTATGCAAAATTGAGAAAGAGCCTTGTGACACCTTAAAAACTAACAGGTTTTAGTTATTAATGAACTAGCATCCTATTGAAATTATAAACATTTTTCTTCAAGAAATGGTCTAGAGATGTTGTCCAATGCCACACCCCACCCACTGGTGTGAATGAGATTCAGTGCAACATGCTAAATATTGGTGGAAAAGCCACAGTTCCAAAATGTGATAGGTACTGTAGAAAGGAACTTTAGAAAAGGAACTTTAGAAAAACAGAAGTGCTGGCATTATAGTTAGGAAAACTAGTGCAATATTCCCCACATCTGAATGCACCCAAAGTTGCCACTCCCCTATCCTTTCAACAAATGCATGCTTCTGTCCCCCCCCCCCCCACACACACACAATTTGCCATGACAATGGCAGGAAAGAAGTGCCCTAAATTCCATCACTTTTCTTTCTCGATTTTCTGGGTTAATGCAGTTGCAAATGGATTTTTTTTTCTCGAAACAACACAGAATGAGTGCTAAACTTCCACTAGGTTTTCAGAAGTGTTTTTTACAGTGTGAAAGCTCAAACAGGGAAATGATGGGGAAATGGAATGAAGTTCTGTGTGAGTGCAGCCTTCGATTGACCAGTGGACACACAGATGATAGTTGCTCATGTTTAGGCCACACATAAATGGGTATTTTCAGTAGTGCTTTACCTCTCCCCAGGCTGTGGAATGTTCTCCCCAGGGAGACGTACCTGGGACTATCCTCCTCAGCCCTTAGCCACCAGGCACCCTTCCCTGGCAAGTACATTCACCTTGCTTACTTAGGCCTTTGGTAATTGAGTTATCTCCTATGGTGGTGCTCATTTTTTTAGTGGGTGGGTACAACTCGTCCTTCTGAATATGTTACTAGATTAATATTTTAGGTATTTTGGATTCTACATTGTTTCAATATTTTCTGACAACTACTGCTTTGTCGAAATCTGTCCTCAGATTTCTAAAACTATTTTTTTCACCAGTGAAATAGACTTTGCATGTTTCTCTCTTTATGCTTCTGATGGGTGCAGGACCAATATTAATTTATTGCTGTCAAGTAGCTATGAGTGTTGTATGTGTATGTTGTTATCTGCATTAAACATTTCTCCAATGCCTTCAGAGCTACTGGTGCTTCCAGAACTAAAAAAGGCTTATGGGAGAAGTTATCTCATGAAGTCTTCCCTGGGTTTTAACCGAAATGTGGGAAGCTAGGAGGGTAGCAAGCGAGCTCCTGAGATCAATGTGCTCACTTACTTTTTTAAAATTAAAGTCTTTCTTTTACTTTAAAAGACATTGGTTCAAATAGTTTTCTTTTAAAGTAAAAGCAGAGATTTCCAAAAGAACAACAATTAAAAAGACTTAACTTTAAAACAACAGCAACCAGCAGCCAGGTATATGGAAGGCCCTTTGCACTTACCGGAAAGCTCAGTCGAGGAAGGATGTCATTGGGTCAACAGGAAGTGCAGGCACCCAGGAAGGCTGCAGAGTGCAAATGCAATTTCTTTTCTCATAAACTTATGAAGAACCAGGGGGGGGGATACAGGATAAATATTTGGCACAACAAAAATAACAGAGGCAGAATACTGCTTCTCCCACCCATGAAGAGGAGCAAATTCAACAAAGGGCCCTGGGGTATGTGGATGGGTGTCAAAATGTGTTATTGGCCCTTGAAAGTGATAGGGTCCTAGGCTTTCTTCAGCTAAGGATCATGGTTAGGCTGATTGTAGCAACAGGTAGACATCTGTTTTAAAATAGCTACACAGAAGTATAATGTTTTATTATTTCCATAGCACCATCCATCTCTACTGTGTTGTGTAGACTTTCTTAAGCAAGGACAGGTTCCTGCCCCTCAAGCATTTTACAATCTAATTATTGAGCTCTGGAAAAAATATTCTCCAAATGTGTTAGTAATAGCTTGTTAATGGCAAAAAAAAATGATCTAGATGTTTTCATGGTTTAATACAAATGGATATCCATTTCATCTTAGTTTTGGCTTCTCTGTGGTTTAGGGCAGCCATCCTTTTCAAATTTTGAGTCAATTGCTGTTTTGGACTTGGCATGAGCCATCCAGACCAGCGATGGTTTCAAATTCAATGATTTCTAACCATGATGGCTATGTTCCACCTCCATTGCTGGAGATAGCATGCCTTTGAATGCCAGTTGCTGGGATCGCAAGTGTGGAGAGTGATGTTGTGCTCAGGTCCTGCTTGTGGGCTTCCCATAGGCATCTGGTTGGCCACTGCAAGAATGTTATACTGTGAGATGCTGTACTATATGGGTGGAAAATTAGCCTGATCCAGCAGCCTCTTCTACTAAGTTCTTAAATTCATTTGCTTGCTTGCTTGATCTGCAAATTCTTCAGACTTTTATTACTTGACCCCTGCCCTTGTGTCTAGGATGTCAGTGTTGGAGCGGGGGAGAACGGGACAATTTTTTCTAAACTTGTACATCAAAAAATATTAATTAAAAAAAGATTTTCAGACATGGAGCAATGCAGTAGATGATCCTGGCTGCATTCCTAACCTGTTTGCCTAACCTGCTTAGGTTCTGGTGAATATTAGCTATTCATTCTTAGGTTCTCTTTATGCCTTCTATTAAATTTTTAACTTGCACAAAGCATTTATCACCTAATATTAATTTGAAACCAAAATATTTTCCGTGACATAAAAAATATACAGCCCCTCCCCCACTCCCCCACACACTATTGTCCCTTTTGCAACTGCCAGGTATCTCCTGGTACCATGGTATCACTTGTTAACACTGCATTGCTGCCTGTTTCCACTGCAAAAATAAGAGGAGGAGTGTGTGGTACAACTTCAGGCTGTCACTACTACCAGGAATCCTGCCATGACCTCTGGAGACCCCTTTTTGTAAGAGAATCCAATTTGTTGATGTATATGCTTGAGTGCCTCACAGCTTGCCCATAAGTTTGCTTTTGCTAAATCAGTTGCATATGAAGAGCTTATTAAAATGTCATTAATGGCAACCATATAATTATCATTAAGTTGGTTATCTACTAGGCACTGCGTTGCCTCCTGATATGAGCACAGGCACTGGCATTCCGATTTTAAAGGAACATCGTGTCTGTGCATCACGACCTGCTAACTGTGGTGACTTGGGAAGGGCCTGAATTTACCAGCCTCAAGAAAAGCTCTCACAGGGGGATTTTCACCTACCAAAATTCTGAGAAAGGGCCATATACTGTACCTTCTTGCATCAATATCCAGGCTGGACAAGCTTCCTAAACCATCTCCAAAATAGGGAGGAAGGGTTTTCTTTCTTCTCATCAGTGTCCCTTGGAAAGACTACAACTCCCAAGAGTTGCTGCTCTGGGGGCCCAGGTGTGCTGTGGAGTGCTTCAGGGTAACAGTGAAACAGGAGAAAGAAAAGTCATTTTCCTGCTCTTTCCTCACTGCTCCTGCCAGCAAACTCATCCTTAGAAGGGTGACAATGCAGGTTGAAGAGTGGTAGGAAAGAAGGCCCAGCTATTCCCCAAGCCCCCCCCCCCCAATATTGTTTTGAGAAGTAGTTTATCAGCTTTTTTTCAGGGAGAACGAAGCCCCTTTACAGGTTAATCTGGTGAGCTCACCTAGCCCTGTATGTTACCTATAGGGGGACAGGAGGTGGGCAGGTGTGGAGGACTCCTTGGTCCTGAATGCGGTAACTGTGCCCCTGAAGGACCAGGTGCGCAGCCTGGGAGTCATTTTGGACTCACAGCTGTCCATGGAGGCGCAGGTCAATTCTGTGTCCAGGGCAGCTGTTTATCAGCTCCATCTGGTACGCAGGCTGAGACCCTACCTGCCCGCGGACTGTCTCACCAGAGTGGTGCATGCTCTAGTTATCTCTCGTTTGGACTACTGCAATGCGCTCTACGTGGGGCTACCTTTGAAGGTGACCCGGAAACTACAACTAATGCAAAATGCGGCAGCTAGACTGGTGACTGGGAGCGGCCACTGAGACCACATAACACCGGTCCTGAAAGACCTACATGGGCTCCCAGTACATTTCTGAGCACAGTTCAAAGTGTTGGTGCTGACCTTTAAAGCCCTAAACGGCCTCAGTCCAGTATACCTGAAGGAGCGTCTCCTCCCCCATCATTCTGCCTGGACACTGAGGTCCAGCGCCGAGGGCCTTCTGGCGGTTAACTTGCTACGAGAAGCCAAGTT
The DNA here is from genome assembly GCF_963506605.1 of Zootoca vivipara. NCBI lineage: Eukaryota > Metazoa > Chordata > Lepidosauria > Squamata > Lacertidae > Zootoca > Zootoca vivipara. The sequence continues at coordinate 72,610,273 of NC_083279.1, read as the reverse complement.
ACAGGGAACCAGGCAGAGGGCCTTCTCGGTAGTGGCACCCACCCTGTGGAATGCCCTCCCACCAGAGGTCAAAGAGAATAACAATTACCAGACCTTTAGAAGGGATCTTAAGGCAGTCCTGTTTAGGGAAGCTTTTAATGTTTGATGGATTTCTGTATTTTAATATTTTGTTGGAAGCCGCCCAGAGTGGCTGGGGGAACCCGGCCAGATGGGCGGGGTATAAATAATAAATTATTATTATTATTATTATTATTATTATTATTATTATTATTATTATTATTATACCTTTCCCTTGCATTTGATTTAGGCAGAGGATTGTACTTAAGCTATCCGTTCAGTTAAATAAATAAATTTAATTCTGATTAACAGAATTTGATTCTTTGCTGGATCTAGTTATGGAGAAAGGGGGGGGATTGTAGCTCCATCACCCAAAATGTTCAGGTAAGGTTTTTGCAGAACAGGTTTTGGATGGTCAGCAATGGGCTCAGTTTCTTTGAAGTGGCTGATAATATATCCATGTGATGCTCCTTAGTTAATAAAGTGTCACTGTATTTCATTCCACTCTCTACCCTTATATAATTCCTCCCTGGGTGAGTGAGACCCACCTCTGCCTGAGCTCACTATAGTGCAAGGCTTTGCGGTTTTAATGTGGTCTTGTATAATTTCATGGCTAGTATGTGTTGCAATGATTTTATGTTTTGTAAGCTTCCTTTGGCTTATAGTAAAATGGGGTTAAAAAGGGATTGACTGATTGACAGAAAAAATCAAAATGGGTTGCTGATGTAATTGAGTGGAAAGCCACTTCGAAAGGGTCGGGATTAGCGGATCACTGTCAAACAGGGAGGAGTTAGCAGTGCTGTACAGGGTTAAACACAGCCTTCCATGCTGCAACATACTTTGCTTCCCTTGCCACTGTTTTGCTGCAGTATACTTTTGAATGTGTATAAAAATCTGACTGTATCTGTCATAATAGAGACCACTTGATGAAAATGTAGTCCTTAACCATCTTAAATAAGAAATGAGCTCCTCTGCAAACCTGTGTGCCATGTGGCATGATTGGCAGCCTCTGATCCGGCATATAATAGATTATTAAATTGCAGGTCACAACTGGGGTGCATCATTAGCAAGCGTTGCCATTCAGGCAATGGGAGATGCAGAGAAGAGAAGGGGAAAGTTTGTATGTTGCCTGCCCTGGTTTCATTTAGCAATCGGCAGCCATTCTGTTTGAGTAAGACTAAAATATTCCTATTTGCAAATACATATATATTGCCTTGACCTGTCACTCAGGATTTACAGAGTTGTCTTTCTTATCAGAACACGAAGACAGGGGAAGACATTTTACGTGGAATGTCATGTGTCAGTCTAGGCTTAGATACCACAATAATGGGCACTGGAGGAATGTCAGAGCAGGGGAGAGAGGAAGACAAAATAAAAGCCAGCTCAGAGATATAGTGGGTATCTAAAATGAAGAGAAGCAGGTACTTAAGTATCCAATCAACTGACAATAAAAGAGGAAGCGTGAAATCGTTTCCAAGGAGCTGCAGCAAAGGCCTGAAGTAGATAAATAACAGTAGGTATAGATAATGGGGACCAGCTTGCAGCTCTGTGGTTAAGTGCACAGTCTGATGATGCTCTTCCCATGGACTGTGGATATAATGCCGTCCGACATTCCATAGATAAAAAGACAGGTATCTTTGTATCACCCCATTCCATAGATTATTCTACAAGCCCCGCCCATGCCCGTATTTCATCTTGAAGGCTCTTCAGCACCTAAACTATGCTGTATTCATTATTCTGCAATAGACCAGTCCTCCACTGATATAAACACACATTGGTTGATGGTTCTTTGACTGAATAGCATACTTAAAATATCTAATTGTACTTCTGTATGTGAACAACAATTTAAAAAATATACCTCTGCATCTACACCGGGTGTTTTGATGCATATGCCTTTACTAACACATAATGATGAAAACACATCCCTTTGTCCATCCCAAAAGGGTTGAGGTGCTTCCAGCATGGCATGCAATGCAACTACTTGGAGAGCTTCTACCTCTACCTGCCCTACAAGCCTTTCCACACCCACCCACCACAAATACACACACACACACACACTTTGGTCAGCTTCGCCAAAAGGAACTGGACTGGAACTTGTATGCCTGGCAGGAAAAGCCTTGCACAAAGCATCATTTTCCCATTCAGAGTGCTAGAATGTTTAGACCCAAGTCTCGCCCCCAATGGGAAACTGAGCCAAATTTTACCCATTCTCCCACACAATCTTCAGCTATAACCCTATGCATATTTATCTGGGAATGAGTTCCAATCATTTTGGGTTAACAACAGCATTATGCTGTTAATTTCCTGGGAAGGGATCTGAACCTTGACTAAAGTTGATTCTAACCATTCTTACTAGCAACTTGCAGAAGCCATCCCTCCACAACAATACGTAAACATAGAGGCAAGTTAAGTGCAGCAATCTAGTTGAGAAAACAGAGGTTGTCCTTAGCAAATAGGAACAGGTAGAAAATATGAGAGATGTGGCTCATCTGTGGCCAAGTTCCAGATGTGTTTGCATGTGTGTAAAGCCTCATTATCAAGAAGCCTACCCTCCCTGGAGCTTCTCACTGCCCCATAGTCCCTTCCCAGCTGCTACTGAATCTCTTTACTCTGGAGTCACCTTCTCTGTCTGCTTTGTCAAACTTTTGTTTGGTCTCTTGCTGACAACTCTGCCTTTCAGGATGTGGGAAGGGGTTATTTTTCATGTGCCCTCTTCTCTTCATTCATTTACCTAGCCAACAAACTCCCCACATGCAATGAAGTGCCTGGCACAATTATTCCAAGCAGTGGGGATCTCACAGGGGAACCGCACCAGTTAACATGTTAAACCAAAAGGAAACAGCAGGCCAGAGCGTTCCATGCTCTGGCATAAAAAATGGATGATCTAATATTTTATTCATCAAATTCCCCTCTTCCTTTTTCTTTCATTTTTTTTCCTCCCACGAGATCACGCTCCAGCTCCTCTCACGTGCCTTTCCCCTTGTTCTTGATAATGATGGCTGTATTATGCAGCTTTCCTTTAAGATGCCTCTCAGCCTCCCCTTTTTAAATGGCAGCACTGAATCTTTAGCTCCTGGAGGATTGTTTCCTAATCTCTGCTGATTCCTGCAGCTCCGCCTCCCTGTGACTGGGCGGGCCATATGCAGATACATTCCCATACGGCATTAGGAAGCTATAAGCTCTTTGAAACTTTATTCGCTCACTCAGCAACTCCAGCAGTGCTCCTGCTATATTTGAAGGGGCATAAAAAGATGCTTAGTTGTCATAGTGAGTGGGTGCCTACAGTGAAATAAAGGTATTAAAGGTATGCATTCACTTGCCCATGTTCCATCACTAATCTAGCATCATATCTAGGCTGTAATAAGTGGCAAACGTCACACTCTTGGGCCTAAATAAATCAACATTACTATGTGTTACTAGTCATGGCTTCAGCTAAAACAAACAAGGAAATGTGTTCCAGTGAGAAAGGAACTTCACGTGGAATTGTCACTTGCTGGTAAAAACTCTGTTCCACAAAGGAATATGTAGCAGCTCAAAAATATATCTTGCCAGGCTTCCGGTTGACCACGCCATCTTGCTCAGACGGGGGTCCGCACAGCGGAGCGGACCTCGGCGCTTCAGAGGTGGAGGGAATCGTTCCAGCGAAGCGAAACCTCCTTAAAAGCCCCAAATCGAGCTTTTTGGGGACAGATTTTGCCTGGCGGCGCCAAAAGCGGGCTCTCTCCTCCCCGGATCGGCTTTGTTTAAGCCCCCGAGAGCGAGGAGGTGAACCGCGGCGGACAGGCTGACATTGCTGCTCTGAGAGTGCGAAGCTGCGAGTCTGGGAAGTGGAGGTGGCCAATTCTTCAAAGAACATTCAGCAAATGAATAGACTGTGAGTAATTTGGATTCTTTGGAATGTAAATTAAGGCAACAATTTGGACCTGGGAGAGAGGGGAAAAGAGGAAGCCACCCCCCCCTACGGTAACATAAGAGACAGTAAACAGAAACCCGAAGCCGTAAACAGAAGATTTCAACTTAAAAGGATTCCTCAAAGGCATCAAAGAGAATCTCCCCTAAATGCAGGGTAAAAGGGGAGAGAGACTGTGGTTGTGATTGCCCTGCAGAAAGAAGTTAAGACTAAGAAAGACCTTTCTGTTCCTCGGGAGCCGGCAGCCCAGACAATCCAGTGAGTTGATCAGGATTTATAGTTAAATTCTATTTCTATCTTTATCTCTGGACTTTTTGGAAATTCTTTTTTGGTTTATATACTTTTGAAATGTGAGTTCGAACTTTATTTTTAAGAATGCAGCCAGCTTGTTAAAATGGAGTCGAGAAAATAGACTGCGATTATATTCCACCCCATGTGACAAGTTTTGACCTTGACAGGACTGAACTATGTCAACAAAAAGGTACCCGCCTGAGTTTCAGCGGACTGTTTTGACCTTAATGTGGGAAGCAAGAATAGAACTATGTCAAGAGGAGACACAACGGCAAGTGTTACAGCAACAATTCCAGATGATGATGGCAGAATATGATTTCTTAGAAGATGAAGCTTTTGAAACTGAAGAAGACGAATGTGAGAATGACAATGATGAGGACTGTGATGACTTAACACAAAATGAAGCCCATCACGAAAAAAATGATGATTTTACTCTACAAAAAGTTGGATGGAGTGCCTCCCCTTCGAGGGGGGCACGATTGGACTTACTGGAACTCCAGAATGACCACAGGGAAGAAGGAAAAATTAAGCAGAGAAGAGAAGAAGCTCAGGGGTCTGATATGGAGGCCTGGATGGCAAAAGACTGTAAACAGGGGGTGGGGTGAAGGGAAAGTGAAGTTGTGATTGTAAGGATGGGTTAATAGGACTATAACTGGACTGCTGACTATGGAACTTGCTGGATTGGTGGGGTGGAGCCAGTACTCGGGGGGGTGTAAGGTTAGTTTGGGAATAATTATAGGTTTAAAAAGTGAATTGATTCTGGAAAAAGGTGAAAATATGGAGGCCTATAGAGGGGTAAAAATTAGGCACGGGAAGAAAAAATGGGAGTTTGATTTCTCAGTGATTGGACAATAGGCGAAAATGATAATAGTTAGTTTAAAAGTGGTACAAGATATAAAGGTGTATGTTATAAAATATGAACTATGAAACTGTTGAAGATGATAAATAAGGGAGGAAAACCGGGGAAGGGGGGAGGGTGGGGAAGCCCACAAAATATGGTTTAACAATTATGAATTTAACAATTATGATGAATTTTTTTTGTCTTTTTTCCTTTTTGTCTTTTTTCTTCTTCTCTTTTTTCTCTTTTTCTCTTTTTGTATTTTCTTTTTTTTTTGGTATGACAATAGATGGTTGGATGGATGAACTCCTGCGTACTGCCCTGGTTCACTGGAGCTCCCTGGTGGCAGGGGGGGGGGCTTCGGGGGCAGGGGAGGGGGAGGAGGACAGAAACCCAATCATAAAATGGACCACTTCTGACTGTTCACCTGCGTGGGATACTTCTGTGGCAGGGGAGGACCCATGGAGGGGGGTGGGAAGAAGGTGGAAAAGGTGTATATGTATGTACCATCTTTTGTAATTTGTAAAATCAATAAAAATTATGTTTTAAAAAAAAAATATCTTGCCAACATTAACAAAGGGGCACAGTGGCTGTAAATCTAGTCACCTTCTTGCTGTCTTCTCTGTATGGAACCTGTTGGTTCCTTAATATGGTTCCTGTGCATGCTTCACATTTAGGGGTATTTTGCTCATGCATGCATTTCACTTGACTACTCATTGTTTCATGATGTCCAGGTGAATGGGTAAACCAATTATACTGAAAAGCATTGTGTTTGTAATGATATGAAAGTCCTGTTTGTGGCGTTTTGGTCCACAATTGCCTGTTCACTCATGCAACCCACCCGTTGATGCTTCTGTCATCAAGTGAAGAGTATGTGTCTTGTCAACTGGCCTTTTCACCACCTTGACTTGCTTTTACCAGAACCTTCTTTTTTAAAAAAAATATATATATTTTTATTAATTTTCCAATTAAAACCAATTATATCACATTCATTATTTCAAATTATACACATATATATCAATCAAACCGAATGTTATGCCAAATCATCTAGAAAATTTTTTGGGGTTCCCATGCTTCAAGAAATTGGGGATTCCTCGCAGCCGTCCACTGCCGTCTTTTTTCTAAAGTTCAAATCGTCTCTCCAAGTTCATAATACTCCAGATCTTTCCCTTACAGTCATATAGATGTTTTCCACTTTCAACCGATTGTTTCCCAGCTGCTGAGATAAATATCAAACAAGGTTTCACAGATGTTCTTTCTCCTGTGTGGGTTAATCAGTCCAGCCTCCCCATAAATCTTCTTAGTCTGGAGCTCCCTGTTGCGTCAACACGAAGCAGCGCCATCTTAAAAAGCTCAAATCACTTTCGTTTTCTCTCATAACCATGCAGATTAACGATCTTTATAAAATTTACAGCTTTTCCAGGCAGAAGACCCAAACATCAAACCATAGACTCTTGGTAAATTAATGGATCTCCTTGCCCTATAGCTGAACTTAGCTTCAGGTCGCTGCTCCAATTCAAAGTGCGTCACAGCTCATAAATCCTCCGAACGCGTCCAGGCACTCCTTCCGGGGGGGGCTTTTCTCATCGGCAACTCCACATCTTTAAAAAATATGCTCAGTAACAACAGTTTATAAAGTTCAACTCACACAGTCTTTTGCTTCTCTTTCACTCCAAACAAGCCAGGACATCGCGTCTGGGAAGGTACGAAGTAACTCATATGAAGAAAAATAAAAAAAATCTCACTTCCCTTATCGCTCCGTCCCCATCAATCCTTCTTCCAGATGAAATACAGCCTTTGACTCCTCTCCCTCAGCAGCATAAATTTCTCAGCAGTAAACAGCGCTTCTTCCCCTCCTTCTGAAGTATGTCCATAGATTTAAGCCTAATTATCTTCTTTAACCATGGAAATCCCCGCCATGCAGATTAGCGTCCGGGAGTCCTGGCCCTCGTAAGTGCTTTTCAGCCCAAGCTCCCCCCACTCCAAAAACAGTCGGAGTGGGTCTGGGGGCATCGCGGGCCAGCGGCCCCTCTCCGTAACCCCCGGAGAGGGTAGGGGGTTGCCATTTACTCCCCTAGCAACCGCCAAATTCCTTACGAAGGTCAGAGGGATGGAAAACAGGTCCGCCATTCCTGCCGGCGGAAACCGGAACCCCAGCTTTTACCAGAACCTTCTACCTGGTGAATTTCTTTGAAGTGCATGCCTCCAAAAGTCATCTGCTCCCAACTATGGCACCAATGAATAGTCCCATTGGAATTGATGCGAAAAATTAGTTACAACTAAGTCAAAGGACCTAGATTTCAATGGGAACTAAGTTAAATTAACTTAGTCTGTATCCAACCCAAACTATGTGACATAGCTTGCACCACTTGATGTGGGAGGACGGCACACAGCTGCCACAATACTTTTTAAAGAGCCTCCCCCACCCCCATGCTGCTTTTAATTCACCTAAAGCAGGCATGTCCAACCTGTCAATCACGATATACCTGTCAATCGCAGGGCATCCCTAGTTGATCCTGGTCGATCTCATGATCCTGATTGTTCACCCAACAACTTTGGTGAATTATTGCCAAAGAAGCTCAATAACAACCTCAAAAACCTTGGGTCTTCCTCCCCCGAAAAGCTCAACAACTTTGTTTCCCAATCCAATGGGTAGATCACTGCCAGTTTTATTATGGTGGGAGTAGATTGCAGTCTCTTGGGAGTTGGACATGCCTGATTTAGAGTGAAACCTACTTTCTGTCCTCTGCTGATTTGAAACAAGGGAATACTATAAATCTTCCCCACATTTTCTAGTTTGTCTTATAATGTTTGGGGTCCATTTGTTGAACTTCCATAGTTCTTACACATGGGTAGTATAGTGAGTGATGTGGCAGCACATTATTTATAGTGCTTAATCATGCACACATTAATTGCCCATACCTGATTTGATCAAGACTTTAAAATATTATGAATTTATATCAAGAATGTTAATTCATGTAAAACATGCAAACTCTGAAAACATTCTCGTTTCTTCCTGGATGAAATTGTTGGTGTTTCCAGATGACCTGTTTATTTAGCATTCTTCCTGATTTGTTTGCAGGGAGCCTAGATGACATTTTGTATTTAATGAGTAATCACCTTGATTTGTTTGTGGGGAAGCTAGATGATATTACAGAAAAATTAATGGTCATCCCACACTTTTTCCCATGACTTTCCTTATTGCAAGGAGTCCAGTCTTTGGGGGAGGCACAAGAGCTCCAAAATGACTTCAAATTAACAACCTGAATTTGCCAGTATGTGATTGCCTCCCGCTCCAAAATAGTGACGGTCTGGAAGTGCCCTGTGACTATTTGATGGATTTTGGTAATCCAGACCAACAGTTTGAGCTTTCCTTGTGTTTTGAAAAAAGTGAGAGAACTACCCCCCCTTTATTTCTAGTAAAGCCTTCTAATATATGGACCTATGGGGAGGGACGCAGGTGGCACTGTGGTCTAGACCACAGAGCCTAGGGCTTGCTGATCAGAAGGTCGGTGGTTCAAATCCCTGTGATGAGGTGAGCTCCCATTGCTCAGTCCCAGCTCCTGCCAACCTAGCAGTTCGAAAGCACGTCAAAGTGCAAGTAGATAAATAGGTACAGCTCCGGCGGGAAGGTAAATGGCGTTTCCATGCACTGCTCTGGTTCACCAGAAGCGGCTTAGTCATGCTGGCCACATGACCCGGAAGCTGTCTGTAGACAAACGCCAGCTCCCTCGGCCTATAGAGTGAGATAAGCGCCGCAACCCCAGAGTCATCCACGACTGGACCTAATGGTCAGGGGTACCTTTACCTTTACCCCTTTGGAATAATACCCTTCCATTAGGGTTGGCCAAGTCCACCTGTTTCTTATCAGTGTCACTTCTTCTTGCATTCTTCCTTAAGCCCATTCCATCCTTCATCTGCATTAATCAACTAAGTTTGACTGATTAAAAAAAAAACTCATTAGGAAAAACATACCTTGGGGTGGATATACCTGCTGTGTGATTCTGGTCCATCATGTTATTCCAGGCAATATTTGTTGTTGTGTATGCACACATACACCCCAAAACTCAATTCTCTCCCATGCCCTTTGTTCGTATTAATTAGATTTTAATGATATTTTATGGACACATCCTTTCCTTCACCATCTTTTGTGGATGACACCATTGAAATCAAGGACCTTCCAAAGTCAGCCACCACTTGTACTAATATCTGTGGGTATCCCGAGCATATGCAGTAATGCAGTCAAACCTTATTCTTTTTTTGGCCAGTCACAACAAAGATGCTTGTGGAAAACTGGCAAGCAGGACCTGAGCACAAGAGCACTCCCAACCACTGTGGTTTCCATTAACAGGTACTTAGAACCATTACTGTTTGAAGAGTGGATAAAATTATGGAAGGAAAACCTTAAATTCACAGCATGCATAGTTCTAAAAGGGAATGTAATGAAAATGCTATACCGCTGGTATATGACGCCGGTAAAATTGGTGAGAATGTATAGAAAGAAGGACAAAGCATGCTGGAAGTGTAAGGTATCAGATGGTGATTTCTACCACATGTGGTGGTCATGTGACAAAGTGAATAAATGGGAATCAGTTTATAATGAGTTAAAAAAATATTTAAGTATACGTTCCCCAAAAACCCCCGAAGCCTTTCTGTTAGGGCTGATGGGAAATGAAATTTTAAAAGCAGACCAAAGATTGTTCATGTATGCCACAGTGGTGGTGAGAATATTAATAGCCCAGAGATGGAAATCACAGGGATTGCCTTCAATTGCAGAATGGCGAGTGAAGATGTTGGAATATTTAGAGTTGGCCAAACTGACATGCAGAATCCAAGATCAGGAGGACATGAAATTCAGAGAAGAATGGAGTAAATTTATGGATTATGCAAAGGAGAACTATAAGAATATAAAGACTACAATATTGATTTAGCATTGATATAATATTTGGCATTGAGTTAGTATCTAATATGGGGAAATTGTAAAATGCGTGAGTAAAGTGAAATAAATTACCTGCTTAAGGGAGGAGGGAAGTCAAAGCTTGACAAAGCTATTTGTTGTATAAATGTAAATTGTATTTGTTGATGTAAAGAAACCTGAGAAAACAATAAAAAATATGGGGGGGGGGGAGAACCATTACTGCTTCTGATCATGGAGGCAGAACACAGCCTTATGGCTAGTAGCCACTGATAGCCTGATAGGACTGAGAGTACAGAGCAAATTGGGCAAATTCACTGAGAGGCCAATACCCCCTGCAGAAAGGTTACTCCACATCAAATAGTTGAAATATTGGCAGAGCGGCATTATACTAGCCATTAGAACACTCATTTAAAAGTTAGCAATCCCTCTCTCAGCTAAAACAGAATGCAATGAACAGCAGAATAAGCATATTAAAAGACAATTTGTACAGTCATTTGGGCAAGTAGGTTTTTCATGACATCACAAGTTTTTGTATGCAAAGAAATCGCACAGTTCCAAGTCCTTCCCAATGCATGCTGTGCAACACGGAAGTCCTGCCTTATAACACCCAATGAATAAAAGTTCTTAGCTTTCAAGTGTTGATTCAGGGCCCAGGAATATAAAGCCATGGTGAAATGACAGCCATGGAGTGCATGTTCTGACATTTGAACATGAGGGTCTTTAGAAAGAGGCACTGTTTAGCCTCTCCTCTGTACAGCCACTCTCTGCTCCTTGAACATCTGAGGGCACCAGAACTTTCTTTTTAGTCATGTCAAAGAATGCCAGAGTCCTTACATTCACTGAACACCAGCACTGCACTGAACTTGTGGCAGGGTAAACATATATTCACCTGCCTGCCAGATGCTTTTAATAATCAGAAAAAGTCATGCTGGTGCTTGGTTGTCTTTTCTTCCTTCCTTTCTTTTTTGAGCATTCATTCAGGCATTGGGTTTGTTTGTTTTCCCACCTTTTGGAAATGGTGTGAAAGAAACACATAGTCCATTTGTACTTTCCCCCTTAGGAATTACTTGACTGGCTTACCATTGTCACAGGGGTGTATTGCAGAAACTAATCCTGGTTTTGAGTTTAGAAACATCCTTAGAAAGTGCTGCAGCCAGTTGAAATAGATGGTTCTGGTCTAGGCAACTCATTGATCTGACTCACTATAAGGGAGCTTAATGTGTTTGAAAGTGCTTTTATATCAGGGGTTTCCCCATTGCCAAGGGCAAGTGCATTTCCTGCGCAAGTAATGTGGTGTATGGTGGACTTAGTTGCCAATTGCCCTTAGTTGCCAACTCATTTCCAGGCATTCCTATCCTGAGCTGAGTAACATATATTCATTCATCTTCTGTAATGTTTTTTTTCTAATTTTGCATATATTTGTATGAAGTAGTATGTGAATTGCCCTGAGACTTGAAGGTATAGGGCAGTATATAAATTCTAACAACAACAACAATGCACAAGGCAACATGCATGAGGTGCATGATGGGGTGCAGAGACACTGTCATGCACAACAGTTTGTGTAGAATTGCAAACATCTCACAGGGTTGGAGGTTTTGTCAAAGATCTTGGCAGATTGCTACCGCATTCTAATCTTCCACAGACTTGTGTTTGTCAATGAGCATATGCCATACTGCATAGTAGCAGAGACATTTGTCTCTCTGTATGTTATGTGGCTTTCATCATTGGATGGAACTCTGTTACTCTGTTTCTCCACCTTTTGACACCTTCTCTGCTGTTGCATGTGATAAGATCTTGCACTGCTGTGCTGAGATTATATTGTCAGGTATAGGGTCAAAACACATTAGTTAATGGACTGTATCTCCCTTTTAAGAATTTATCAATGCAATCATAGGTCTTTAGGCCTTGCAAGGATTTGGCAGTGGCGGGTAAGAACAGATTGGTTCATCACCATTGCAAATTATTACCAAGTTGTATTGCTGTTGAAGATATACTACAAAGCTGAGTTGACAAATTATGTCAACATTGCTGGTTGGCTTGTATGGGTAGTAAAAACTGAAACTAGGCTTTGTATACATTGGGGGAAAGTACATGTGTGTGACCAGGCGGCGACAGCCCCAGCCCCCAGGGATCATAAGAAAGGAATAAAACTCTGACGTTACATAGAATTAAAATTAGGCCACAACTTTATTAAACTTCTGAATGTAGAAAGACCTTGGCATAGACCTTGGGTGTGTATCCCTCCCCAGCCCCCCAGCCAGGGGGAACTGGGGCTCATCAGGGTAAATGGGATATGGGGGTGCTCTGCAAGACATAAGTGTAGCAGGCAGCTAAGCCCATATCCCCGCATGCAGGGTAGTTCACTGACGACATTTCAGTGTATGGTCAGTGACACCCATATATAACCCCTTTAAGAGGGGGACCCTGGAATCGCCGCCGCAGGGGGGTGAGTCACCATTTCCCGCCCCCAATATAGGGAAGAAAAGATTTAAAGATTCCACCCAAGGCCATAACCACCAAAGCTGTGACGAATTGCTACGGGGAAGACAAAACCTGCCAATGTTTCTTCCCAGTCCTTCAACAGCGACCAGTCCAAGACCGTAGCAGCACCTGCTAAACAGGAAGAAAAAGTTAACCTGAAAACAAGAAACATTAAACAAAGGGAGGGTAGGGAGGGTGAATCTCCAGATTGTCTGTTCCACCCCCTATTTATAAATGGGGCTGGCCCCACCTCCCAGCAAGAAACTTGATTACTGAGGCTGGGCATGAACCTCCAAAAATTAACACTGAGAGGCAAGCCAGCCCCTGTTTGCCAGTAAGCTCCCTGGGAACTGTAGCACCATGCGTGATCCCACAAAGGGCATCCACAATGTAAAGTGTGAGTGCTCATTATTTCACAAGGTGATACGTGATATGAGCACTATTTGCTGTATACACAAAGCACAAGGCAGAAAAACTGGTTTTATTGCTAATACTCCTATTATATGTTGATTGGTTATAATAGTTTAGCTGCCTTGGGAGTCTTTCAAAAACAGAAAGCAGGGTGTAAATATTTTATTATAACAACGACTGCACTAACAACAACAGGAATATGATGACCTAGAAACAATTCTGGGCAAAATTCGAGAGTGAACAGAGCTGACAGAATAGATAGTATTACTTGATAATACTCAACATTATTATAGCAGTTCATATGTTATGTATTGTAGTTCTTACAGCAATTTTGTAAGGTAAGTCAGTATTATTATGCCCCATACTGCAAGAGAATGGGTGGAGAGAGGGGGGTGCTTGCCTAACGCCACCAGGTGAGTTCATGGCAGATGTGTGATTTGAATCAGGGGGTTTCTGATTTGTGGTTCAATCTCTCAGCCACTATATTACAGTACATGTATGGCAATGGGAGTTCCATCTTTCCAAAAAATTATTTCTGTGGTGAGATAGGGATAACTTCTTGGAGGATCCCCAAGAGACATCATGCATGAATGGAGAGGGACTACAAACAAGCTTTCTTGGTATCAGCTCCCTAGTTTTGAAATTTAATCCTACATTGGTTTTTTATTACAGTTGAATTCTGGAGATTATGGGGAAAGAGTGGGAGACAAAAACCCTTCTGAATATTAGGATGTTCCAGTGAACAAAGTGGAGTTTCAGGAGGGAGGAATCACTTAACTTACAATTGCAAGGTGGCCCATTTCTCCTCCCCCCCCAATTTTTTTCTCTCTCTCTTAAAAAAAGTCAGATACAGTAAGTAGCCTGTCTATCAAGAGTATTTCTACTGCAGGAGATTTCAGAGACAAGGTAGAAAAGAGGAAGGATAAGGGGAACTTTATGAAACCTTTTATACAACTTGGAAACTCCACGTAATATTTCTAGGATCATTAGTCATTATGAGCATGCCCTCAGATGATGAAACACAAAGCCAAGGTATTTCTTTGATTTAAAATTAATTTTCCGAGTTAGAGCTTAGAAACATGAATGAGAGACACATGGATTTTGTAAACTACTTTGAGGTGTTGTTGTTTTTTACAATCAAGCAGTTTATAAATTTTATGAAATAAATAAATAAATACAGAAAGATTGCACCCAAAATGTCTAAGCCTGGGGGCCTCACATCCACTAGAAATGGGAAAATGTGATTTATAATACTTTTCTTAGGCCAAACATTTTTCCTTTGTCCTGCCTGAGTTGGGTAGAGAAAGGCATGTCAGAAGGGGTCAGAACAGCACCCCAGTGTCAATGTGCATTGCTGTTTAGTTAATATACACCAATTGCAATGTGCTTCTATTCAACGGCATGCATATTCTGTGTGGATATGTGCAGTTCCTCTGTATGTCTTTTAGGATTAAAAAAACAACAACATCATTTTTGTCTGACAGCATAGAGGGCCAATCAATACAGCATATGCCTCCTTCTGTCCTGTATAAAGGGAATATTTACTTTTTAGAGTGATTCTAAGAATCCCTAATAATTAAAAAATGCTCTAATGAATGCAGTTAATTTCCTATTCTGAAAATTTGTCGGGAAAGCACTTTTGCCATATTAGCATATTTTGCAAGGTTAATGTAGTGTACTTAATAAGATAAATAAAGCTTGTCATGATATTTCAGGCAAATTTTAACAAGAGAATTCAAAACCATTTTGAAAGCCCTAATCTCTTGGTGTTGTTGAAACTTTGCTTGTTCATGCTGAAACCTTAACTCCTGAGCTTCCACTAGGAATTTAGGTCATTGCCATCATTCTAAAGGCAGCTCCTGTATATGGGAACTGAAAGTGCTCACAAGAAAGGTTGGTGTTGCTGTTGTGGTATGGAAATAATAGAAGTTGAGATGAGTTTGTGCATGAGATTAGTGGAAGCAGACAGAACTGCCATGAGATAGAATGGGGGAGTCAAGGAATTAGGAAGGGGAGAATCAGCCTGTTTCTGCTCCATATCAGTTTCACATATGAGCTCCTGTAAATCTGTCTCATCCATTTTTTCATTTGTGTGTGTGTGTGTGTGTGTGTGTGTGTGTGTGTGTGATATAATCTGCATGAAAATTGAAACTGAAATTTGTATATTAAATGTATTTTCTCTCATAATGCAGATTTCTAAACCTAGATTCCCTCAAAATATGTATTTATAATAAGTGCATTTTGATGAGGTCACATTTAAAGGTGAACTTGCCCAATTTTCACTTTCCAAAACAGTATGGAAACTGAAACACAGCCATTCTTTGAAATTTGCACTTTACCTAATTTTGCAGTGCTGTCCTCCAGCCATGTAATATGTGCAAAAATGCATATACTACAGTAAAGTCTGCATAAAAATGCATGTATTGGTGATCATTTAGAAAAAAATGCATGCAAAAATGTGCATATCAGGAGAAATTTGAACTAAAATGCTAATAAATTTTCAGGAAATTGCTGTACAAATGTGAAGAATTGGATTTAAGAATAGCACAGGTGGGCAAACCATTTCAGCCTGAGGCCCATTTTCCCTGCTGGGCAACCTTCCAAGGTGCCACACATGCATCCCTTTAGCCTCCATCTAGACAACCAAGAGGCATAGTTAAGGTCAAGGACATTTTTCAGCCAGGCAAAAACACCTGGGGTGGAGGCAGGGCCATTGAGAGTGTGGCCAGGAGGCCAATTAGACCCTAGGGGCTTGAGGTCCCCCACCCCAAACATGCATGAGCATTGGGGCTACCCTGCCATCCCCACTTCTTCCAGGGAAGGCTGCAAGGAGATCAGAAGCTTCTGCCTGCAATCATACAGTGATTTGCAGTGTCCAAACCTTAACAACATATCATGATGTCGTCCATAGTTTAGGAAAACTAGTCATCTCCAAACCATGGCTTACAATCCTGGCTTGTTTCTCTACCAAAACCATAACCGACACCTACCAGAGCTCTCAGCTTCTATCAAGCATGCAAACTCAGTGCACTAAAACTAGATATTTTCCCCATGAAAGTGAAGCCAGCCATTGCTTGCCGTTTCTGCATCCCATGCCTTCCTAAGGAAATAAATAAATAAAAGCTGGATGAATATTTCAACCCCTCTCTGGTATGTGCACAGATTCTTCCTATTTCCCTCCTTGGGCTTTTATCACTAGCAGGAGGATGCAAAGGGATATGCATAGCAGCAAGAAGAGTGAGGCACAGAAGGAGCCTGCATTAATGCTCCCGGTGTGCTGACTGTGCACCTAACCTGCCTGTAGCTGCTCCCATTCACTGAATTACCTCTATTTCGAAGGCCAACAGGCTGGTGCAGAATGAGGCATGGCAGGTTACAGGGATCAAAGGAACACCCAACCGCATCCATTGCAGATGCAGCCCCTGGAAATATTCAGTGCAGATGTGCCCTCCAGCAGTGGAGCTATAGCAGACAATTTTAGTAATAAACAATCAGGTGGAGTGGTGCAGCCACAGGGTTTGATGAGAGCTTGCGATGGGTTTTGAAGAATTTCAATTTCACATAGGTACTGAACACATATTTTTAAAATGCCTTATTTGAGCTATTTTATTTTCCTGTAAAAGTCCAAAAGCAGGAAAGCATTTGAAAAATCCTCATGTAAGACACTGAGGGCCATGGGAGGCAATCATAAACTCGCTTCCTGGCTGCCAGCCGTGGGCAAGTCTCAGGTAATCATTAGCAGAGAGCCCTTGTGTTCCTAATGGTTTCTCCGCCTTGCCTTTTGCAGGATGATTGGTTTCTCAGCCTTCTTAACATTATACACTAAAAGCAGCTGCATCAACAGATAAATGAGGCCCCAGCTGGTAAGGTGAGGAAGCGAGAGAACATCCCAGGCAGGCAAGAGGGCAGCTCACTCATTCACAAGGCCCCAAATAGGGCAGCCAGCTCATTATTGCACATACTGATGTGGGCAGGGTCTGGCAGGGTGGGGAGGGGGTCAGAGATGGGCAGGCAAACGAGATATTCAGTAGAAAAAAAATTGCATGGGTAGCTAACCACTACAATAGAAGGATGGGGGAGCCGATCAATGCAAGGAACGGATCGATGCGAGAGGGAGGCAGGTACAATTGAAAGATGGAGCAAAAGATACTGAAGAGGGGTGGAGGAAGAGATAAAGTAGGACAAACCCAGAGTGAAGGGTTGGAGAGGCAGATAAGAGAGGCTGAGAAAGAGGGGCGAAGGCGTTAACAGGCCAGCACTGTCGTGAGGCAGGCCATGGGTGGGACGTGTGGGAATGACAGAATAGATTGCTACAGTTGGGAGATTGATTTTGTTGTTAGATATATTGCAGGTCAAATGCAGTCCTCACACCCCATTGCCTTCACATCTGTTTTTTTTCTTCCACCTGCCTGTCAGCCCCCTGCTGTGTCCTCAATTTTTATTTCAGACTGAGCCCCTCATGTTTCAATGCAGTACGTCTAGCAGCCCTGGAGGTGAGGAAGGGAGGAAAAAGCAATGGGTATATCAGCTCTGCAACCTGTTGTCACAATCATCTTTTACTAGAGGAAAATTTAAAGAGCTTAAAATTACAGGTATTGCTGCTTACACTCAGCTCACTCATTGTCAAATTCTCAATTAATACTCTGGGTGGTACAGGCCTGTGAGAAAACTATGCCACTTCAGATAGTGAATGTTTGAACTGAGGTAGCAGTAGCACTGCTTGCCACCAGAGTAGATTTTATGAGCTGTCAAATTCTAAATCAGACTGGCATACTTACTGTAATGCAGAAAGTTTTTGAAACAAAATAAGAGCCAGGAAGCATGGCAGACAATGAACATTTCTTGAGCTTGCCTCAAGAGCCAATCAGAAGCTTGGAATGGTTCACAATGACCGCCCCTTCCATAGCCCCATATAGCTGATCATCATCACCTCTCTGAGACAATTGTGTTCATCACCTCATAGGAAAGTCTCTTCTAGCGTTTCTTCATACTTAATTGTAAGCCATGTTCTGCTGTTCTATGAATGAGCTGTGACAAACTCTGTACTTGAACACTTGCCTTTCTTCTCTCCTTCTCTAGCATGTGCTAGTGGAGGGAATAGGAAGCATCTGATTCTGCTTTTAAACAAACCACAGTTTCCTGTTGCATTTGTCAACAAACCAGGAGAATACACCCTGGTTTGATTTTGGTTTGTTCAAATTAACTAGAGTTTAAAATGGGTGGCTAACCTGTGGCCCTCTTGCTAAACCACAACTCCTGTAATCTCTGACCATTGGGCAGCCTGAGACTAATGAGACTAATAGTTTAGCAATATCTGGGTGGCCACTGGCTAGCCACCCCTGGCCAAAACAAACCAAAATTCTCTCAATTCAGATGTAGCAGGGAATTGTGATCTATTCAATAGCTGCAGTGAAAGCTTCTGAACTCCCCAACTGCTGCATGCCAGGAGACAACAGGGGAGGGAGGAAGCACATGCCACACAAACCTGAGGATCACCAGGGCTCATGCATGTCACGGGAAAACATGGTTTCCCATTATATTTCAGCTGGCCCTCTCTCGTGATTTGCAGCAGCATATGGGTTGCCTGAAAATAGGAAGTCAAAGCCATCCTGAGATCAGTGAGATGGCAGCGCTCACAATACCTGTAGGCATCTCTTCACTCTTCATTTCACAGACTCCTGTGATGCTTCTGTTTGAACTACTACTGATTCTGTCTGTCACTCTTGCATGTGTTTGTTTATTCATGCTTAAGTGTATTTATAAACCACCAACACTGAAGAAAAATATCATAACGGTGTATGCTAAGATGTGTAGCTGTACAGAAAACAAAGCAAGAAGTTAACCAAAAAGCTTGCGAGTAAGGCTGAACCAAGGAGATTGAACATGTGGGTTATGCTTGTTGGCAATGAGTCACACAACATTCACTAGCACTGCAGCTCTGTTTATGATTGCTCAACACACATTCCCACGTTGTTGCCTTTCCGCAGTGAAAGTGGAAGAGGAGAGAAACAGAGGTGAGAAAAAGAAGTATGCTTTTGGGGGGGGGGGCTAGAAAGTATATGCAGAAATAAACAAAATGTTTGAAAGTGGGTTGTTGTTTCCAATATTCTTAAACATGTAGGGATGTAGCATGGGTTGCCAGTGGCCGGGGCCATGCGGAGGACGAGGTGGGTGGGTGGAAAATGGACAGAGTCTGCATGTCATACCAAACACTACCAAACAGTAATAGTGTCCACATCACCCAAAAGATCACAGGTGTAGAGATATAAGAAGAATCACTCTGGAGAAGTCACTTCCTGGTTTGCATGGAGAAGCTGTTTTCAACGGAGCCCAGCAACAGAAGTGTGCAGCTGTATTGAGACAGCACTGGGTGCAATCACCGCTGTGGTCCCCTGCATGCTACACCACTGGAACACATGTCTTGCATGCAGAAGGTCCTGCCCTTGCTCTGGTGTTTGATAATATTTAATTCCTTCCAGTAGCACCTTAGAGACCAACTAAGTTTGTCATAGGTATGAGCTTTCATGTGCATGCACACGAAAGCTCATACCTATGACGAACTCAGTTGGTCTCTAAGGTGCTACTGGAAGGAATTTTTTGTTTTGTTTTGACTACATCAGACCAACACGGCTACCTACCTGTAACTGATGATATTTAAAATAGTCTCATTGCCCTTCATGGACTGGCATTGTGAGGAAGGATACTTTCCCTTTTAGGGGAAACGTGGCCACCGCAGGTACTAGCATCTTTAGTTGGGCCTTGTCCCTGTCAGGCAAGCTCCTCACGACTGAGATAGAGTTGTCAACCTCCAGTGTGATGGGAACGTCCTATTAACATGAGGCTCTTGTGCTGTTCTGTACAGCAGCCCATTATTGCCTTGTAGCATCCAATTAAATAACAGAAAAGGAACAAGCCTCTTTCTCCTTCAGAGCTGATTGTTCTCTTGCCTCCTGGGGTGTTCGAAACAAACAACATTTGCAATTTGAAACGTGTTTGCTTTCCAGCACTGGAGTCCCCACTTCCTCTCCTGCCTTCCTTTCGTTGCTCAGAAGCCTCTACAGCGGAAAGGGGTACGGGAAGATATTTGTCTGCCAACCTGGGTGGCAGCCAAGCCAGGAAATGTTGCTACAAGCCCCCAGTCCTGATACAGCAGAGATGGGATTTTTATCTGTTTATTGGCAAGGAAAGACTATGTAGATGGGTGTTAGAATGTGTGATTGAGGTTTCATGTGAGGGTAGAGCGCCCTCTTCCTGCAGCATCTGTCTTCCTTCAGAACTATATGGTGCTTTGGTTTGCTGAGGAAGGGGTGTCTGTTTTGCTGCCTGCCTTCTCCTTTTTCACACTCCTCTGTGCCTTTTTCCTCACTCCCTGATGGTACGTTTTCCTTTTCTCCACTGCCCCAGTCACACTCAATCATTTCCCTGGTATGAACTCTTCAGACCATAGCAGATGCCTCAGGCAATAAGGCAAGGATCTGAAGTGCATACATCTATTCAAACAAGTGCTGCTATCAAACCTTGAATCTCCTTGATATTCAGATACACTAGACCTCAGTGTGGCTTTGCACAGTGTAACCTCACAGCAATACCATTTCAACTTCTGTTGAACTTCCTATGGAGCTTTATATTTGTTTGCACATATGGAAATTGAGGATATCTTCTACTTGAACAAAATACCAGTACAGTAGGTTTCCCTCAACTATTGGACTTGCTAAATGAAAATCAGTTTTTGATGCAGTAGTAGCTTTAGGAGCTCATTATCCTTGTGAAGGTCCACAGGCAAAATGAATGAGGCACCCCATAATCTTTGTTCACATGACCAAGTTCTGAACAAGGTGGTTAAAATAAGTCCCTGTCATTCTGCCCTGCCTTCGATACAAACAACACTGCAGTTCAGATTCCACCAAATACTACACTATTCACCTCACTATTATTTACACAATTACATAACATGTTAATGTCATTATTACCACATCATTCATTTCAATGCGAAAGGACACACAATTTAAAGAGGGAAATAACCAATCATACATCATTCAAGAGCGAAAAGCACTCAGTATTTGCTGGATCTCGATCTCAAGAGGCTTGGGGTGTCATAGCTTTGTCCTCACTAGCGCATTCTATAGGGTAGAAGCATCCGATGGGTTGCTGATTAGAGCTCAACTACTACCCCAGATACTGGCAAACTTTCGATTTGTTTGTTTAAAAAGAAATGAAACTTAAGGAAACCCTCTGCACTCCCTGACATGTAAAGAAATGTATTGAATCTGCCTTTCCCTCCTTCCAAAGAAACCAAGCTTTGGCTTGCTGTTTGCCAACCTCCAAAGGGTGAGGGGGACTCAGAAATCACACAGAAAAAAGCCAGGCTGCTCTGTTGTGTACACAGTATATATCAATCTCTTGGAATGTGTCATTTTAATGACTCCAGTAGACTTTTACCCAGGCTAGTTCTCAATTATCAATACAAGTGTGGGAGTGTGAAAGCGACTCTATTCTGCCTTGCGGACTGTCAATACAAATAATAACTCCATTCCAAGTGGCACAATATTTATTGCTGGGGATGATGGACATGAAGGGAAAAAACACAAGAATAACTAAACAATGCAAAAGATTGTCTATACCCCGCCCCCTTCCATCAGATCACAGGGGACGATTTATGTTGCGTTGTTGCAAAATCATTATTTAACCTTTAGTTAATGGGCATTTGTGTGTAACCACAGATGTGCTAAGAGTTCTCTCAATATCACTGAACCCAACCATGTTTAAAATAGAGCTGAGACCACAATGCTGCCTACAAAGGGCAATTAGAATGTATGAGGCTGTAAGTCCCTCTAATGGTGCAATGGTGCTCACTGAAATTATTCCATGCTGAGATAAACACATCAGCAGCCTGCCCTGGTCATACCTGCATGTCTTACATACTGACATCAGTACATTCAGATGTCTTGTAAAGACACATCCTTTTACCCACACTTGGCCAACCCATAAAATCAGATCCTGCTTTTGTTTGAATTTGCTGAATTCCTGTTTTAATATGCTTTTATATGCTTTCACTTGACTGCAAAAACAACACAAAAAAACCTCTAAGCAATAAGATGTTTTTAATGTTTAAATACATTTACAAGATCAAGTCATTTATAACTGTTTTAAAGAAATAAACTTCCAAATAGTCCCATTGAAAATAGCAGGCTGCATGAAAGCAATACTTTGGGCCAGGGGAGCCTTGGGTGCTTCCATTCAAATGTATTTGCCAGTGACTGACTGTGTAAATCAAAGCTCCAGTCCAGGCATCCCCAAACTGCAGCCCTCCAGATGTTTTGGCCTACAACTCCCATGATCCCTAACTAACAGGACCAGTGGTCAGGGAAGATTGGAATTGTAGTCCAAAACATCTGGAGGGCCGAAGTTTGGGGATGCCTGCTCCAGTCTAACAAAAAATAAAAATAAAATTCCTTCCAGTAGCACCTTAGAGACCAACTAAGTTTGTCATTGGTATGAGCTTTTGTGTGCATGCACACTTCTTCAGATACACTGATCCAGTCTAACAGTTTCAGATGGTGGGGTGGAGTGCTGCCTCTGGTTGGCTTCATTGTTGCTACTTACCAGGTCGTAAAGGAGGACGGGGCAGTGTTGGAGAGGTTGGTGCAGTGCAAAAGCACCAGCAAGATTGGTTCTGCCAATGCATTTGCACCACACTAACCTTACTGCCACCTTGCCCACCCATCCTTCCCAGCAAGCAGCAGCGATGCAGTCAGCTGGAGGGCAGGTGAATGGTTGCACCCCACCACAGCATCCACTACTGCCTGCAAGCTGTATGTTTGGGGAGCAAGCCTTGTAGATATGGTACTAGTTCATATGGACTTCAAGGCTCAGCGTGGGAGAGAAGTGCTACAGTCATGCAGATACCACAACAGTAATCCTACCACAGCAACAGGAGCAGCAAGTAGCTCTTTAATGAGATATTTCTTGTTCTTCCTTTTCCCCTTGCTGTCATTACCAATTGGATCGATGTTTGAAAGTGCCCTTATTTTTTAGTCAGTAAGGTAGGCAATCCAAGCAAGCATATCCACTATAAAGAATTCAAGCTTATTTTGTAAGATGATCTTAAAGCACATACTCTCACTTTGCAGGTTTCTATCTCAATTTACTCAAGAAGCAGAATACAGGAAATAGCTCTTGGGAATTTTCTGGCCATACTGTGGATAATTCAATAATGAATGGCCTTAAAAGATGTTCCGTATGCAGCAATGCACCATTGATCTGAGTAAAGAGCAGTGCATTCAATAAAATACATAAGCGCTCTGGAGTAAACTCCCACTAGAGAATTGGAGGAACTCCTTTATTGGTGAAACAAAGCTGGCTGGGTTATTGAACTCCTTCTTATAAATATCATATAAACCGGTATATGTACTAAATCTTGTGATCGTTTTCAAAACTATTAGCAAACACATTTGTATATAGATCTGAGGCTTATTTAACTCTCTAGAGAGGTTTTGACCATGCCCAGGAATTTATGCTGTTATCTCGGTTTTGTCTTATGGCTGAAAGTAAGTTCTAGTTTGTGCTAGTTTACAAAGTTATTTGCACCATTTGCTTCTTGCTATATAAAGACGAAGGTCATCTTGCTTCTGGTAGTTAAATAAACACATAGAAAGAAATCCATTCATTGTTCAACTGCTCTTTCGGTTACAAAGCAATTAAAGCATAAACAAAAATAGAACGAGAGAACATCCAGTATGTAGTCACAGCGAGTATATAAGAACAGAAGAAGCACCCTGCTGGGTCGGGCCAAAGACCCATCTGCTCTAACATCCTGTTCTCATAGTGGCCAACCAGACGGCTGTGGGAAGTCTGTAAACAGAACCTGAGTACAACAGCCCTCTTCCCACGTGTGATTCCCAGCAACTGGTGTTCAGTGGCATGCTACCTCTGACAGTGGAGGTAGAAGGTAGCCGTTGCAGCTAGTAGCCTTTGATAACCTCCATGTATATATATATTTTTCATCTTCTTTTAAAACTATCCAAGTTGGTGGCCATCGCTGCATCTGTGGAAGCCAATTCCATGATATAATGATGAGCTGTGTGAAAAAGTTCTTTCATTTGTCTGCCCTGAATCTTCCAACATTCAGCTTCATTGGATGTCCACAAGTTCTAGTATTATAAGAGAGGGGGAGGAAAACCTATCCCTTTCCATTTTCCCCACACCATGCATTATACCATGCCCCCTCATAGTCACCATTTTCAAAACTAAAAAGCCACAAATGCTGCAGCTACACAGGAGTTGCTCCAGCAGCTTGATAAAGTTGCCTTATTCTAGGCTCCTGAAATCTAAATGATATAAAATACACACATGGAACATGCAGCCTGAGTGCAATAAGTTAGCATACATATTGTATATAACATCTGCTAGGTGTTTCATGTCTACTAATCCTATCATGTGCTGCAATAGCTATCCAAAAATGAGCTTAGGGCAGCCGTGGCAATTAAAAAGTAAGAGGTGCACTATATAGATGAACAATTTCTTCTTCTTCTTCTTCTTCTTCTTCTTCTTCTTCTTCTTCTTCTTCTTCTTCTTCTTCTTCTTTAATAGGAACATATCTCCAAGCTGTTATTGGACTAGACCAGTTGAAGTGCCAGAGTTATAAATGCAGGTTAAAAATCGGTGCTGGTTGCCTCTACCTACGTGATTCTCAAGTGGAGATAGGAAATTGGACTGTTTAGTCCTCATCCATCTTTTTCTGCCTGGTACACAAATCCCATTGGATATTAAACTTTATGTAGAAATGTTAGATGGATGTCCCGCTATGCAATTTGGGTATATATTAGCATTAAAGCTGTAGTGATTGAAATGAAAGGCTGTTCTGATGTACATATCAAATCATGTCGGAACTTTTGTGACTTTATGAGAAATGGGACCTGAAAATTGAGTAACATCTAAAAGCAGAATTACAACTACAAATTGCTACCCAGCCAGTTTCAAACCATTCTAATGGGTGTTGAGCCCCATAACCAGTTCTCACTTTATGGGTTGGCCTCCTCTATATTGAGCTACAGGCAGGTGCAAATGTGCCCATTTGTTAATTTAATTATGTGAGCAAAGCCCAGATTTTTTTTCTCTGGGAGAAAGGCTTCCTTTCTATCTCCAAGAACCTATTTCAACTGCACTCTCCTGTGAGATGGTAGAAAGAAGTCAGCCTGGTTTTCTCAAGGACAAAAGCCTATACTAATGCACAATTATCTTGGCAGTCAGCAATAATGGTTTCAGAATGTGTCAGTAGACTGAGACTTGTAAAAAATTCAAAGATATTTCTATATTGAGCACTTTTTACCTGAGCCTGGCAGCATGTTAACTCTTTCTGCATATAATTTTTCCTCTCGTTTTGTCATCTGCATTTATTTGTCTTGAGAGCAATGAAAAGAACTCGAAGAGCTTTTGAGATTTGTGACAGCAAGCTGCAAATAGAATTATTTAAAACACTTTCCTTTTACAATACTTAAATATAGAAAAGATTGGTGGGCTACGTACAATAGGGAGGGAATCATTGTTTGGAGAGAAAATGAAGAATAGCCTATGCAGGTCTAGATCTTGCAAGTGCTCCTGTACTTAGAATAATACAATCATAGTACTGTAGAGTTGGAAGGGACCCCAAGGTCATCTAGTCCAGCCCCCTGCAATGCAGGAATAAGTGGGGTGGCTCACATATTCATGCATAGAAATGCGTTTCTTACAGATTGACTACTTAATGATTTGTGGCTGAATGCTGGAGGTGATGGGAAAGTTCTGTCTGTGGTGTTTGATTTGTGATGGCTCATTCACAGATGCAGGCAACAAGTGATGAGAATGCAAGTGTGAAACGGAATTCTTTTTTAAAAAACATATCCAGCCATTATTTTTGTCAGTGAAATAATATGATAGGGGTTGTGATAATGAGGTAAACTGGTGAAAGTCCATATGAGTAAATACCCCTCTATATATTTTTTAAAAAATGCATGCACATAGAATTTAGCATCACTAGGAGAAAGTTAGGCAAGCCCCCTTCATCCTGATTTCTGTGTGCTGGGATTTTGTGTGTCATGTGTAGATGGACATCTGCATAGCTCAGACATTGGTTCATGCCCTACAGTGAGAACATGGTCTATAATATATAGAAACCTGTACATTGTCTGTATCTGACTTGGGGCTGCAGCCTGACACAAGAATGTGGAAGAGGTTTCATAAACTAGCAGTCGTCCATAGTCCTTTGCCTACTACAGATGATACCAAATGGTTTCCATGGAGCTACCTTCAGTTAACATGGAACATTCTGGTTTTAGAGCTTTATTATTATTATTACTATTTATTACTTATTATTGTTGTTGTTTATTACTTATCCCCTGCCCATCTGGCAGGGTTGCAAATGAAATTGCATGTGGAATTCCACTCACACAGTACATTAAACCATAGTATAGCATGACAATCATAAGCTGCAGTGAATTTCGGACTCACACACTTTCTCTTCACCTCCAGCATGGCTGAAAGGAGAAATAGAATCTTTTGCTTCCAGTTTCAAATAACCTCAATCTAGTATGTTGTCCAAACATTAAAATGTAGCTAAAATTAACCATGGTTTGTTTAAACAAGCCAGCATCATAACCCATGGTTTGAAGTTGGATTGTTTGAAACAAGCCATAGTTAAGATTAACCACAGGCAGGTTCAGATGGCAGGGCAAGCTGTTGTTAAGGTAAGATGAAAGTGGCTGCACTGGAGGAGGGAAGAGCATGTGACCATGTGGCTCATTCTTATCATGCTATGGTTTGGTGTGACATCCATACTGGGCTAATAAGGCTCCTCCCCCTTCATGCTACAGTTCTTTCTGCCGCCGCCGCAACTGCTCCAGTAGAATCCAACTTGGAAGGAATTTGTTGATGATTTTAGTCCATTTTACAGTCCTGCGTTTCTTCTATCCTGAAATTCCAGGCAGTCTTCTATCCAAGCACTGAGAGACCCTGGTCTGCTTGGTCAGCTACACCTGTACTCTTACCATACCTGCCAAGTCCCGGACTGCAGAATCCGGTACCGGCAGCCGCGTGACACCGGAAGTTGCGTAGACGCAACTTCCGGTGTCGCTTTGCCCATCTATGGGCACCAAAAATGGCTGGCACCGGCTTCAAAAGTCGCGTCTACGCATGTCCGGAAGTGTGTAGACGCAACTGCCGGTGTCGCTCTGCCCATCTTTGGGCACCAAAAATGGCCGTCGCCGATACCGGAAGTCGTGTCTACGCACTTCCAGACGTGCGTAGATGCGACTTTTGAAGCCGGCGCCAGCCATTTTCGGTGCCCATAGATGGGCAAATCAGGGGGAAAAAATTGCCGCCAGCAGGAGATTATAAGGGAGAATAACAGGAGACGAAGTGATACGGGGGACCGCCAGGAAAAGGTAAGAAAAAACAGGGGTTTCCCAGGGAAAACAGGGTACTTGGCAGCTATGACTCTTGCAAGAGAAGACTCTTGTAAGGCATTGTTTTGATCCAAGTCTGATTTAACTGCAGTCCACTGAAATGCAGTATAACACTGGATTATGGGAATACTGCATTTGTATATCTTCTGCCATGTTCCTGGATCTTAACGCAAACTAGATAGCTGGGTCAGAAAGACCTGGGTTGCCATGGAGTTTTCACAGAGATATGAAAGTATCCTTAGAAAAAAGTGTTTCTGTAGCAGACGCTGCATCTGATCAAGCATGGGTAGTGTGGGTGTGTTGTGTGCACATGCATTCAGTATCTAGCACTGGCTTGCACAGCTTGGTGCTATCCAAACAGTGCAATATATCAGCTATATATGGCACTGTGCAGGGCTGGTCTAACATAATGAGTTTTGTTGCCATGTTGTGCTCAGTTCTACTTCTTGAATGTGTACATTAAGTTTTCAGTGTCACTTTAGAACTTTAAGAAATGAACTTCTAGAGAGTCTATTTTAAAAAGGCTCAAACCTAAACCTAAACAAAAACAGACAGTGTGGGCTATTTAAGCTGTCTTTCAGACTACATCCTTCCTGCAGAAATAACCCCCTTTTATCACTTGAGCAAAAAGTGCTCACGCATGCCAGTAGAAATTGGATATGTACAACATTTGTTTAACTACCATTCTGATGTCTGGGTATTCAGTGGAATTAAAAGACAGAGAGGCAGATGCTGTTGCCAAGACAAAACAAAAGGATTGCCTAAACTTAAATCAAACAAGCTGCTTTTTTTCAATGAATGGAGATGAATGCACAGCAATAAGAGCACAGTGACTTTGTAGCAGGTTGCTGGGCTGCATCCAGGCTGAGACTTACTTGTTTTGTTGGCCCATTGGTTTATTTTTATTTACTTTTTGAATGCACAACTCCTGCTGTGTTACTCACAGGTATGGATGGGCTAGGGAGCTCTAATATTGCACAGGCTATTCCTGCAATTCCAGGTTACCAAACTGTCAGACTTGAGGAGGTTTAATTGGAGAGAGCAAGCAGTCTAGGACTGGACTATAGCCGCAGAAGTGTGGAGCTAGAGACCTTGTTGCTTTTCTGCACTCTGTATCACTACATCTCACAAAGGAGATCATAGAGCGGGGGAAGATACACTGCATAGAAAAGGACAATGAAAATGCAGCTCCTCTGCTCTTAAGCAGGAATGTCCCAGCCCAGGTGATCAAACACATCTCCCCTCAACTCACCTTCATAGTGAGTTGGCAATGAAAGGCTTGCATCAGTTTAAGACTGACACTGGGCTTTGAGCCAGGAGGGTGTCACACAGATAAAGAGTTAGGGAGACATTTTAGACAAGTCTACAGAGAAGAAGGTTGACGTTCCTCTTGTAAGATACTACTAGACTGCAGGTTAATAAAAGTTGATACCTTTTAACACCACACTCTTGTGTGTGATCCTTCTGCATGCGGGGACAATTCTAAAAAGGGATGGAATATATTCCCTTTGAGGAAAACAAGTAAATCATTGGGACTTATAGATTTGGGTTTTTGTTTTTTTTAAGACACCAAGAGAGGAACATAGTAGAGAGGCTTGTAAAGTTAGAAATGGTATAGAGCAATTAGATAGACTGCTTCATAATAATAGAACTGAGGTATGGGGACGGTCACCCAAATAAGCTGGCAGGGAGTTCGTTCAGGATAGACAAAAGCCAGCATTTATTCAGGCAAAGGCAGAGCTCCTGCATCACATGCAAAAGGTCCCAGATTCAATCCTGGACATCTCAGATAAGTTTGGGGACGGCTTTAATCAGACACCAGTGAAAGCCTCTGTCAATCACTGTAGATCAATGATGGGGAAAAGTTGGCCCTTCAGATGTTGCTGAACAACAGCTCCCATCATCCCTGACCATTGGCCATGCCAATCTGGGCCGATGGGAGTCGGAATCCATCAACATCAGGACAGCCAAAGATTCCCCATCCCTGTTGGACCAGGTGGACAATACTGAAGTAGATAGTACTGAACTAGGTGGAACAATGGTCTAGTATAAGGCAACTTTCTATGTTCACACAATGCACAACAATCTTATGAAATGCATCACACTAGGTATGGTAATAGGGACCCAGGTGGCGCTGTGGGTTAATCCACAGAGTCTAGGGCTTGCTGATCAGAAGGTCGGCGGTTCGAATCTCTGCAACAGGGTGAGCTCCCATTGCTCGGTCCCAGCTCCTGCCCACCTAGCAGTTCGAAAGCACATCAAAGTGCAAGTAGATAAATAGGGACCGCTCCGGCGGGAAGGTAAACGGCATTTCCGTGCACTGCTCTGGTTCACCATCAGCTTTGTCATGCTGGCCACATGAACCGGAAGCTGCCTGCAGACAAACGCCGGCTCCCTCGGCCTATAGAGCGAGATGAGCGCCGCAACCCCAGAGTTGGACACAACTGGACCTGATGGTCAGGGGCGCCTTTAGGTATGGTAATAGCCACTACCTTTTATTTTTTATTTTTTATAGGATTCATTATTAGCCACAATAGCTAAATGGGAAGTCTTTATTATAAGGAAGCAGTTTTCATCTTATTTCTGAATGCTGGCGACCTGTGCCTGAACCAGAAAGACAGTTATTGTCTTCTTAATCTCAATTGTTCATGGCTAGTGGGTTAAATAACAATATAAAACAAATAAATAACCTGCGATGGCAGAAGAGAGAAATTTCCTTGTCAAGAAATGCTACATGTATAGGATGCTTTTCTTAACCAGTAGAATTAAATTCTGCCGCTATTCCATCCACGTCATACCATTCTGTTAATGTAAATGTTTATGAAAAGGCTGGGCAGTGGGGGAGGAAAGCCAAGCTCTTCAGCTGGAAACATTCTGTCAGTATATAAAATATGCCGATGTATCTGAGAGTTAGGCTGACACTGAAACCATAAATCCAAGATAAATAATTTATCTTCTGTGAACACATTTCAGTGTTTTTTACACATCCATTTGTTTCTAGAATGCAGTGAAGTGGGGCTGGCACTCCCTGACAAGTCTCTCAAATTGTGTTTTTTCCTAACACTACTGTTGACAGCAGTGTTGCAGTTGGAGTAAGGTTTTTCCTCCAAGCCTTCACTTCATAAATGGTGAATTAGACCACTGGAATAATAATAATAATAATAATAATAATAATAATAATAATAATAATAAGCACTTTGGCCAAAACTGGTATTTTCCCACACCCACCACTCAGTTGCAGATCAAGAACGCAATAGCTATTTTTAAATGTTTAATGAAAAAAATGTGTTTTTCATTAACAGGCATAATGTTGTTAGCCTGACCATTCTTCAAAGTTCTCCATTTTGCCTCATGGAAGGGGAAATAACTGCCATGAAAGGAGTGGGTAAAAGAGAGAGAAACTTAAATTAAAAAGATTTCTTCTGCTAAAGAAAGTGGGATAGTGGAATTCTTTTGAAATAGTGGCTCCCTATTGTAGATGAGTAACAATGGGCTCCTTAAGTCTAACAGCTGTCATCATGTACACAGGAAAGAAAGAAAGAAAGCACGAGGAAGAATGACAGCCCGGTCCTAACCATATAGAACAGCACTGTTAGTTTTGTGACTTTAATATGAAGACAATTTACTGTTGCTTCCAAATCTAGAAATAACCCAACTCAGTGCAGAATAATTCGCTGCTGGATCTAATTCCTCCCCACTTCCTCAAACCTTCCAACTCCGTGATTCTATGAAGTCTGATTGTTTGAAGAACTGACATCAACTTAAAATGGATTTCACTGTCAGTGACACAAACCCGAACAGGCTATTTGTTCCCGTTTAGCATGAAAATTGTGTTCTTGTATTTTTCTTTCGTTTAGTAGTGGATCTCTTCTGTCTTTTTATTCTCCCAAGCATAATGACCCACCTCTTTGCTGGTGATATATAGATATTGTTATAAACCAGTTTGTAGGGCAGTTGTGATTCTTTTTTAAAAACAAAAAACAAAACCACACACAGAGCAACAACCAAATTTTGCTCCAAGTAAGATAATCACGTTCCCTCTGCTGTTGTATTCAGATCCTGCTTGTGAGCTTCGCCTAGCACATCTGGTTGGCTACTATGAAAACAGGGATGCTGATCTAGGTGGGCCTGTGGCCTAATGAAGCAGGGATTTTAATGTGTTCTTAATGCCAGCCTTTTTTATGGATTTGATGTGAAGTGTTAATTTCTAAAACGTTTCAACTCAGGGTGCTGCACTATACTGGAAGCAGAAGTCTGGAGTGGGAAGAAGAGAATGGAACAAAAAGATCAGGGCTCTGTACACAACACCGCTTCCCAAACCAGCAGTGGGAGCACACTGTGTCACGGTCCGGTTGGCGGGCGGTTGAAGCCCTGGCTGAGGACGTCAGGACCAGAGGCAAGATGGTGGTGTAGAAGCAGGAACAGGTGTAGGGTTGAGGGTCCAGCAGCAGGCAGTCGCAGGGTCAAGGAGCAAGGCAGAGGCGAAGGTCTGGGAGTCAAGGAGCAAGGCGTCGACAAGGCAAAGGTCCAAGGGTCGAGGATCAAGGTGTCGGCAAGGCAGAGGTCCAAGGGTCGAGGATCAAGGTGTCGGCAAGGCGAGGGTCCAAGGAGCAAGAGGCCAGATGCAACCAGGCAGGGATAGCGTTGCTGTGGCAAAGAGCTGAAGGGAAATGCTGATCTTTTATCCATCCCAGCTCCTGCCACCAGGTGCAGTGAGTTATCAAGTGGCCTCACCTGAGTGGCCACTCCTTGCTTCTCCAGCACAAGCTGAGGCAGGCCCCAGTCCTGCAAAGCACTACAGGCCCCAGAGCCTGACTCCCGCCCATACTCCTGACACACTGGATGCAGAGTAAATGAGAGGCCGTACACAGCCAAAGTTTAGGTGAAGAAGATTGGGGGGGGGAGAGAGGTTATTACTCCACAGCTCCTAAAGCCATTCAGAGTGGTCACTTGTAGCAAAGTGTCATCATTACACTGACGATGCCCACCTCCCCTTCTCTATAACATCTGAATTAGGAGATGCCTTGCAAACCCTGGATCAGTCTGAACTTGGTGGTGGGTTGGATGAAGGTCATTATACTGAGTCTGAATCCTGGCAAGACAGAGGTGCTTTTGATGGGTGGCTCCTGAATCCAGATAATTGGTCAATTGCCTGCTTTGGGTGGGGTCATCCTGCCCCTGAAGAAGCAGGTTCATAGTCTGGTGGTGCTCCTGGATCCATCCCAGTCACTGAAGGCCTGAGTGACCAAAGTGGTTAGAAGTGCCTTCCATAAACCTTTGTCTAATAAAACAGCTCTGGATGTTTCTGGACTGAGATAGCCTGAGCAGTGTTGTCCCTGCAGTGGTAACCTCCAGGCTGAATTACTGCAATGTGCTCTGTGTGGGGCGACTCTTGAGGTTGGTCCAGAAGCTGCAGGTGAAAAATGTGACAGCTTGACTACTCACTGGGACAGGATATCAGCAACACATCACCCTGCTGTTGAAAGAATTGCACTGGTTGCCAGTTAGCAATTAGTCTCAAGTTTGAGGTGCTAGTTTTGGTGTGAAAAGCCCTATGCAGCTTGGGACCAGGATATCTGTCTCCCCTCTTGTATAGCCAATCGATCCCTGTGCTCTGTAGTTGAGGCCCTCCTGCAGATATCATCTTTTCAGGAGGTTGATTCTGAACAATGTAGGAATTGGGCCTTAAGTGTTGTAGAACCTACCCTTTAGAATTCTCTCCCCTTGAATGTTGTGCCCAGCTAAAAATCATAAATAGCTGCCATCTGCACATGCCCTAATTTGAGAAAGATGAAAGGGACAGATGTGAGATAGACATCTGAATATAAGAGCAGTATAAGAGCAGGAAAAACACTTCAATATTTAGGGTTTCAGCATATAGGTAGGGCAAAACCCAGGGGAACACAATCCAATATTTGTTCAGGTTCCTCAGATTATGAAATGAATGAAGAAGCAGAGGAATGGATTAAAGCTTACTGTGAATTCTAGTTAATAAAGGGCAAAACGTATCCAGTCTCTTTGAAATACAATTTCTGGTCTCTAAAATTAAAACAGCTGTAGTTTCCATGTGTGCATGGGGAGGACTTTTCTTTTCGATGCTGAAAAGATATGTGTGATTTTGTTTAATTGCTTTTCCCTGCTGAAGGGACCCAGAGAGTTGTGTAATACGCAGGTCTGTGATCAGTGTTTTTGTACAGGCAAAGGAAATGCCTTGAGCCATTTTTTTCTTTGAAAGAAGAGCAAGTGCTCAGCTATTAGTCTGAGTCTAACCCTGATTACATTTCTCCTAGGAGAGGTTCCTCATGAAGTCTGGGTTTAGCAACACCATTTCCTAGTAAAGCACATGAGAACAGGTATGCAGCTCCTGGTTTAGTACTGTTGCACAAAACTGGTGGCCTGAATGGTGACCTTGGAAAAGATTCACCACAGTGAGAACAAGATGCTGGAATAGAGGCGCTTTTGGTCTCATCCAGCATAGCTAATCTTATGTTCCTAATATGGCACCTCCTTTCCCCTGAGATCAATCCCTGAGGCCACCCCTTCCCTGACAGTCTTGGTGTCCATGCTGTTTGTCACCCATGTGGACTGTTCTAGACCCCCATGCTGCAAGTTAGCAAGCTTACTGAAATATACTCGGAGTCAAGAGTGAATTTCATGCTCTTTATTCAGCTCATAGTCATCAAGGAGGAGAAGAGAAGACGAATGGCTCTTTTCCCAAAACCATCTGCTTATATACATCATTTACACAATGGGCCTTGCGTGATTGGCTACTTCAGGGCTACACCTGTGGGCCAATTATATTGTGGATTGACTTTTGCCTGCAGCCTGATTGGCTGCTCCTACAGGCCAATCAGGTAGCAGATTCACTTCTGCCAGCCGCCTGATTGGCTGCTCCAGCAGGCCAATCAGGTTGCGGATTCACTTCCACCTGGAGTTGGATTGGGTAGCTCCCGCTGATTCTGAATCCTATTGTTCTAGGATTCAGCTCAGTACATAACACTTACCAATTAATTTAGACCAGAAGCACCCACTTTTGTAGACTGCTGTAGGGATTAGATGTGCTGCATGCATAAAACTATGCTGTTTCGAATGACAAAATAAAACAACTGCATGAGCATCCACTCCCTAAAATGAAATTGGCCATGTGGATGGTTCTGAACAGATCCAATTGATACCTTTCCCTGATGTGATGTGAAGGCAATGGAGAAACACTCAAGACAGAGTAATGATGTTAGGACAGTGAATAAATTGTGCTAGATGTTATTGTGTACAAGCTGAGAATTCAACTTGGGGATGACATTTTTGGAACTAGCTTCACACTGAAATTGCTTTAAATGCTGTCCCTCTCAGATGTTACACTTGCAACAGCACCTGGAGACTACAACTATTTAAAAATAATAAACAATGGAATGTAAAATTAAAACTTTAATTAATACTGCAATCCTAAACATTCTTACAGGGAGGTAAGATTTATTGAAGAGTGTCGTACAAATTATACTTTAAAAATAGTAATGAGTTGATTTGCAAAGATCAGGGGAGATGGAGGCTGCTTTATTTGGTGTTCATGACAAAGGAGATGTCAGATAACTACATTCAGCAGAGACCAGCCTTCCCACCACACACTAAAGATCATATGGAACATAGCCATAATATTTGTTTCCTTTAAGGAAGCAGGATCCAAGATAGATTTAGTTTGTGAAATCAGAAGCAGAGAGAG